>NC_051411.1:1466155-1509050 GCF_015228065.2 Penaeus monodon
GGAGAACGAGACCTTGAAAACTTTGATCCTCAGTTTACCGCAGAGCCTGTTCAGTTTACTCCAGACGAGCCGTAAGTCAAGCAGTGATGCATGTGATCCTGTTTCACCTTTCCCCTGACCAACACCTTGTGATAAGTTTTATTCCCGGGAAAGGCCTCCCCCTCCCCAAAGTGTGGTGGGTGTGGTGGATGTGTTTTGTGGTGTCTGATGCAAAGTCTCCAGGTTGAGGTTATGGGATAACTCTCCTCTGGTGATGCTGGGTGGTAATGCGAGTGTCCCATAACCTAATAACCCAGTCAACTAGTCCTCCTCCAAAACAGCTAACAGCAGTTGAAGGCTTTGCAGATTGGTTGTGCTAACCTGCTTGTCCAGAAGGGGCCAAGAGGGTACAGTAGGTACGATAGCCTGCCGTGCTTCTGAGATCTCTGCTGCAGTATGGGAGATTTGTGTACTTAGTGTCTGTGCCTGAGCCTGAGAGGTGGTACTGCTGCTCTCACTAGAACAGAGGGCTGTCCCCCCTTCCTGTCTTTTTTTTCTTAGAGCACATCTGTTTTGGCCTTTCTCTTTGTCTCACGTCTTTGTCTTCCTTTTCTCTGTGTATATTATCATTTTTGTATACTTCCTGTACACACACACACACACACACACACACACACACACACACACACACACACACACACACACACACACACACACACACACACACACACACACACACACACAACACAACACACACACATACACAACACACACACACACACACACACACACACAAAACACACACACACACACACACACACACACACACACACCCACCCACACACTACACATACACTACACACTCACATCACCTACACCCTCCTCCATCTCCTCTCTCTCCTCTCTCCACTCTCCTCTCTCCACTCTCCACTCTCCTCTCTCTCTCTCTCTCTCTCTCTCTCTCTCTCTCTCTCTCTCTCTCTCTCTCTCTCTCATTTCTCTTTCTCTCTCTCTATTTCTCTATTTCTCTCTCTCTCTATTTCTCTCTCTCTCTATTTCTCTTCTCTCTTCTCTCTCTCTTTTCTCTCTCTCTCTCTCTCTCTCTCTCTCTCTATTTCTCTTATTTCTCTCTCTCTCTATTTCTCTCTCTCTCTCTCACTTTTGATACCCCCTTCCCCCCTCTCTCTTTTGTGGTACTTAGATATTACAAAATTCTCATCAGAGAATGGCATGTTTGTCCAGCCTCTGTGCTGTTGCTAGTTAAATGTAGCTGAAATTGTACACTGCATTGTCTCTGTAAATTTGTTTGATCATGAAGTGAATCATTATTCTGTTATTAGATTTAACCAGCTTTCAGCCATATACCAGATCAAAGATTTTACTATATTTTTATATGGTTTAAATAATAGACACAGAAAAGAGTTTCATTTGTAATGTCTTGCTAAACGAGACGTGTTCAACGTAATATTTAATATTTAAAGTTATATTTAAAGTTGTTTTTGTAAAGAGTAGTATGAATATTGTAGAAGTCAGTAATGCACAATGAAACATGGAGCTAAATAGCAGTGAATTGTCTATTTGGAAGGAAAGCATATCTAAAATGAAAAAGTAAAGCTATATAGATTATCTCATTATCCTTCTGTCACTTACTTTTCTTCCCTCATCCCTCCTGCTCCCCCACTCTCCTTTCTTTCTCTTTCTTTTTCCTTCTCTCCTGTCCTCCCCATTCATCTCCCTCTTCTTCTCTCCCTCCTTCAGTCCATTCCATACTTTTTCCTCCCTCACTTCCTACAATGCTCCCTTTTAGTTTCCCAGCTTCATATGAGGTAGTTAAATTTGCTCCCAGAACCTAGTCTGTACTTGAAACCTGTGTACAGATGCACTTCTTGTGAAGCCTTGTGTGTTTTCACCTCTTGCCATGATGCAGATGGTTTCCAGTGCTGAGACTTGGTTGTGGAGGCATGGATGAACTTTTTAAAACATTCTTTGTATTTCAGTTAGACTCCCCCTGTTTTTTTTATACTGAAGCTGGCTGTGTAACGGTTTGGTGGTGCCAACAGTTATTTCATAAATACTTAATGTGCTTTTTGAATATCTCGCTTTATTACAGAAGGTTACGCAGACTTGTTTAACTTTAGATGTAGCCCTGACTAATATGTTCTTGTCAGAACATCAGAGGTGTGTTGCTATGCAGGATGGTGGAAGAGTGCAGGACATAGAACTGTGCTTTGGCTTTGTGAGTGGCACGTGTATGTCCCCCACTTTGAATTCATGGGATACTTTAGGCATAGCCACAGTATTTAGTTGGTTGTTATTGCAGTGCTCTAAAGCTGTAGTATCCCTAGAATATCACAAATGGTCCTCTGCACTGTTTTATTTCTCTTCTCTGTATGTGTGCATTTGTGTAAGAGGTAGTGGCTGTGTATGTCTGCGTTATTGCTTTGCAGTTGGAGCAGCGGCAGGTACCCCCGCCCTATCGCCCCAGGCTAGACTCAGACCGTGACTTGGCTAACTTCCCGCCAGAGTTCACAGATGAGCCTATCCAGCTAACACCAGATGACGCGTAAGTATTGTGGTAGTTCCATTCCAGTGGCTGGTAGTGAGAGAGGAATTCGGCATGTTTACGGGACACAGACACCAGTACTGAGAAGAAGAAAGCTCAGATTGTGATTTAACCCGTTGCTGCTATTTTCACTGTGATTGTAGTTTATTGATTGTGTTTACATATAGATGGCTCTGTTAGTGCTTAGTCACAAAGAAGTCAGTTACGAGGTCTACCTGTCTCACCTCTTTACCCTTTTCCTTGAGTTTTGGAAATATTCCTTTTTTTTTTTTTATTGCTAATAACATAATAGTCCAAATGTTAATAATGACAATAGTATTGACAAGCAAAGACCCAAAAGTTTGAGGAAAGGGGAAATCGGGTGAATCATGTAGGCCTATGAATTGATTGGTGTGAGAGAGCTTTGTGGATCCAGCTGGGAAACTAAATTTTCATAACAAAAGGACAGTGGACAGTAAAGTTCCAGGCTTTAGCATAAAGAATTTTTGGGTTTGATAGGGAAGACCACATCAAATTCAATTCAAAGTTCAGAGGCAAAGACATTGTCGCATCTCAAAGAAGCTTCAACATTTTCCGGAGTTACGAGACGTTTTATTGAGCACTTGGTATTTGTTGTCGGAGGTGAGGATAAATTTGAAAGAACAAGAATTAAGTTTTAATGAATTATAGTTGTCATTAATCAGGTTTGGGTTATTTCTAACAGTCAAGAATTAGGTTTTTGATAAGTTATGATAGTCCAGATTTAATTTAAAATATAAGCAAGAATATTGACTCACTCAGCAAGAGGTAAGTAGTAAAGCTATTTTCTTTGTTGATGTGAGTGGATGTTGCACTTTAAAAGGCTTGGGGGTTTTTGCATGGGGGAAGAGAGAAATAATAATGCTCCTGTGTGACCTTCATACAGCATCTAAGTATTAATTTTGACGTTTAAGTTTCCTTTTCTTCCCTATATGTTTGGGGCAAGAAATCGGTAAATCATTGCTGTAAATCTCATCGCTCATTTCCCTTCCTTGTGTTTCTAAAAAGTTTTAAAAGATACAAGATACAATGTTATTTATATTGGAAATCTTGGAAGACAAACATACACACCTACAAACCCTCACACTCACACAAACTCACTCACTCGCTCACACACACACACACACACACACACACACACACACACACACACACACACACACACACACACCACACACACAACACACACCACACACACCACACAAACACACACACACACAATACACACACACACCCACTACACACACCACCACCAAATAACACTCCACACTCACACACAACCACCACACACTCACATAAACACACCTCAATACACACACATTCAAAACACACACACACTCACAAACACACACACTCTATATCACACACACACACACACACACACACACAACACCACACACACAACACGCACACACACAACACACACACACACACACACAACACGCACACACACAAACACGCACACACACAACACGCACACACACAAACACACACAACACACCACACCACACAAAAACACACACAAAAACCAACACAAACAAACACAACACACAAAAACACACACAAACACATAACACACATACACACAAACACATAAAACACACACAAACACACACACAAACACACACACACACCACACACACACACACCACACACACAACAAAACACACACATACATACATACATACATACATACATAAACACTCGCACACAGAAACACGCACAGAGACACTCGCATAAATGCACACACATAAACACGAACACACTCACATAGACACACACTCACATAGACACACACTCACATAAACACACACTCACATAAACACACACTCACATAAACACACACTCACATAAACACACACTCAAATAAATACATACAAACCCACACAAACACACACACACAAACACACACACAAACACACACACACAAACACACACACCACACACACACATAAACACACAAACATACACACCACACCCACACACACACACACACACACACACACACACACACACACACACACAAACACACACACACACACAACACACAACACACACACAACAAACACAAAACACACACACAACAACACACACATAACACACACACATACACACACCCACATAAACACACACACAATAAACACACACACATAAACACACACACATATAAACACACACACACATAAACACACACACACACACACGCACGCACACACACACACGCACGCACGCACGCACACACGAGTTTCCGCGCTAACCGGCCGCACGGTTCCTCCCGCAGGCGCGCCATCGAGAACATCGACCAGAGCGAGTTCGAGGGCTTCGAGTACGTGAACCCGCTGCTGATGAGCATGGAGGACTGCGTGTAGGAGGCTCAGGGCAGCTCCAGGACCCCCTTCCCGCGCTCAACCCCACGCCCCGTCCAGGGCGGCGGAGGCGACGCCGGGCTTCACGACACGGGGAGGGGCGAGGGGCCTCGTCGCTCAGTGCCTTGAGGCCGCGGCAGGCTTCCTTCCTCCCTTCTCGGCGAAGTCCTCCTCCGGCGGGGGGTCAGCTGCCCCTCGCTCGCTCGCGGGCAGCCGCCGGGACCTGGCGCGGCTGCCTGCCTCGCCGACGGAGAAGCACCTTGAAGCGATCAGCTACCTCACGTCCTTCAGAACCAGGATGATCAGCTCCGTTGATGTAATATTTCTGTGAATAAAACTAAAGTGGCCTCTTCAGCTGCGGCGGAGGCCCTTCAGCCTTTGTGTGGCGACTGCGCAGCTACTTGCAGTGCAGCTTCGTTGTGGAGGCAGCTGCGCGCGGGCGGGGCCGGCGGCAGCAAATCCTTTCACGTGCAGCTAGTGCTCGCCGCCCATGCTGTGTACATACTGAATAGGTTTTCGAAACTGACGTAACATGTGCCAAGTCATGCAAGTCTTGACTTGTATGGGGAGCAGCTGTGCCTCCGCGAATCCAAGGGTGAGCGCCAGCGCGGGCGTGGGTGAGGTGCTCAGTTGGAGTCGCCGTGAGAACCGACGCCGCCCGCCCTCCAGCCCGCCTGATGCGACGCCAGCGCTCGGTCGGGCGTCGGCTGGCGCGTCCAGAGTACAAGGTGTGGATGCCCAAGGGTCGGGGAAGAGACAAAGGAAAGGGGGAAGGGTAGGGGCGGCCCGCAGGGGCGTGTGAGCACGCAGACGGGGACCGAAGGCGCTGGTCCGCTCGGCCTCGGCAGCGCGGGGTCACGGGGTCTCCCGCCGCCCTGGGGCAGCAACGGAGTGCTTTCAGGTAGTGTACTCGCCGCCCACTCGTTCCCCGCCGCCACCGGGGATTGTAACAGCAAGGAAGCACGAGGCGCCCTCTGGGGCGCTTGTCAAATTGAATGGCTTAGGCGCCCCTCTCCTCCCCCTGCCCTTCCCCTTTACCCCCCCCCCCCCCGGCTTGAACCATACCATGCTCTAAGGTTTCACCATCTGCTCTCGCTACCTTCTCCTCTGGCCTTTCTCCTCTCCCCGCTTATGCTCTTGCCCCCCCCCCCCCATCCGTAGCCCTCCCCTTCCCGTCGCGAAGACAGCGCCCACGGGGACTGCGGGAAATGTGTGCGTAAGGCGCTTGTCTCCCGTGATAAGCGAAGCCCCGTGTGTGAGGCGATCCGGGCGCCTCCCTGCGGGTCTCAGATCTGCATACCGCATGCTCTTGCCCCCATAGGTTCTTGGCCCGGCGTCCAATCTCGTTATAATGCAGCCAAGGCCGCGGCGCCGTGTCCCGGGCCCCTCGAGCGTCCACGGATGCGCGGCGGCGTGAGGAAGGGCACGGTTTCATGGCCGGTGTTGTCGTGTCGACTGCGAGAAGCAGATCTGATTATCCCATCGGAGGAGATTGCGGTCGAGTTACTTCGCCTCGATAATCACACCTTGCATACACTCCGTGGCTTCCTTCCCTCCGCCCCCCCTCTCTCCTTCCACCCCTTCCCTCCGTTACCCTCCCCTTCCCCTTACCTCTCTTCCCCCCTTCCCCCCTTTCCTCCCTCCTTCCCCCCTTTCCTCCCTCCTTCCCCCCTTTCCTCCCTCCTTCCTCTCACTTGTGTGCGTGTATGTGCGCGCCTGCATATGAATGTGTATATATTCACATGTATGCATATACGCGATCTTCAGCCGCCGCCGCAGCCATCCTCGAGCAGCCTTCCCTTCGTGGGCGTCCCCATGGTTTCGGGCGTGCGAGCGCTCGGGAGTGCAATTCGTTAGCGTAAGTTAGCGCACATGCTTGTCGGAGGCCCCGCGGACCGCCCTCGGGACCTAGCGAGGTAACCCGAGCCCGCCGTCCGGCCCGAAGGATGTCATGACGCCTCGGACGCTGCCGGGCCCGCGGATCCGCCCGGGAGAGTGATGGCACGCATTTTTCTCGTGCAGTTTATTTGTTTTGCAGTTTTAAGGTTCATGAAGAGAAAAAAAAAATTAATGTGAGGATCGGCTTATAAAGGCGAAGGAAGCGAGGCGTAGGATTGACGCGCACGCATGCAGGACCGGCCTCGGGGACGCCTGCATTCTCTCCCTCTCTCTCCTCTCCTGCTCTCCTGCCTCCCGCCTGTCACCTGCTTCATCCGCACTCCCTCGCTTGCCTTCTCGCCCTCCCCGCCCCTGCCACCTCGCTCCCGTCCTTTTTTTCTTTTCTCTTTTTTTTATTCTTTTCTTTTCTTATCTCCCTTTTTTGTAATCGCGCTCACCCCGTCTTCTTTCCGCCCGTCCGCCTTTTTCCTTCCCACGTGGCCGGGATCGAGGCGACGGTCGGCCACTCAAGCCCTGCTCCTCTGCAACGCGCGTGAATGCACGGCGCAGCACGAGGCCGGCCCGGCGTGGATTCATGCCTCGGGGAGCGAGGAGACGGAAGCGAAGCCCGCGCTCTAGTATTGGTAGATAAAAACATATGAAACCTTGTGTGTGTGTGTGTGTGTGTGTGTGTGTGTGTGTGTGTGTGTGTGTGTGTGTGTGTGTGTGTGTGTGTGTGTGTGTGTGTGTGTGTATGTATGTATGTATGTATGTATGTATGTATGTATGTATGTATGTATGTATGTGTGTGTGTGTGTAGGTATATACGTATGCAAGTAGGTATGTATGCATTCACGCACACACGTCCACAGACAAAACATTAATTAAGTACACTCGGGCTCAGAGCGCATACCCGGTGTCAGCAGCGAGCGCAGTGCTTCGCAGTGTTCCGAGGCAGCAGTGCGCCGCCTGGCCCGTGGGCGGGGGAGGCAGTGGCGCACGGGTGTGGGTGCGCGTGGCGTGTGGTACGGGCAGAGACGGGAGGGCAGGGGGGGGGGCGTTGGGATGGCAGGTTCCAGTGTGCGCTGCCCTGATGAGGCAACAAGCGGTTGGAGGCTCCGCTCGCCCCCCCCGTACCCCTCCTTGCAAGTCCCTTCCCTACCCCCCCCCCCCAACTAGCTCTACCCTGATCCGACCCCCTTTGCTTGCTTGCTCGTTCCCTCGTCTCTCGCTCGTACGCGGGAACCACTAACTGGCGCGCACTCTCTGGGGCGCATGGTTCGGGGTGGGGAAAGAAACGATTGTAACAGGCAGCTTTTCTTTTCTTTCTTTTTTTCATTTCATGGTTGTGGAAGCTGATCCCGTTAATATTCGCGGAAGTAGATTTTGCTATCATGGTTGTGAAGGTTTCGGTTAGCGGGGCAGGAACACACTTTTTGGGGAAGGAAGAATTTGGGAGACTTTTGGGCTTCGCATGGCGTCGTCCCTCGCAGCCAGTGTTGCCAAGGGGCGACTCCTGCTGCGAGACTGCCTGTATGTGATGGTGTGTGAGTGACTCGGCTAAAGTGGCGAGGCAGACCGGTTTCATACAAGGGTGCTTTTTTCTAAGGGTCCATGCTACTGGGTTATGAAATCTGACTCACAGGGTTGTTTCAAACGTTTCAAGAACCTGTCACCGTCTTTGGAACTGTTTCGAGCGCTGTCTGTCTTTTTTGCGTATCTTGGAGCTCACGCAGGAGGTCTATTTGTGTCTGGCGGAAATTTCGCTTCCGGCTCAGTCCGAGAGCGGCGAGTGCATGGCCTCCCCCGAGCCCCATGCACCGGGCGTCATCCTACTCGTTCGTTAGCGTTGGAGTCCTCAGGGTCATTTCTTTCCTTTTACTGATTTACATGTCATTTTACACCCTACGTTGTGTCTCAAGTTGTATTATAAAAATGGCTTTTTACAAGGAAGCACGTTGATTCTTGTTCTATTAGGCCTTCTGTTGGTTAGTATTCAGCGATTTCAAGAGAAATTCCACACAGAATGCATCGATTATATTCTTTTATATAGAGTGTATGAACCGCACTGCTCATGTGATACATCATAATCAGATATTTTAGAATGTACTTGTGAAACGGAAAAGTGTTCTTAGTCGATAGACTTTAGTGAATCAAATCATTGGGCCTTCATCACTTACAATAGTGTTTGTTTTCTGGTGGCTGGTGAAGATTCTGTGCTCTAGATATATATGCCTTGTGTGTATTGGACGCGAGTATGTTGTATGCGAGCACACGAGCTTCATTGCAGACATGTTGGGTGTTACTAATCCAAGTTTGGGGCAGTATTTTGTTATTTCAGTTTGTAAATACACAGTTTAATCTGTTTATATTCCTCCTCTGTTTTACCAGTACCAGTGTCCGTTTTTTAAGCAACAGAAGCTTCTGTGAAGTTTCTTATCCCTTTCCCATTTCCAGGTACTTAGGACCACTTTGCTTCTCTGAATGTAATTCAACCCCTATGTATTCGGGGTGCGTGGAAGAGCCGGGAAGATCGTTTTCAATAGTACTTACAATTTTATGCTCCGGCTAGAACTGTTACTATTTTGTTGATTTTAAGTGACAGGTTTTAGATCTTGTCAAATTTGCTCTTTTAGAGGTCTTACTGATAGTGCATTAGTAATTTGTTTGTGATTTGTTTACCGGTATAATTATGCGGAAATTTGTATCTATAGTGAAACCTTTACTTCTAATCAGGGAGAAAGTGGTCCATTAGGTTTGTAACGAAGTCGTGCAGGGAAAATGCCGTACATTCCATTTTATTTAGTATCTGTTGATTTTGTAATCATGTATTTTTTTTTAACCGCCTATTTATCCAACTTTATATCGTGTTCTGGCAGCTATGTATGTTGCATATCACGTTCGATATTTATGTGAATCAGCCCCGAACAAGGTTTACTGTGTAGGCTCTCATCTCACAGAACCTGTTGTAATAATTGTTAATTCTCCTCCAAACATGTTATCCTCTAATTTTAGGTATAATATTTTTCGATGACCATATAACTGCCAAATTGTCTGTGAAGGTAATATTGGTTATTCTGTTATTTATCCACTTGGTAACTGCACATTTAGGGGTTGGTGTATGTGCCCCACGAGGGGCACTCGTTCACATTTTCTCAGTTCTTTTGTTAAGTACGATTCTTCGTTTAGTTAGATTTAAACCACGTAGTTTAGGCTAGAGTATTCTTGAGTATAAAAAAATATATATTCATAGGATCTTATTGAACTAATGTTAATAGGCTATGGAGAAAGGAGGTTTTCATGAACTAATATTAATGCAGGGTAAAACCTTGAGACCAAATTTCTTGTTTGTGGACACTGAACGAATGGATATCACACACTTGCACTCACACCCTCACTCCCACATTCCTTTTCACGCGGACATACAGACTTACACACACTCACACTCACTCCCAGTTGCACTTACATACTCATACTTACACACATTTACTCACCTGCTCTTATATTTACTCTTACATTGACGCACGCGCACACATACACACACAAAGTGAAACATTGGTGCTTAAAAGATGTATGCATAAATACTTTAGTATTTGAGTGGGTTCTCCTTTATTTTCCGTAGCATTATCTTAATTTCACTTATAATATTGTCCACAATAGGAGTTTGCGTCACACGGCGAACTCTATATTTATGCCCTCCTTCATTTTCCTTTGTACCTTGTAACTGCATTCTAATGGTCTCCAAGCAATTCTTCCATTGAGGGCATAATCAGGTGTTCAGCATAAACTTTTTTCATATTTTGTGTGATTGCAGTAGGCTTAACGAAAGAACGTTCATGGTATGCATTTTTTTTTAATTGGCATTACTGTTACTTAAATTTGTGTAATTGTTATCAGATATGTTATACACCTTCATCTTTAGGACTCATTCCCAGACAAATGTCAGTACAGTATTTTGATAAATGTAATAAAAATAGTTTTGAGGTACAGATGTTTCCTATGTAAAGCAATATTTACTAATAAAATAATTGTGCATCAAGTTGATTGATTTTACCCTGTTTTTTGTTCTAACTGAGGTAAATGAAGAACACTGTATTTGACACAATTTTACTTAGAGTGCCACCCATTGAGTATAACAAACAAATTCAGTTTTTGAAGAATGTCACATCTGCGGAACTGACTGGAGTGTGTCTCAGCGGGAGTGTGCCGCAGTGTATCCGCCTGGCTGTGTGGTGGTGATTCTGCCTGGCGATGATGGTGGTGGTGATGCTTGGCGATGGGAAGGTGTGACGCAGGGCTCAGCCAAACGGTCATCATATGCCGCGGACATTACATGTCCGCTGCATCACAACCTTCCCACGCACTGTACTGTGGCTGACTCACCTCACACTCTGCTCACCAGTCACCCACAACTCTGACACCAGGGAAGGTGGTGGTCACGGTGGGTGGCCGGTGGGCAGCCTACACTGGCAGCTACAACATAAGGGTCCATGACAGGTGCGGTACATCCGTCATGGCTAACATGGGGGACAGTTCTACCAAAAATAATAAATCCTAGACCAAGCTTTGCTTGACGAATCACCTAAATAACCTTATGTACTTATTACAAACAAATGACGGGTAAGTTAGGGGGGCAATATGAACTTGGCACGGACCGCCAGGCCAGGGTGGTGTGGTGGGAGAGGGGGTGGGTGGGTGGGAGATGCTGACACCTCCACCCACGCACGCACTGCTGCACGTGTACTAGCATAGTAGAGAATTATAAATAACATAATAGTGAATGATTTCATCATTACACATATCAATAATTAACTAGTTACATAGATGAACACAAATAAGCGGCCGAAAAGAACGCCGTGACCGAAGGCCCTCACTGGTACAACTATAAATCTCTTAAGTGGCAACAATTTTTTTAAGCGCCTCTGCGCCAAAGTTTTGTGGGTCTCTGGTCACGGCGCTCAGCAGGCGCTCCACCAACGTGAGATGCTTCAAGCACATCTGACTCGATTCAGCACTGCATAGCTGACGCGGGTACGGTCATCACTGGGGTGGTGCGGGCGTGCGTGGTTATAAAGTTGGCAGCAGCAGGGCTGGAGTGAACCAGAGCTGGAATTACACCAGCCTGGTCTACGACACTTCCACCCACTACTCACCAGGCAGTTGGCTTACCACAAAGTAAACCAATTAAATAATTATTCTTTTTTTATATTTAACCATCCCAACAAGCAGAATCTTTAACTTATGCGTTTGTACTTGCTTTTCTGGACCCTGGAGGGCAGTGACACCCCACAGGGCCCCCAGAGCGTCCTGGTGCCGGGGCGGCGCCACACAGCCTCTGAACACCAGAGGGGCAGCGGCCCCACATGAGCACCATGTACGGCCGGTGGCACCACCCGACACACGGCTGTGGCGTAGCACCAAGTGAGACCCGTGCGGTGAGTACGGGCTGAGATCATGGCGCGGACCCCACCCTACCTCGCCGCTGGCACGCACCTGCGGCACACACCGAGCAGGGGGGGGCGGCCACCCGCAGCCACAAGCACGTTGTGACTACGAGTCCGCAGCAGCAGCCTGGGCCCAGGTGCCTAGCATCAGCAGCAGCAGCAGCAACATACAGGCAGCCTGGACGGCACATGAGCGCCACATTTGTACTGCGACCATCTCTGCGGTACTGGGGACAGCACGAGCCAGTGCTCAGGCGGCGGCCTAACACGTGTCGGTGACGTCGCAGGGCTCAGTCTTGACGGGGGAGGTGGGCGCTATCACAGATGGGGTTGGGCGTGGGCGTAGCTCAGCACGCAAGGCCCGCAGCTCGCCCTCCATCGCGCAAACCTTCTGGCGGAGCTGATCTTCCTCCTGGAGCGGGAGACAGGGAGGTCATTAGATTTTGTTTCAAACATGACAATCTAATGCTTTAAAATATAAAACAAAACCTGTCTATTTCTGAGATCAATGGACTTTACTTACTAGTTTCTTGAAACAAGCGCACCTAATCACTATTTTCAGTTCTCACCTTGGTATCACGAGTAACGTTTATAGACAGAAGTTGACTGCGTAGGCTGGCCACGGCGTGATTGTGGTCACGAGTCTGCGCATCGAAACGTTGTCTGAGGGCAGCATTTTGGCGCTCCTGGACCGCCAGCCGGGCAGCCAGGTCGGCCACCAGCTGGGCCACTTTGCTGGCTGCAGCTCGGTCGCTCCAGCCCCTTAGCAGTGCCTCCGCCTCCTCCACCGTTTCACCTGAAATGTTCAACGAAACACTTGAGTTTTGTCGCCTCTTCATGCAAGCTTATTTTTCTCCAGCTAGGCCTGTTTCTCTAGCGCCAAACTCGAACGAAGCGGCGACGGAACTCACTTCGGTTGCTGACGGATCCGACGGAGTCTGTGTCGGAATCGGTGGTGGACAGCTCCAGCTCGGGGTGTCGGCTGCTCGTGTCGGGGCTGCACACCTTCCTGGGGGACTGCGGCGGCTGGTGCGTCGGGGTGGCTCTGAGGTGCGGCGGCGGCGCGCTCGGGGTGACGGCGGCGGCGACGGCGGCGGCGTTGGGCGTGGAGCGCTGGAGACACATCGGCGTCGGCGAACACTCGCGCTTTATGCACTCCACTTCGACGCCTCTTTCTAGCTGCTGCTGCTCCTGCTGTGGGAGAGGCAAGAGCGTTCAATGGCAGGCCGGGGTATATTCCGTGCGCGATGGCGCAACAATCGTCATGAGTTTTTTACTTCTGAGTGAAAATGAAATATGACTTTTCAACACGTCAAAGTTTTTACTAAACTGGATAACCACCAATAAAAAAAAACGAGGCCTACCGAAAGTGACTGGCAATTCTACACAAGCGAAAATGCAATGCAAACTCACCATATATATGGCGATTTTTTCGTGTGCATCTTGGCTTAGGTGTGCTGTTGAGAGATCCTTGAGCGACACCCGGGCTGCCTTGTCCCTGACCTTGGGCGGGGCGAGGGCAACGTTGGGCTGGTAATGGCGCTCGAACTTCTGTGAGTCTGAGAGAGGCACCACGCGGCCGGGGTCGACCAGCACGGGGGGACCCTGGCTCAAGTAGGCTGGCAGTGGGGCGGGAACGCTGGAAACAAACAAAACCTGTTAGTACTATGTCTCAAGAACAACCATCAAGTCTATATTGCGAACGTGCTTGTCAATTTCTAATCGATCTGATCATGGCACAGACACCTTCATTTCAACTAGTGATCTTAAAAATACTTTAAGATATCGGTTCTTCCGCACGACTTAAATAAAGGAGAAAAGCAAATCTTCCCCAGTTTCTCTGCTCTTTAGAAAAAAGTGCCCTTGTAATCATCCCAAGGAAATGACGTGTTATTTTACGGTTTGAAACAAGCTTGGCAACTAGCGAACGAAAAATGCATGTGCGTAAAGGAACATCTCTTGTCATGACTCCTCCGGGCGGAACGGGCGACGCCGTAACCAGAGGGAGGCTTCTCTGGTCCCGCCTCGGCCTTTGTATCTTTCACAACATCCCACACTTTTCGTGGCATTCCTTCAATGCCGTATTTAGCTGCCCTTGTGAGCGACCTTGTGCGAGCACCTCGCGCCCACCGCGGTGCGTTCACCTTCCCTGTTTCAGACTTGCCTCGCCTATACCTGGGCGGCGAGCGAGGCCTTCGTACCCAAAGCATTCACACATCATAACTTCACGGTAAAGCCTTCCCAGCTCCGCTTTGCCCCTCCCCCTCTCTGTCTCCCCCTTTCTCTCCTTTTATCGTTCTCCCTCTCACGTGCATTTAGTACCATAATGTACAGACTGATAGGCATTCACTCACTCACTCACTCACACACCTCCCTTCCCCTCTCCCACTCCCTCTTCCCTCCCCTTCCCCTCCGTATCTCCCTCATTCTCGCACACACAAACTTTTGCAACATTGCACCCCTGCTTTCCTCACCTGTCCCTGACGAAGGCAGGAGGGGGCGGCGGTAATGCCTTGCCGTCCCTCGTAACAAGGGGCGTGGCGGTCCACGAAGGGGCCATAGCTGCATACTGTCGCCACATGTACGACCACACGATGGGGTCGTAGCCGACGCTGCTGGGGAGAGGGCCCCCTGGCGGCAGCTCCTCCGCTCTGACTTTCTTGGGCAGCTCCTCCTTGACTTCCACGCCATCCTGAAAGAGAGAAAACCATCTAAGTTCTCGTGGTCACATCATAGCTTCTGAGAAAGGAGTTCATTGAATGACAGAGACGAAGCAGTTCGAACATTTAAATGACGTCCGAGATCTACACCGAAAGCTAATACGACATAAACCGGTCTAAGACTCCGCTGTACAAGGAAATGAATAACACGAGGCAAGGTATATGGAGAAATCTAACCCATGCCCCCCCCCCTTTTTTTTTGCATTTCGTCACAAAATAGCAAAACCATCACTCTTACAATTTTAAAATATGTTCTAAATGTGCTGAGACCTTGAGAATGACCTTTCAAAACTACCAGAAAAAGGAAACAATTTTTTTCTTTGAAATGTATGAAGCGAGTCAAAGAAGGATACAGTAATACAGAGTAGATACATCCTGTCCCGTAGTGAAATTTGGAGTCCATATGCCTTAGAGTTATGAACTTCATATGCTTCACCATATTTTTTTTTACTTAATAAAATGCAAACTAAAGCTACAATGCCCTCAATGACTGGTAACCAAATTACCTCCTTGCAAAGTTCGCACTTTAAAGAATCCAAGAAAATCCAACCCCACAAACATCGGCAGGACAAGCGATCGGCAGTGGTTCCCAACCCCTGCGCCCGCCCCCCCCCCCCCAGCTCGCCTCATTATGCAGCTTTCGCCCCCCCCCCCCCCCCCCCAGTCGATAATCTTGGCCCAGAAAAACGGCGTACTGCAGCCTCGCGGACGGACGGCCTTTAAAGAGCCTCCTTACCACTGTGCCACTTCGCGAGCTCGATAGAAGGACAAACAGGTAGCGTTATGCAATTGAAACGTGAGACTGCGAGGCGGCGCTGGGTATGCTGGCCGAGCCGCCTGATCACGGACGTGTTCGCGAGAAAGCCTGTGCATCCGCCATCACCTGGAGGGGAGTGTGATTCCGGGCTTGCTTCAGGGCCTGGCGCAGCTCTGGGTCCTCGGCTCGGGAAGGCCCGCTCTGCTCGCTAACGAGTCTGCTTCCTTTCCTTGCTTCGCTTTTCTCTTCTCCTTTCTCGCCTACCTCCTGCCGGCCCCTGTATCGTGACGGCGCCTCTGCGAAGTTTCACCAAGAGGCCCCGCGTCTGCTCAACACGTTAAAGCATACCAGAGGTCGGCGCGGCGTTGGAGGTGCCACCCCACGTCCTCCCCCGCCCCCCTCTTTTCCCCACAGCCCTCCCCCGCCCTGACCCTCTCCCCACACCTACCCTTCCTCTTTCCCCCACAGCCTCTCTCCGCCCTCACCCTTTCCCCCGCCGCCCGTGCAGCACAGTATACTCCAACACCCGCCTTCTGTTACACATGCACACGAACACGTGATTCAGAATCGTTATCAAAAAGCTTCGTACGCCGGCCAGCCCGTGTTGCCATGGAGAGTGGCACAGATAACCGAGTGCAGCCTCCTCCCTCCCTCATGCTCTCGCGCCCCCTGTGTTTAGAAAAGAGAGAGAGAGAGAGAGAGAGAGAGAGAGAGAGAGAGAGAGAGAGAGAGAGAGAGAGAGAGAGAGAGAGAGAGAGAGAGGGGGGGGGGAAGATTGCGTATGTATGTATATGTGTGTGTGTGTGTGTGTGTGTGTGTGTGTGTGTGTGTGTGTGTGTGTGTGTGTGTGTGTGTGTGTGTATGTGTGTATGCGCGCGCGTGTGTGTAAATGTGTGCGCGCACGACTATTTGCATATGCGTAATGTGTTGCGTGCACCTCTTACACAGGGGCAGGTGTGAAGTCTAGGACTCTGTGAACTTTAAAAAGGAGTTTCCATGGCGACAGGCGACGCGCGATCGTGCACGAGCGGCAACAGCACGTATTGTAAACCGCACTGAAATCTATACCCGATCGCCTTCGCGCGGAACCACTTGAAGCGCCGCGCCTCCGAGCCCGCTCCCGCCGCCCTCCCGCCGCATTCCGATACCAGCAACGCCTACTCCTCCGTAGGGCGTTGCAGCGCTCCTGCCGCGGTCGTCTGCTGGGGCTGCAGCAGCGCCCTTCGCACGATGAGTAACGCGAGCCATCTGGAGCGCCTCTCGTGCGTGCGGCCCGCCAGCCGGCGCAAGGAAGCCTGCGTTGCTTCGAAAGGAAAATATTATTGCAAGAGAGCGCATGCAAGTCTACACTGCAGTCTCCCCCGCCTAAGCATGGGCGCGAGGCCATAGAACGGGTTCATTGAGAAACTGCGTAGTAGGTCCTACAATCACGAACAGCCGCAGAGCAGCCAAGCATATTACGTAACCTGGCAACAAGATAGCGTCGTGCACGAACTTCTACACGAGAGAACCCTCCGCTTTCGAAATGCAGCGAACTGCGAGCTGTTCAACTTTTCCACGCCGGCTAAGATTTTCAGCTGGATGAGGATGAGGACGGCGCGGGAGCCGGTTTGCCAACCCCACGTGGTCGTCGCCCGAACTCGCACACGGAACCGAACACCGCGACGCAGGCGCCCCCAGAACCGGCCACCACGTGTCCACTCCCGCATTTCGCAGCCCGGCCGCTGGAAACGCCCCCCCGCTCGCCGAGGGCCACCGCTGCGTCCCCGCCACGGGGCTGTGGACGCTCCCGGAGGCAGAAGAGGGCGGAGAGAAGGTGCGGAAGGGCGCGGGAGCCATCGCGGACGGGCGCCAAGGTGGACGGACGTATGCGCATTCGGGCGGGTCTCGGGCTGCAAGTTCACCGAGTACATCAACGTCCATGCGGCAGCGTCCTCCGGCAGTGCAACGGAAGCTCCGGCTCAGCCTGCTGCTCAGGTTTCTTCCCTCGGCGTTCCCTTCGGCGACAACGCTCTCTACGGAAGCAGTGCTTGATGTGGTCGCCTTTCCGTTGAAGCTTAATTAAAGCGGATGATGTTGATAGCTTACCTTGTCTGACGCGTTCCTAAAATATATATATATATATACATATAAGTATATTACAGACCCTTTAGCTGCTGGGTCCCACAGAAATAAAATCCTGAAAAAAAGAAAAATGAAAAATAAATAAATATATAAAGAAAAAAAATCGACAAATAAACCCTTTCTTCCCCCAGTTTCAACGGAGAGCATTCCGAGACAGCGAGGCAGGCCGGCGACCCCGTCCCTCCACGACGCGCCCCAAGACCTTCCTCAAGGTTTCCCTTCTTCCCGCGGGAGTGAAGGGAACTCCGGCCCATCACTCCCGGCGCTTTAACCTCTCCTCGCCGCGTGACAGGTCCCCACGAAGTCCGCCGAAACGAAAGTCACAAAAACGGGGACTTGACTCAACGACCTCGTGACGTCATGAATGGCTGCGTCATAGGCCTATTGATTTTCTTCTCCTGGGAGTACCCTTCCCCCTCCCCCGTCCCCCTCCCCCGACGTCCGCCGTCTCCCTTTCAGTCTGTCTCGCGCTCTCAGACATCCGCTTCCGGTCTCTCGAACAATCGCTCTTGGCCTCATCTTCGCGTTTATCTTTTCGGCTTCGAGAAGGATCTTTGGGTGACGATGGTCGCCGCACAGGAGGCTGCGCGGAGGCTGGCCGCAGGAGTTCTCCCGCGCGCGGCGAGGTGGCGGCACGGCGGCTCAGGTTCGCTCCTGGGTCTGACTTTCATGTCTGTCTAGGTCTCTATCTATCTGTTTACCTAATATATATGTGTGTGTGTGTGTGTGTTGTGTGTGTGTGTGTGTGTGTGTGTGTGTGTGTGTGTGTGTGTGTGTGTGTGTGTGTGTGTGTGTGTGTGTGTGTGTGTGAATGCTTGTCAGTCTGTACATTTCCAGTCGGTACTATGTGAATGCATGTGCCTTTATTTGGTAATATATTTTGTATAATTTTGAAAGACCTAAATAGCCACCTAGAATGAGAGAGAGAAAGAGAGAAAGAGAGAGAGAAAGAGAGAATGAGAGAGAGAAAGAGAGAGAGAAAGAGGGAATAAGAGAGAGAAAGAGAGAGAAAAAAGAGAAAGAGAAAGAGAGAGAGAAAGAGAGAATGAGAGAGAGAAAGGGAGAGAGAAAGAGAGAATGAGAGAAAAAGAGAGAGAGAATGAGAGAAAAAGAGAGAGAGAGAGAGAAAAAGGGGAAGAGAGAGAGAAAAGAGAAGAGAAAGAGGAGAGAAAGAGAGAAAGAGAGAGAGAAAAAGAGAGAGAAAGAGAAAAAAGAGAGAGAGAAAGAGAGAGAGAAAAGGAGAGAGAAAGAGAGGAGAAAGAGAGAGAGGGGAGAGAGAAAGAGAAAAAGAGAGAGAGGAGAGAAAGAGAAAAAGAGAAGAGAGAGAGAGAAAAGAAGAAAGAAGGAGAGAAAGAGAAAGAGAGAGAGAAAAGAGAAAGAGAAAAGAAGAGAAAAAGAAAAAGAGAGAGGGAAAGAGAAAGAGAGAAAAAGAAGAGAAAAAGAGGGAGGAGAAAGAAAAGAGAAAGAGAGAGAGAGGAGAGAAGAAAGAAAAGAAGAGAGAAGAGGAAAAAGAAAAAAAGATTAAAAAGAGAAAGAGAAAAGAAAAAAGAAAAGAGAGAGAGAGAAAAGGAAAGAAAGAGGATAGAAAAAAAAGAAGAAGAGAAGGAAAAGAGGGGAGAGAAGGAGAAAGAGAAAAAAGGAGAAAAAGAAAGGGGAAGGAGAGAAGAAAGAAAAAAGAGAAAGAGAAAGAAAAAAAAGAGAGAGAAAAGAGAAAGAGAGAGAGAGAGAAGAAAAAAAAAGGAGGAGAGAGGGAAAAAAAAGAGAAAGAAGAAAGAGAAAAGAAAAGAGAGAGAAAGAAAAAGAGGAGAGAGAAAGAAAAGAGAAAGAGAGAGAGAGAGAGAGAAAGAGAAAAAGAGAGAGGAAGAGAAAAAAGAGAAGAGAGAGAAAAAGGGGAAGGGGGGGAAAGAGAAAGAGAAGAGAGAGAAGAAAAAGAAAGAAGAGAGAGGGAGGAAAGAAAAGAAGAGAGAGAGAGAAAAGAAAAGGAGAGAGAAAGAGAGAGTGAGAGAAAGAAAGAGAGAGAAAAGAGGGGGAAAGAAAAGAGAGAGGAGAGAGAGAGAAAGAGAAGAGGAAAAGAAAGAAGAAGAGAGAGAAGAATGAGAGAGAGAAAAAAAGAAGAAAGAAAGAAAGAGAAGAAAGATTAATGAAGAAAAAAGGGGAAGAAAGAAAGAGAGAAAGAGAAAGAAGAGAGAGAGAGAGAGAGAGAAGAGAGAGAAGAGAGAGAGAGAGATGGAGAGGAAAGAGAGAGAAGAGAGAGAGGAAGAGAGAAAGAGAGAAGAGAAGAAACCTTGTTTTTCGAATCCGGGGACCACGTGGCGTGATTCGGCAACCTTCAGACGAGCAAATGACACGAGGCGCATCTGCTCCATTTCCCTTTAAACGGAACACAGATCGCTCGCCTCTTCCGCTACCGCGTATCTCTCTCCCTTCCCCTCCCTTCCCCTCCCCCTCCCTCACCCCCCTTACATTCGGCATACGGACCTTTTCTCTCCGTCTCCGCACTACGGCACTGCTTCAGGAGGGTGGGGGGGGGGGGTGAGGTTGGACCCGATGACCGCTTGACTTGACCCCGGGACCTCCTCGGCGGCTTGCAGCCTCGTAAGAAGAGGCCGTTCGGGCGGGGCGGGGGAGGGCGGCGGGCGAGGGCGCGGACAAGAGATTACGGCTGTTCTCGTCTTGTAAGCAAGTCTGCTGCCGCTAAGGACTTATTTGGCGCATTTTTTTTTTTTACAGCCGTTAATTAAACAGCAGACGATATATAACAATTTCCGTGTGTTGTCATTGAAGAGGAGGGCGACGACGGCGATGACGGTCCTGATAAGAATCCTCGGAGGCCTCGACCTTCGTCATGACAGGCACCGCACACCTGCACCCCCCCGCGCCCCCCTCGCCGGCACTCAACGCGGATCCTCACGCCTCCCCCCCTCCCCCCCCGACCTCTCTCTCGCCCCCTCGCACAGAGCGGAGGAGGGAAGGCGAGGACCGTCGAGCCGCCTCACGCAACATTCCAATCCCATTCAACGACTCCAAACATCATGCTACGACTTCCCAATCAGCTCTCCGGTCCCTCCGAATTGCCCCGCGACTGACAGGCGATCACAGGGAAGTCTCTCTTTTTCCTCTCTCTCTCTGTCGTCTTTTCCCTGACAGGTATGACATCTTTTCCTTAATTATAATTCATTCTTTCTCTCTCTCTTCTCCATCTCTTTTCTTCTCCCCTCTCCCGTCTCCGTTCTCTCTCTCTCTCTCTCTCTCTCTCTCTCTCTCTCTCTCTCTCTCTCTCTCTCTCTCTCTCTCTCTCTCTCTCTCTCTCTCTCTCTCTCTCAAAAAAACGAAAAAAACAACAGATTCGACCGCCCGCCCTCTGGAAAAAAAAGAAAATAGAAAAAAAAAGTAAAAAGAAAGAAGTCAAAATCGCCCAAAATGAGTGTTGCCAGAACCCCTGTGATAATGGCAACATTGCGCCCCTCCCCGCGTCGCCCTCCCTCCCCGTGACATCTTTACTGTTTACGACCCGCGCCCTTTAGATCTTTGTTGTTTAACCGACCACAGCCTCCCCCCACTCCCTTCCTACACCCCCTTCGGAATCCTCTCCCACATCCCCTTATTTCGCTCCCTCCAAACCCCTCATTTCAGCCCCGTAACGCCCTCCCGCTGCCCCAAACCCCCCTCTCCTCCCCAAAGCGTCCATCTCACGGATCAAAAACCCGGGTGTTGCTGGAATTCCCTCCTTCAGTTCAGTTTAGGGTTCATTCGGGATTTACGGTGCAGTTGGGCGGATGTTTTCTACGTGTGCGGGAGGGATGGAGGGAGAGAAAGAGGGAATGGGGAAGGGGAGGGGGGGAGGGAGGGATGGAGGGAGAGAAGAGGGAGGGGAAGGGAGGGAGGGAGGGAGGGGAGGGAGGGAGGGAGGGAGGGAGGGAAGGAAGGAAGGAAGGAAAGGGGAAGGGAGTGGGAGAGGGAGAGGGAGAGGAAAAGTGAGAGGACAGACAGAAAGAGAAAGAGAGAGGCAATTATCACAAGGGTCAATTGGAAGTCCCCGGGGGAAATCCCGCCCATGCGAGCGTGCGGGCGTGGAGGCGATGGGCGGGCGCCGTGGGGGGAGGAGGAGAAGGAGGGGAGGGGGGACGCACCTGGCAAGAGCTCCCACATGGCGGGCGTGCGGGCGGGCGGGCGAGGGCGGCTGCGAGGGGAACGGCTCGAGAGAGTTACGAGGTAGTTAGGGCCGGCGTCGCCATCGCCCCCTTTGTTCGACGTCTCTCGCCCTCTCCCTCTCTCTCTCCCTCCCTCTCTCTCTCTGGCCCCCTTCTCCCCTCTCCTTCCTCCCGCATTATCGCATCTTCCCTATCCCCTCTTCTGACTCGACTCTGCCGCCGAATGCCTCCGTCGGCCTCTCTGTTTCTCGTCCGTTTGTGCTTTTGAGTTCTCGCTCGCTCGGTTCTTATCCACTTCTCTCTTCCCCCTCGTCTTTCCCCTCACTCTGTTTCTCTCCTTTACTCTCTCTCTTCCTTGTCCCTCTCTTCTCCCTTTATCCGTTTCTTGCAGTTCCACCTCTCTCTCTCTCTCTCTCTCTCTCTCTCTCTCTCTCCTCTCTCTCTCTCTCTCTCTCTCTCTCTCTCTCTCTCTCTCTCTCCTTCGGATCCTTTTCCTTCCTCTCTATCAGCCTTTTCCTTGGTCTTTCCTGAATCCCCCGTCCACTTCTCTCCCGACTCTGCGTCTCCTTCTCTGCTTCCCTCTCTCCCTCCCTCAAGGCTCTTGGCGCCAGGGCCTCGCTCCTTCCTCCGCCTCCTCTTCCTCCTCTTTCTTCTTCTTACTCCTGCTGCCCATCTTCTTTGTCGTCGTCTTCTTGTTCTGCACTGTCTTTATCTCCTTCTTCTTCTTCTTCTTCTTCTCCCTCTCTTTCTCCTCCTTCCTTCGTCCTGATTCGCCTTATCTTCGCTCTCCTCGCGTCGCGCCCCAATCCCGCTGCCCATTATCTCCCCTCTTCTGCCGTACGTCTACTATCTCTATCCCTTTTTTTTTTGTACTCCAGCTTTTTGCCGCTGGCCCCCCCTACCCCACCCCCCTCCCCCGACGTCCTTACGCACTTCCAAAAAACGTGTGTGAGCGTGCATGATAACGCGCGTGGCTTCCCTGTGGGCTGTTAGCATGCCGTTCGCTCGCGTCCTCTGCCCTCTCTCCTGCTCGCCCGGGCTTCCTGTTTCGTCTTGCGTATCTCTGCATTTTTAGATCTTTTCTCTTTTTATTTTAATAGCATAGCTCTCTTGATGTTGCTGCTATCACTGTATTCTGTTATTCGCTTGTTATTCTCTCTTTTTCCTCCTCAGCCCTCTTCCTCTTCTTCTTCCTCTTCCTCTTCCTCTTCCTCTTCCTCTTCTTCCTCTTCTTCCTCCTCCTCCTCCTCCTCCCCCCTTTTCCTCTCCCCTCCTCCCCGCGTGCTCAGAGCAAGACGAGGGCAATAGAGGTTCCCATCAAAGGGGGAGAGACGGAAGGAGTTTCATAGGCCTACGCCATCGACTTGGCCGGTCACTGGGATCTGAGGGAGGGAGAAGGGAGGAGAAGGGAGGGAGGGTGGGAGAGGGGGGGAAGGAAGGGAGGGAAGAAGGAGAAGGGAGGAAGGGAGGGAGAGGGGAAGGGAGGGAGGGAGAGGGGAAGGAAGGGAGGGAAGAAGGAGAAGGGAGGGAGGGACGGAAGAGAAAAGAGGACGAAACGACGAAGAAAGGACGAAGAATAAACCGCAATAAAGCCCCGAATAAAAGCAAAACGGGGGACAGCGCGGCACAGGAGGGCGTCGACGGCGGCCTGACAAGAGGAGGAACTTTTATGCAGGTTTTATGTCGTCTTCCCCCTATTCGAGAGCCCTCCCCCTGAGCCCCCCCTCCCCTCCCCGCTCTCCTACAGGCGACAAGGCCCTCCCGCTCTTAAAATCGCTCTTGAAATTGGCCTCTGCGTCAAAAAAAGGAGGCTGCATGCACTCGAGACGCGGGCACGGGGCAAACGGGCCTCCGGATGGTCATGAGAGAGAGGGAGAGGGAGAGAGAAGGAAAAGGGGAAGGGGAAGGGGAGGGGAAGGGGAGGGGAAGGGAAGATGAAGGGGATGGGGTAAGGGAGAGGGAGAGGATAGAAGGGCGAGGATGGAGGTAGGAGGAAGGGGGTGGGGGTTTAAGCAGAGGGAGCATTGTGCCCCTTGAAGCGACGCGGCACGTGGCCGTTTCGCTACGACTCGAGGGCGCATGCCAGACCCCCCCCCACACACACACACACCTTCCCTGCCCTTACCTTGGGTTCTGACGACGGAATGCACTGATATGAGGCATTTTGGGACAAAATAAAATAGATTACAATAGAGCCTGGGAAATTATGTGCAACTTTTGGGGAAAAAAATCCACGAAAAAGTAGAAAAGAGAATGAAAAAGAGAGAGAGAGAAAGGAGGAAAGATGTCCACCAAGACCAGCGAAGGGGGGGGGGCACCGAGGGCACGCAACCCCTTCGGAGTCTCGAGTTTAAAGAGATGCGGCCGAGGGATCAGGGATCAGGTTGAGCTTCCTGCTTTCCCCGTCGGCTCCCGAGGGCGGTCTCTCTCTCTCTCCCTCTCTCCCTCCCTCCCTCCCCTCTCTCTCTCTCTCTCTCTCTCTCTCTCTCTCTCACCTCATTCACTCGCTCATTCACTCGCTCACTCACTCACTCACTCGCTGACTCACTCACTCACTCATTCACTCATTCACTCGCTCATTCACTCGCTCATCACTCGCTCACTCACTCGCTCATTCACTCGCTCACTCACTCTCACTCGCACTCTCACTCACACACACGGCGGCGCTGGCGGCGAGAACCAGTAGGCCTGACGGGGAGATTAGCACGCGAATATCAGCTGTCCCCTCAGCCCCCTCCCCCCCGCTCCCCCTCCCGATTTCCCTTCTTTCCTAAATCCCTCCCCTCCCCACCCCCCTCTCCCTCTCCCTCTCCCTCCCTCTCCCATGGGCCCAGGGATGTGTCGAGAGAGAGAGAGAGAGAGAGAGAGAGAGAAGGTAGAGCGGGATGAATAACGCATCTACAAAAACAAATAAATATACAAACATCCACATCCATCCAAGCAAACATCCACACACGCAACGCCCCAGAAGCTAAAAATCAAGGCCTATCCAATATTTTTTTTCGCCCCAGACTTCGCAACGCGGTAATTTAATTTCCCTTAATTGGGGGACCGGATATTACGTTCTTATTGAATCAGGTGCCACACGCGGCGCGACACCCTCCCTCTCCGGCTCTCGGCTGCGCACTGAGGGGGACGCGCCCTGAACACACTCCGCCGGGGAGGAGGAAAAGCTGGAGAGGAAGGGGTGGGAGGGGAGAGAGAGGGACGGAGGGGGGAGAGAGAGGGGGAGAGGGAAAGTAGGGGAAGGGGGAAAGAGGGAAAGTGGAAAGGAGGGAAGAGAAGAGAAGAGAAGAGAAGAGAAGAGAAGAGAAGAGAAGAGAAGAGAAGAGAAGAGAAGAGAAGAGAAGAGAAGAGAAGAGAAGAGAAGAGAAGAGAAGAGAAGAGAGGAGAGAGGAGAGGAGAGGAGAGAAGAGAGAAAAGAGAAGAGAAGAGGAGAGAAGAGAAGAGAAAGTGCGAGAGTAAGAATGGTGTAGACAGAGATGAACTAGGGTGGAAAGGCTATGCAAATTACACAGGGCACCCAAGCCTAAATATTCAAGGCTGTGCGTCCACACCTAACATCTTTTTAAAATTTCATTAATTCATCGGGCGTTTCTCATTTCGGAATCAAATAACACAAAGGAAAATATGAAACAAAAAGCAAGGGTATTAATATAACCGCACAATATCAGGAAGATTACTGATGTGCATAAACAAACAGGTAGATAGATAAATACAGAGATAAACCGATTAGATTTCTGTTCCTCCTCCTCTCCCTTCTCCTTTCCTACTTCCCCCCTTCCCCCTCCCCCCTCCCTCCCCCCTCTTCTTCTTTTCCTCTTTCTTCTTTTTCACTGAAAGACAAGCAGAAAGCAAAAACAGATCTTTAAATAGAGAGGAAGAAATATGTATATGGTGTTGAAAGAAGCGCTTTGTTCAGAGGATTTGTTCCCGTCCGCACAGCCCCAGAGACAGCGAGCGAGCGAGTCGGGCGGCCTGTGAGACCGAGATCCGCGGCAGACATTGCAGCCGTGACACCTCTCATCCGTTGCATGTGGTACGTGACACGTATTTCCTTAAGATCAACAGGAATATCAAAAAAAAGGGGGGGGGGGATGGGAGTCTTACCGGAGTAGGCCTATGCAACTTCTGCAACTCGCAACTCACCTGCAACAAAGAAGAAAAAAAAGTTAATATTTCCAAATCTTATGTAGATTACACAATAACTTTTACGAACCTGACATAAATCTCTCTCTCTCTAAAAAAAAAAAAACACAGGTAGACAAACAAGCAAGAAAACAGACAAGCAAATAAGACATATAGAACAAAAATGGCCCCAGAAAGCCCGAGGAATGCGACTCGGCTCCAAACCCCCTGCAGAGGACGCCGCGCGAGGTCGCCGGGTGCAGCGCAACCTCTCGCGGGGCGCCGTCGCGTCGTCAAGGGAAACAGTTACTAACTCGTCCCGCCTCTGCAACGTACTACGCGAACCATTACATGCAGGGCGGTGGATCGGGCGTCTATCAAAGCTTTGGTGTTAATTCAGAAGCGCCGACGGCTTATACCTTCGCTGTCTTGCCTTCTGAAATTTGCATTTTTACAATGCATACGCAATCGTACGTTATTGGGTCAGGAGGGAAACATGGTGCCATTGTGTTAGGGGGCGGGGGAGGGGGGATGATGATGAGAGAGAAGGAGAATTAAATAGAAGGAGAGAGCGAGAGAGCCCAGCGCCCATCAGCATTGCCCGCCCCCTTGACCCAAATAGCGGCTCCCACAGGTGTCGCCCGCAGGAGGCGTGCGGCGACCTACCCCCAGGTCGCTCTATACTGTATGGAGTACGTCCGTTTGTGTCAAGGCATTTACCTCCGGCAAGAGCGGTTGTCATGGCGACTCGGCTGCGGACGTTCGTTCCCCGGCGCCGGCGACGCCCTTCTCGCAGGCTCTCTCTTCGTTGCCTCCTGCCGTCTTGAGGGGCTGCTGGCCGGCGCCCCAGAATGCAAAAAGGTTTATACTTGCGATTTGAGAGACAGTCGGACGAACACGACGAGCAAGATGAGCGACAGAGCACAAGGCCCCGATCCTGGCTGGCTGGCCCTCATCCCCTGGCCGTGGGCACGCTGCACCCTTTGCCCCTTCCCCTTCCCCTGCCACTCGAAGCACCTGAGGTTAAGGTGCAAGAGGCGAGGGGGGGGGGGGCGAACGGAGGAGAGGGGGAGAGAGGGAGAGGGGGAGGGGGAGCTAATAATATATATTAGCAGCGGCAGACTGACCACGGGGCCCGCCAGGCGTCCCTCGCTCATTGGGCAACCCTCGTAAACCTGGCCTCCCTGCCGACGCGGAGCTAGGCCCACTCCCATGCCCTGGCGCTGCCCTCATCCTCACGCCCCGCCCCCTGCCCCTTCCTCATCAACGCCCGCCGCCCCTTCCCCGCGAGGCGCTCCCCTTCAGATCCCCCGAGAGCCGAGCGAGCGCGGGGCGGCCTCGCGGAGCAACCTGCAGCAGCCCTCCGCTGACTTGCTGGTCTTTACGTCGGGGTTGGCGCCCCCGCCGGAGAATAAATAAGACTCGGCCTCGCGGAATCAACCACAGAGATCAACCACAAGGACCAACCACTACATCCACCCGCGTCCACCGTCCCCCAGACACTCGGCTGCCGATCCGCGCCGACTCCTTCCCGGTCATTCATTTTCGTCTATTTATACCCGTCACTTCGCGGCGCCACACACGGACGGCCGATAACTCAGGACTACACTCCACGAGCCTCTGTCGTGAGCTATTGTTCCTCCGCAGCAGCCGTGTCCTCTCCCTCTCTTGTCTGCTCGGTTCTCCCCCGCCTCTCTTTCTCTCCCTCTCCCTCCCCCCTTCTACATAAAAAAAAAAAAAAAAAAAAAAAAAAAAAAAATATATATATATATAAAAAAATTTTTTTTTTTTTATTTTTTTTTTTTTTTTTTATTTTTATTTTTTTTTATTTTTAAAATGATTGTGTGTGTGTGTGTTTGTGTGTGGTGTGTGTGTGTGTGTTTGTTGTGTGTGTGTGTGTGTGGTGTGTGTGTGGGTGTTGTAGTGTTGTGGTATTTTGTTGATGTATGTTGTTGTTTGTGGTGTGGTGTGTGGGTTGTGTTTTTGGGGTGTGTTTGGGGTGTGTGGGTGTGTGTGGGGTGGGGTGGGGGTGTGTGTGTGTGGTGTGTGGTGTGTGTGTGGGGTGGTGTTGTGTTTGGGTGTTTTGTGTGTGTGTGTGTGTTGTGGTGTGTTGTGTGTGGTGTGTGTGTGTGTGTGTTGTATGTTGTTGTTGTGTTTTTGTTTGTTGTGTATGGTTTGTGGTGTGTGGTGGGGTTTTGGGTGTGTGGTGTGTGTGTGTGTGTGTGTGTGTGTGTGTGTGTGTGTTGGTGTGTGTGTGTGTGTGGTGTGTGTGTGTGTGTGTGTGTGTGTGTGTGTGTGTGTGTGGTGTGTGTGTGTGTGTGTGTGTGTGTGTGTGTGTGTGTGTGTGTGTGTGTGTGTGTGTGTGTGTGTGTGGTGTGTGTGTGTGTGTGGTATGAGTTGTGTGTGTGTTTGTGTGTGTGTAGTGTGTGTGTGTTGTGTTGTGTGTGTGTGTGTGTGTGTGTGTGTGTGTGTGTGTGTGTGTGAATGTATGAACGCACAAGCGCTATTAATATTAAAACTCCTCTATCTCCGGCTCTCACTCTCCCTTTCACTCACTGTTCCTCTTCCTCTCCTTTCCATCTGACCGCTGCTGCTTCTCCGTCCTTTCATCCTTGCCTTTCCTTTTTTGCCTTTCCTCTTCTAATCCTAGTTTATCTTTCGATGTGTTTCTGTCCCTCCTTTCCCTTCTTCTCTTCTTCTTTTCTTCTTTCCTCCTCCTCCTCCTCCTCCTCCATCTTCGTCTTTTTCATATTCTTCTTTTTCTCCTCCACCTCCTCTCCCTTCTCTTCCCCTCCTCCTCCTCTCCTCTTCCTCTTCCTCCTCTCCCTCTCCCTCCCTCTCCCTCTCCCCCTCCCCCTCCTCTCCCTTCGTCTTTCTCCTTTTCTTCCTCCTTCCTTCTTCGCCCCAGCCAGTCCCCGCGGCGTCTCGCTCCCCGCGCTCATTACGCGAGCGTTCGCAGGGGAAGGAATCACCCAATTTTAAAGCCCATGCGAAACACGAGGCCTCGGCCGGGTTGCCGATCCCCGGCGCGGGGCGAGTGGCGCTCGGAGCGCGGGCGCGCGTAAGGCTCGAGTCCCCGGGGCGACGCTACGAGAAACAAGCCCTAACGGCGGCCGTGGGTTAGCACTGCCCCGCCGCCGGGCCCCCGGAGACGGAATTTACGGCAGTGTCTGGTGTCCGTGTCAAAGGGCAGCCGTCGGGCCTTGATGTTGCACAATAACGAAATAAATTCTGGCAATAAATCCGGTAATAAATGTTCAAATAAACGCTTGGTTATGGCGGCCGGGACAATTAGGGATCGTGAGGCGAAGGGTCACTTTGTGCGGTGACAGAGCGGTTCTGCTGGGCGGCCCGGGGGGAGGGGGGAGGGAGATAGGGGCACAAGGGTAGGGGAGGCATACAGTGCAGCATACATGGCCACATACCACCAGGGGCTAACAATTAAAACATCGCCGCCAACAGCTTCATCACAACTGGTAGTCACGCTCGCGGGACGTGCTCGGGACGCCGCCGGCTGACGGGTTTTGCCTGCTGAGACTGGGGAACTAAAGTAAAAACACATGGAAATGGAGAGAGGGGGAGAGAGAGAGAGAGAGAGAGAGAGAGAGAGAGAGAGAGAGAGAGAGAGAGAGAGAGAGAGAGAGGAGAGAGAGAGAGAGAGAGAGAGAGAGAGGGGGGGGGGGGAGGAAGAGGGGGAGGAAGAGGGGGAGGAAGAGGGGGAGGAAGAGGGGGAGGAAGAGGGGGAGGAAGAGGGGGAGGAAGAGGAGGAGGCAGAGGAGGAGGAAGAAGAGAAGGGGGGAAGAGGAGGAGGAGGAAGAGGAGGGGGAAGAGAGGAAGAGGAGGAGGAGGAGAAGAGGAAGAGGAGGAGGAGGAAGAGAGGAGGGGAGGATTAGGAGAGGATAGAGGAGAGAGGAGGAGGAAGGAGAGGAGAAGAAGAAAGAGAAGAAAAGAAGAAAAAGAGAGGAGAGAGAGAAGAAGAGAAGGAGAGAAAAGAGAGAAGGAGAAGAAGAAAAAAAAAAAAAAAAGAGGAGGGAGGGAGTACGGAGGAGGAGGACCTGAAGTAGGTAGGAGGTGAGAGAAAGAGGAGGAGGAGGAAGCGGCCTTACGCAAACCGAGGAAAGGGCAACGCAGGCAAGCGGCTCTCCGCGAGGCCTCCGTCGCCATGGCTCTTGGCTCTTGGCTCTGTCGGCTGCTGAGGACGCCTCGCGGGAAGGACGTGTGGCGGAGGATGGCTCGCTTCATGCTAGGTCTTCATTGGGTTTTAAGCGCCGGTATATCTGCATATATCTTTCTATCTGTCTCTCTCTCTCTCTCTGTTTATCTGTATATGTATCTTTGTATCTGTCTATCTATCAGTTCATCTGTCTGTCTATCTATCTATCTATCTATCTATCTATCTATCTATCTATCTATCTATCTATCTATCTATATATATATATATATACACACACACACACACACACACACACGTTTTTTATGTATCTGTCTACCTATCCATCTACTTACCTATCACCCTATCTACCGACCAATCTGTCTGTATATCTGTCTGCCCATCTATCTCTATCCATACGCACGTGTTACCCGGGTCTTGTTCTGCGTTCTCCCGCACCTTGCTAATTAAACATTTCTAAAAAAAAAAGTAAGAAATAAAAACCTTGACACTGACATCACAGACAAAAAAGAATGATGTTTCAAGCCCTTTTGCGCTTCCTTCTCCCCCCCTCCTTCCTTCCCTTTTCCTGCCCCCTCCCTCCCTTCGTTTACTCCCTCCTTCCCTCCCTCCCATATCCTCGTTAACCCCCCCTCCCTCTCCCCACCCCTTCCTTCCCTCCCTCCCTCCTCCCCTCGTTCTCGCTAACACCCCACACCTCCCTCCCTCCCTCCTCCCCCCTTTCCTTCCCTCCCTCCCTCCTCCCCTCGTTCTCGCTAACACCCCACACCTCCCTCCCTCCCTCCTCCCCCCTTTCCTTCCCTCCCTCCCTCCATCCTTCCCTCGCTCGTCCTCGCTAACCCCCCCCCCCCGCCATTGCCAGCCGAAGCCTAGGCCTACGACGCTGGCCCCGTCCTCGGCAGGCGGCAGCAATTCCCTCGCGTGTGTGAGCCACATTCTGAAGGCAGACCCAGCGAGGCAGACTGCGGCGTCGCCCGTGCCCTCTGCCACGCTGCCGGCTGGGGGGGGGGGGGGGGGCGTGGAGGGGCACTCCTTCGGGGAAATGTACAAAGGGCTAAAGCATGAACAGCAGGAGAGTTAAACTATGTTAAATATGGAGTCATACAGGACAGGCTGATACACACGGATGAAGTAACCTTAGGCAACTAGTATAAATGTGTGTGTGTGTGTGTGTGTGTGTGTGTGTGTGTGTGTGTGTGTGTGTGTGTGTGTGTGTGTATCTATGTGTGTGTGTATCTATGTGTGTGTGTATCTATGTTGTGTGTATCTATGTGTGTGTGTGTATATATATATATATTAATATATATATATATATATATATATATATATATATATATATATATATTAATATAATATATATATATATAGGGAGGGTGAGGAGAGGAGAGGAGAGGAGAGGAGAGGAGAGGAGAGGAGAGGAGAGGAGAGGAGAGGAGAGGAGAGAGAGAGGAGAGAGAGAGAGAGAGAAAATACAAGAGAAAAAAGAGAGGAAACAAAGGACCAAGAGAAGAGAAAGACCGACCGACAACCCGACGGAATTTCCCCAAACCCGGCGCGCCTCCGAGAGATGAAGGCCGAAGGGCGCGCGCCCCCGGAGGCCCAGGGGGAGGGGCGGCCGGTCGTGCCAGCGATCCTTAAATCAGGCACAGCGTCATTACCACCAACGGAGTGTCGGAGTAATTACACGGCCTCCGCCCCCCCCCCCTCACCCCCTATTCTCTCCCCACCACACCTGTCGCTCCATTCCCCTACCCCCCCTCGCCCCTACATTCCCCTCCCCCCCTATTCCCCATCCCCCTTTCCCTCTTCTCCTCCTCCATTCCTCTCTATTTACCCCTTTTGCCCTCCTCCACCCCCTATCCCCCTTACCTCCCCCCTCCCCCCTCCCCCTTACCCTTCTCATGACTGAAATAAATAAATGAAATAAACTGCCGTAAAGGTCATCAGCGTTCGACGACTCAGGCGCATTTTCACCTCTATGGCACGCTGCTCCCCCCCCCCGCCTTTCCCGTAGGCCTACCACTGGCAATTGATTATTATTGAAAATCCGAACTCGACGTAATCCGTGATGTGCGAGAAGCGGAAATAACTCACAAAATAAAGAGCAAGAGACACGAGATGGAACGAGGGAGATGGAGGGAGGGAGGAAGGGAAAGAGGGAAGGAGGGAAAGAAGGAAGGAGAGTAAAGGGAAGGAGGAATGGAGGGAAGGGCAAGGAGGAGAGGAAAGGGGGGGAGAGAAGGAGGGAAAAGGGGGGGGGGAGTGGAAGGGAAGGGAAAAGAATGAGATGGAGAGGGAAGGGAAGAAGAAGAAAAAAAAAAACAATAGGAGAGAAGAGGAGGCGAGACCAGAATCGAACAGAGGAACCCCCCCCCACACCCTTTCGCTGCCCCCCGCCCACCCAGCCCGCGAGCGAGAGCCGCCCAACCCCCCCCCTCCACCCCACCCGCCCACCCGGAATCTGATCGCCGATTCCTCCGCCCATTTACCCGCGCCCATTGCAATCTGCGCCCGGTTCCGCCCGCCAAAGAGACCCGTCATTACTTCCACTTCCCGCCGCTTGCACATGCAACATCCGCCCGCCTCCAGCACCCATACGAAGGGGTCATTGTTGCACGGTTGCATGACCCCCTCGCGTCGCCTCGGCTGTGCAACTGGCAATAAGGCTTGGCTCTCGGGTTTGCATTCCTCTCTCTCCGTCTTTTTGTTCTTCATCTTTCTCCTTTCCCCTTTCCATTTTCTTCTTCTTCTTCTTCTTCCTACCACCTCTCCTTTCTCTTCTCTTCTCTCCCCTCTCTCTTCTCTCCCTCCCCCCCCCTCTCTCTCTCTCTCTCTCTCTCTCTCTCTCTCTCTCTCTCTCTCTCCCTCCCCCTCTGCCCTCTCTCTCACACCCTCTATCAATCACAGCTAATAATATTTATCCACGCACACAAACACACGCACGCACGCACGCACGCACGCACCTCGACCTTCCCAGCGTCAGCAGTTCAACGGCCTCCGGTCATTTCCAGCGATAAATCAGCTGACACGATACATCTATCGCGATGGAGGAAAACAAACACAGGGTGTCTCCTCGCGAGAGATGGGGGGTGGGGGTGGGGGGATGGCAGAGGTGGGGAGGAGAAGAGGTGGGATGGGTGTTGGAGGAGGAAGGGGGGGTAGGGGGGAGATAAAGGTGGGGGGTAGGGGGAAGGGGGTGGGATGATGTTGGAGGAAGAAGAGGGTGGTTGGGGAAAGAAGGTGGGGGTTGGGAGAGAAGAGGGTGGCTGGGGAAAGAAGGGGAGTTGGGGAGGGAAAGAGGTGGGGGTTGGGGAGAGAGATGGGGGGTGGGAGGGAAGAGGAAGCGTGGCAGAAGGGGAGGGAGGGGAGAGAAGAGAACGGGGGGGGGGAAGGGTTTAGAAAGAGGGAGAGAGAATGGAAGAGGAATAAGGGCGAGGACGAAAGAGGGAGGAGAGATAGAAGAGTAAGATCCAGCAGTGATAAGCGAAGAAGGAAATAGATGGAAATGAAGATGGAGAGGGAGAGGGAGGGAGGGGGGAGGGAGGGGGGGAGGGAAGGAGGAAAATGGGACGTGGTGGCCTCATATAGACAGACAGACATAGATGGAGAGGGTGGAGGGAATGTGAAGGAGGAGGTGTAAGGCAGATGGAGAGAAAGATAGATAGAAAGAGACCAGAAGGAGTGAGAAAGAGAGCGGGAAGAGAGTGAGAACAAGATGAGAGAGAGAAAAAACAAGAGCGGTAAAACACAAGAGGAAGAGCAAAAGAACGAGAGAGAGAGAGAGAGAGAGAGAGAGAGAGGAGAGCAAGAGAAGAGAGAGAGAGAGAGGAGACAGAGAACAAGAGATAAAGAGAGCGAGCAAGAGCAAGAGAACAAGAGAGAGCGCAAGAGGAGAGAGAGAACAAGAGAGAAAGAGAACAAGAGAGAGAGAGAGAGAAAGAGAACAAGAGAAGTGACAGAAAAGAGGAGGAGTTGACAGAGCCCCCAGCAGCGTTGCCAAAGTCGGGGCGCCGTCAGCCGAGTACGTGCCGACCAGGCCTTGGGCGGCACACACGTAGGCCTAGCGACCGGCCGTTCATTAACATTTTTATCATCTCTGTTCCCCGAGTGCGAGCCCAGGAGGGGCATTGCGTGAGGTAAATGGGGCAAAAAAGCCGGATAATGCCCATCAAGGAGCGGAGGCACAGGGCGGGCGGCTGGCAGCGCTGGCGACGGAGGCGAGGCCAGGCCCGCCCGAGGCCGCCCGAGGCCGCCCGGCGGACAGCAGAATGGCCTCGCTGAAAATCATAGGCCTATAACGCGGCATGGGGCAGGCCGGCTCTCGCTCTCCTCGCAGAAGCACAGGCCGGGCACATGACGAAAGATTGGCAACCCCCCTCCCCCCTACCTATCACTCTTCCCCCCGCTCTTTCTTCTTCCTTCTACCCCCCCCCCCTCCACCCTCCTTCCTCCTTCCTCCTTCCTCCTACGGGAGTCCCCTTCCCTCTCACTCCCTCCACTTTCCTCTCTTCCTCCTTCCTTCCTCACCCCTTCCCCCTCCCTCACAACCGCCCCTTCCCTTCCCCTCCCTCACAACCCCCCCTCCCTCCCTCCCTCCCTCACACAGCCTCCGCATTGTTCGAGCCGCAAGTACAGAGCGGCAATGATGGGGTTACGAGCGCCGCGCTAACTTACAGATACGCTAATGAGGGCGAAGGAACGCACGAGCGAGAGTAATGGACAGACGGGGAGAGGAAGACGGATAAGGGGGGGGGAGGAGGAGGAGGAGGAGGAGGAGGAGGAGGAGGAGGAGGAGGGGAGGGGAGGAGGAGGAGGAGGGAGGAGGAGGAGGAGGAGGAAGAAGAGGAAGAAGAAGAGGGGGAGGAGGAGGAAGAAGAAGAGGGGGAGGAGGAGGAAGAAGAAGAGGGGGAGGAGGGAAGAAGAAGAGGGGGAGGAGGAGGAAGAAGAAGAGGGGGAGGAGGAGGAAGAGGGGGAGGAGGAGAAAGAGGGGGAGGAGGAGGAAAGAGGGGGAGGAGGAGGAGGAGGAGGAGGAGGAGGAGGAGGGAGAGGAGGTAGACGAGGAGGAGGGAGAGAATGATGGGGACGAACAGAGAATACAGGCCGAAGTAGAAGAATGGAAAGAATGTTAAAAAAATAACTTTTAAAGACAGAGAAATAAACAAACAAGGAGAAAAAAAAGATAAGAAAATAATTCCGTAAGTAAATCGGAAGAGGCAAAAGAAAGAAAGAAAGCGAACGAAGAAAAAGAAGAAGAAGAAGAAGAAGAAGAAGAAGACGAAGAAGAGGTGAAAGAGAAAAAAAAAAAAACGATAGGCTGATGTGCGTGCAAGCAGAGAGAGGGAGGGAGAGGAAGAGGGAAATAGGGAGGGAGACAGGGAGAGGGAGAGGGAGAGGGAGAGGGAGAGGGAGAGGGAGAGGGAGAGGGAGAGGGAGAGAAGGAGAGAGGGGGGGGGGCGAGAGAGGCCACGGGGACAGCGATAAAGACAGACGGATGCAAGAAACAGATGCTGCGGCGGCGACGGAGGAGATCCTGAGGAGGAGGAGGATAAGGAGGAGGAGGAGGAGGAGGAGGAGGAGGAGGAGGAGGAGGAGGAGGAGGAGGAGGAGGAGGGGGGAGAGAGGAGGAGAAACGATAGGGATGGGGGAAGGCAGGAGGAGGAGGGGAGGGGGGAGGAAGGGGGAGGGGGAAGGGAGGGAGGGGAGGAGGAGGGGGGGGAGGGGGAGAGGCACGGGGACAGCGAGTAGAAGGAGGGGGACGGAATGAAGAAAAAAGAGGTGCAGGGGGAGCGAGGGAGGAGGAGGATGAGGAGGAGGAGGATGAAGGAGGAGGAGGAGGATAAGGAGGAGGAGGAGGATAAGGAGGAGGAAGAAGAGGAGGAGGACAGAGATGGCGAGGACGAATCTCGCTCTGCTTGCCCCATTATCTTCTCCCCGTTTATTCTCGGTGTTTCCTTTGTCTTCTTCTCCAACGCTTTCCTCGTCTCTCTCTTTTCTCTAATTTCGGGAGTGGAGATGGAAAGAAGGTGGAAACGAGGGAGGGAGGGAGGGAGGGAAGGATATAGATATAGATATAGATATAGATATAGATATATATATATATAAGAGAGAGAGAGAGGAGAAGAAGAGAGAGAGAGAGAGAGAGAGAGAGAGAGAGACGGAGAAGAGAGAGAGAGAGAGAGAGAGAGAGAGAGAGAGAGAGAGAGAGAGAGAGAGAGAGAGAGAGAGCAGAGAAACAAGTCCGAAAAGACTTGTTTTTTTGTGGATTAAAAAAAAAAAAAAAAAAAAAAAAAAAAAGAGCCAATCAACAAACGTCACTTACCAAATAGCAGCAGCAGCGCAGAGCCAGCAACCCAGCACTCGATATAAGAGGCTCATATCCCCTCATAACCCCTTCGAGCCCTCATAACCAACGCCACATGAGACTCACGGCGATTCCCGAATGCGCTGACGAAGCGACCGCCCTCACTCGGCTGTTCCTGACGCGGCCTCAACGGATCAGCGCTTTCACAGGATGACGCACAGCACACCTTGCTGCCTCATTACGGGGGCCGACCTGCCTCTTTCTCTTAGGCCTAGGCGTGATATATTTCGTTTTTTCCCCCCTTTTATGTTCGGAAATCTCTCTCTCTCTCCCCCTCCATTTTGGACTAATGATCCGTCGCTCTGTTTATCTATTTATAAACCTATCTATTTGTTTATCGCAGTGAGACCGAGAAATCAATTCAACACGCTGCAACAATGAACACGTACTTCCTTATAACCATCAAACCAAATCAAACCAAATTAAATCGCCCATCCAGACAAAAAAAGGATCAAAAGCTCTTTCGCGCGCGGCCATTCAAAACCAATTCCCACTCGGCATTAATATCACCATCACCGTCAGCCGCCGCCGCTGACGCCCTCGCGTTCCGGCGCCGAGTCAGCATTCCTCCCCCGGCTGACCTGTCCTCCCCCAGGGCCATTGCCGGCGAATTTACGAGAATGACTAAAGACGCCGTTCCTTATCGCCGCCATAGCGCCGCGCCTCTCCGCCGGCCGATATTGCTCTCGTGATGGCATCGCGGCTCCGGAGAGGGGCGGAGTCGGCACGAAAGAGGACCAGCACGATACGAACTAAAACATAAACGAATTAATAAAAAAATGGAATAAATAAATAATACTATTGTCAACAATAACAATGTGCTGTAAGAACGCCCACCCTTTCCATGAAGACGCTCCTGTCTTTTCTCCCCCCCCCCCTCTGACTCTTCCTAGAAAGGCGTGTAGGCCTACCTCCTCCCTCCCTCCCTCCCCAACCCAATCCTGGACGCGCCCAACTTCGTGCAGAGGGGCGAGGGGGCAAAGGGGGGTGGGGGCGGGGGGGGGGGGCGAGGGCAGAGGTCGGCCTCCAACGAAGCGAGCGAGTTTCGAGGGGCGGCCTGTGAAAGCCCTCGCCTTGTTGAGACAGCTCTTGGTTTAAGCGGCCGGCTGTCCCGATCGACGTTTATAGGCCCCGGCTTTAATTTTGCTAGGCCTATAACTTGATTAGGTCCTCTCGCCTGGCTGCTGCTCGTCTTGATTCCCGTAGGCCTAAGGGGGAGTCTCCTGCGGTCGCTACAACAGGACCTCCACGGTGTGTGCGCGAGAGGGGGAGGGAGGGAGGGAGGGAGGGAGGAGGAGAGGGGGAAAAGCCATCAAATCTGTTGCAGCCGTTTTGCCGATTCCCAGGTACAACGGACTGCGAATTCCGACCGAATTCTTCCTGCTTTCGGCTGGAGTCCTGGCTCCTGTGACCCCCCCCTCCTCCCGCCTCTCTTCTCCCCCCCTCCCTCTCCCTACCTCTCTCCTTCTCTTTTCCCCTCTTTCTCCCTATCTTTCATTCTCTTTCTCCCTCTTCTCTCCTTCTCTTTCTCCCTATCTCTCTCCTCTTTCTCCCTATCTCTCTCTCCTCTTTCTCCCTATCTCTCTCCTCCTCTTTCTCCTTCTTTCTCTCCTTCTCTCCCCCTTCCGACATGCGACGCCGCGTCGTGTCCCCGAGACCGCAGCGCCGCCACAGAATGGCAACCACGTGTCGGCTCAGAGAGCGAACCGACGGGAGGCCGACTGAATGGACGGGACGAGGAGCACGGGATGCAACGGGGGAGGGGGGGAGAGGAGGGGGGAGGGGGGAGAGGAGGGGGAGGGGGAGAGGAGGAGGAGGAGGAGGAGGAGGAGGAGGAGGAGGAGGAGGAGGAGGAGGAGGAGGAGGAGGAGGAGGAGAGGGGAGATGGAGGAGAGGGAAGGGGGAGGGAGAGAAAAGAGAGAGAAAGAGAGAGGGAGAGAAAGAGAGAGGGAGAGAAAGAGAGAAAAAAAGAGAAAGAGAGAAAGCGGAAAAGAGAGAGAGACAGGAGAGCTCCACCACTGCACCACAGCCGAGGTCGTTCTCGCCGCCTCGTCCTCTCGCTCCCAATAGGTTCGCCAACGAAGCCCAGAGAACGCTCGAGGCCGCAGCCCAAGGAGTAAATGTATAATGTTATAAGCATGTCCGAGATGAGCGATAAAGGGTGGCGCAGGCACGGCTGCGAGCGGGGACTGAAGGCCGCGGCGCAAAAAGTAGGTGTTGTTGTAGTGATAGCAGGAGGAGCGAGGCGGGGCGGGGGGGGGGGGGGGCGAAAGGAGGAGGAGCGAGAGGAGGATAAGGAGGAGAAGTGAGAGGAGGAGGATAAGGAGGATAAGGATGAGGATGAGGAGGGGGACGAAGAGAAAGAACACGACGCGAAGAAAGGGAAGGTGGCCGGACAGGGGCATCGGCGGGGGGGGGGGGGGGTGACACTGGACAACCAAACCGCAGACGCTACTTAAAGCGATCATAAATTGCTCCGGAGCGCCGTTCGAGCGCTCTCCTCGCCGCCGCTCCGTCCCTCCTGCCCCTGAAGAGTCCTCTGCGCCCCATCCGAGGGCATTCAGCGCGCACGCGTAATTGAATCTCCGAAAGGCGCCCCCCGTCGCGAAGTTACGGCCCGATTCTTCCGTCCCCACCGAACGACACTCCTGCAGGGGGAGGGGGAGGGGGTGGTGCCCCCCCTCGCCCTGCAGACAATCCCTCGTGTTGTGTCCCGCGCCACGGAAGCCACTTCGGGAGGTCCTCCGGGAAGCTAATTGCTGCATGGAGCCGCCCTCGTCTTCTGCCCGGCCCTCTGCCCACGGCCTTCTCCTCGGGCTACAAATAGCCCGGATTCTCCCTTTATGTTCCATGGATTGATAGTCTCCGCGGGGCTACTTCGGGGTGTTTCAAGTCCCCCCCCCCCCCCCGCCGGCGCCGCCCGTCCGATCTCCAACCTCCTCTGCCTCGCCTTCCGCCGCCTCTCCCGAAACGAGTCCAGCCGGGTGAAAGTGCCCCCGCCGCCCTCTCGGCGACACGAGGAATGTGCGGGTGCCGGCGGAGGTCAGAGGTCACGAGCCCAAGTTGGGAGGGCAGGCCATGACGCAACGCTGGCCTGCCTGTCCTGGTCCCTCCTCTGAGGTCCGCTTCGCCTCCTCGCAGGCCAGTTCAAGTCGCTCCAGCATGCCCCTTTCTCCGAGCTCCTTTCCTCACAGGTCATTCCAGGTCGCCCTCCAAAGCCCCTCCTCCTCTTCCTCCCTTCTCTCCCCCCTTCTCCCCCAATCTTTGCCTCGAGGACGACTCCAAATATCCTGTGTCGTTGTGCGTTTTCCTTCCTGCCCCGGTCGTCCATCACCGACGCCCCCCCCCCCTCCGCCGTGCCCTCGCCGTGCCCTCCCGGACCGCGAGGCCTTCCCTTCTGGCATGAGCTCTGACCGCTCCTGAAAAAGCTGACGTCCGCTCCTAATACCGGTTACGTTTTCGCTACGTTCATGTCGCGCTGGGTTGGCAAGCCACCGTACTTTTTATTTTCCTAAACAAACTGTTCTCTAAACACAGTCTCTATTACTTAAAAAACACACTACGATAGAACTATATTGCATAGTCATATAGTTCTATCGTACTGGATACAATAACTAGCAAAAATAGCAACATATCGCTTGGGTGAACTAACAAAGCTGCTGCATCATGTGACTGCTAGTGTTGGGTGCTGCTTCGTGCAATGCGATGAAGCTCCGCGAGACGCCGCTCTCTTGCAGGAAATTACGTTGTTACACATAAAAAAATAATAACAGGCAAGAACAGTAATAGTGTTTTGAAACCCAACACGTCCAAGCATGTGACTCTTGATGGACGCAAGCTCATACACGCACGCACGCGCACGCACACACGCACACAAATATATAATATCCGGTATTGTTACATTTGTGTATTCCTCATCTTTGTCCCCCCCCCCCCCGAGAGAGGTAGACGTAGAGGTAGAGGGAGAGAGAGAGGGAGGGAGGGAGAGAGAGAGAGAGAGAGAGAGAGAGAGAGAGAGAGAGAGAGAGAGAGAGAGAGAGACTGAGGCGGAGAACGAAATAACGAAAGAAGGGCGTCCGAGGAGAGCACGCGAGCGCCGGTCCCGCGCCTGGCGACGTCAGCGGCGCCGAAACGACAGGCTCCTCCGTCGACCGGAAGGAAGGAACCGGAGCCGCGCATAACGTTCCATTGACCTCCTACCCGCCGTGTCCTCCGCCGTCTCCCGCAGCCGCAGCCGCAGCCGCAGCCGTCATAACCCGTCTAATTACTTGGCAACAATGCAGGAGGCAACGGTCGACAAATAACAATCGACCGAGAGAGGGATTCGGAACCGCAACTTTCGCCCGGGGGAGGGAGGTGGGGGAAAGGGGAGGGGGAGGGGGAGGGGGGAAGGAGGTGAGAGGTGGGGGGAGGGGGGGTGGGGAGATGTGGGGTAGGGGAGAGGAAGGGGACTGGGAAGGGGGGGGGGGAGAAAGAGAACAGAGGAGACTGGGAAGAGGAAGAGAAGGGGAAGGAGGAAGATGTGGAGGAATAATGCAACTTGGGTGAAGGGAAAGAGAAGGGGAAGAGCGAAGGAGGGAAGGAGGGAAAAGGAGGGAAAGCAGAATGAGGAAGAGCAGAAAGAGGAGTGGAGAAAAGGGGTGAGAGGGGGGAGGGAGGGGGGAGAGGGAGGGAGAGAGAGAGAGAGAGAGAGAGAGAATATGTGTGTGTTTGTGTGTTAAAGAGAGAGAGAGAGAGAGAGAGAGAGAGAGAGAGAGAGAGAGAGAGAGAGAGAGAGAGAAATACTGAAACCAAAGACAAGAAGAAGGTGACGAAAGAGAGGGAAAGAAGACGAGCGAATGAGGGAAGAGGAAAAAGGAGACAGTCTAGAAGGACGTAAGAGGGAAGAAAAGACGAGCCAGAGAATAACGAGAGGCTGGGCGGCGAAGGCCCGAGGGAGAGGGAGGGACGAAAGAGAGGAGGAAGCCGAATGAGGAAGAAAGAGAAGGACAAAAAAGCCACACGAAGGATGCCAACTGCCCGAGGCAACGAACGAAGCCCGACAGCCGACGGAAGAGGAACCGCCGACGGGGGGCGAGCAGCCGACGGACCGCCAGAGCGGCACCCCGGTTTTCGGCGCGGCCGGCCGGTGCCCGACGGCGCTGTGTCGGCCTGCGCCCTGAACCGACGGAATCATCTTAATAGTTTCGTACCGAAGCCATTTTTTATCTTGACGACGCGACCGCAAGGCTTCGCGGCCGCGTCGGGGCCCGGAGGCGCTCGGGGAGGGGGAGGGGAGGGGAGGGGGGAGGGGAGGGGAGGGGAGGGGAGGGGGAGGGGAGGGGAGGGGAGGGGAGGGGGAGGGGGACGCCGGGGGCGCTCTCTCCCGTGGTGTAGGGGGGGGGGAGGTGGCGCTCTCTCCCTTAGAGAAATACGAAAAAAACATCTAAGTTAATACTGGTGTTGTCGCTTCCAGTGATGGCACAGCAGACAAAAACAGACAATCGAATAAAATAAGAAAGAAAAAGAAAGAAAGAGAGAGATATAAAGAAAGAAGGAAAGAAAAAAAAACAAAGAATAAGAAAGAAAAAAGAAAGGGGAAAAACAAAACAAAACACGAAGATCCACCACTACCGCGTCGCCCTCCACCCGTATTCACATGGCGCTCCTGGTCGCCTCCTTTCTCATGCAGCGATACGGTATCTCGCCCGGTAAACATCATGACGCCTGTGTCCGTGGAAAGTGATGATCACGCGGCCCGATAAGCCTTATCTCAAAACGCGGAGACATGTGATCCAAACATGACATTTTTTCCCCCAAATTACCCGAGAGGACAATCAGTATTATCTTCATGCAATGGGGATAAGTTTATGTGTGTGTATATATATATATTATATATATATAATTATATATATATATATATATATATATATATATATATATATATATATATATATATATTATATGTATATGTATATATGTATATATGTATATATGTATATATGTATATATGTTTAAAGTATTATGTATATATGTATTATTTTATATATGTATATATGTATATATGTATGTATGTATGTATGTAGATGTTTTATGTATGTAGTATGTAGATGTATGTGTGTATATATATTTTTTTTCTTTTCTGTTCTCTCTTCTCTCTCTCTCTCTCTCTCTCTCTCTCGTCTTTTTCTTCTTTTCCCCCTCTCTTCCTCTTCTCTCTTTGCCTTTCCCCCCTTTCTGATCACTTCCTCGCTTC
>NC_051411.1:1509150-1539150 GCF_015228065.2 Penaeus monodon
TTTACTAATATATTTCATATCTATCTTTATTTTTGTGATATGTGGATGATTTAGTATGTATGTATGTATGTATGTATGTATGTATGTATGTATGTATGTATGTGTGTGTGTGTGTGTGTGTGTGTGTGTGTGTGTGTGTGTGTGTGTATGTATGTATGTATGTATGTATGTATGTGTGTGTGTGTGTGTGTGTGTGTGTGTGTATGTATGTATGTATGTATGTATGTATGTATGAATGAATGAATGAATGAATGAATGAATGAATGAATGAATGAATGTATGTGTGTATGTATGTATGTATGTATATATGTAAGTATATATGTAAGTATATATGTAAGTATGTATGTAAATATATATGTAAGTATATATGTAAGTATATATGTAAGTATATATGTAAGTATATATGTAAGTATATACGTAAGTATGTATTCACATATGCACTTACGCATGCACATCCTGTCTCTATAAGTAAATGTCTATAACACGATGCAAGAGAATCGGCAACTTGCACGCCAAGTGGCCAGCAACACCAGCAAAGATTATGAAAGTAAAAATTGCTAAGTGCTCCCCTGCGTCTGCAAAAAAAGATGGCTATCGCTTCCTCCTCCAGCGAAAGATGAGGAAGGGAGGGGGAGAAGGGGGAGGGATAAAGGAGGAGGAGGGGGAGGAAGGGAAAAGGAGGAGGGGGAGGAGGAGGAAGGGAAAAGGAGGAGGGGGATGGCAGGAGGAGGGGGTAGGGGATAGGGGGTAGGAGGAAGAGGACGAAGAAGAAAATAAATAATAATAATAAGATGAAGAAGAAGAAGAAGAAGAAGAAGAAGAAGAAGAAGAGGAAGCGGACGATAATTGAGGAAGATAAATTTTCGAGAGCAAACGGAGAAGAGAAATGACATCATACTCATCAGTATCTCTCTGAGGAACGAAAATTGTGAACAGGAAACAGGAAAGAAATTGGCGAAGGAGGAGGAAGAAGTGGAGAAAGGAGGAGGGAAAAGAAAGGGAGAGAGAGAGAGAGAGAGAGAGAAGAGGAAGGAGAGCAGGAAGGAAGAGGAGGGAGAGGAGGAAAAAGAAGGAAAGGGACGGGAGAGAAACGGAGGGGGGAGGAGGGAGAGGAAGAAAAAGAAGGGAGGAGGAAGCAGAGGGGAGGCAGAGGGGAGGGAGAGGGGAGGGGGCGACCCAAACCAGCGGTGTTGTCGGCCGCATAAAAACCGTTTCATAAATAACAATTCCTTTCGAATTAACAACGGAGACGGACAATGGCGGCGCAGCAGACCAACACAAACACGTGAGGTCATAACTCTCGCTTCTCTTCATACCTACGCTGGAAAACCCTCTCCCCCTTCTCCCCCCCACACAACCCTACCCCCGCTACCCCCCCCATCCACCGCCCTCTTCGACCTATACAAAGTGGGTAGTCCCCCCCCTCCCCCCCTTTCCTCCCTCTTAGTCTACCCTACGAACGCTCTCCTCTTCCTATCTCCTCTCATCTCATCTTTCCTCTCCTCTCTTCCTCTTCCTCTTCCTTTCCCATCCTTCCCTTCCCTCCTTCCCCCCCTCTCCTCCCCCCTCGCCCCGCCCCTCCCCACCCCTCTCGCCCCGCCCCTCCCCACCCCTCTCGCCCCGCCCCTCCCCACCCCTCTCGCCCCGCCCCTCCTATACGCCTTTGACGACCAACAAAGAGAGAAAAGAAGAGCACAACACAGGAGAAAGAGAGAAAGCGAGAGAAAGAGAAAGAAGGAAAAACTGTAAGAAAGGAAGGGAGGGAGGGAGGGGGAAAAAAGGTGAAAAAATCTCCCCTTGTACTACATCTCCCCTTTAATTCTCTCCCTTGGCGACCTTCTCACGCTGACAAAATAACTCAAGGCGGAGGGAGGCCGAGTGATGAGGGGGGAGGGGGGAGGGAGGGAGGGAGGGAGGGAGGGGGGAGGGAGGGAAGGAGGGGGAGAGAGAGAGAGAGAGAGAGAGAGGGGAATGAGAGAGAGAGAGAGAATGAGAAGAGAGAGAGAATGAGAGAGAGAGAGAGAGAATGAGAGAGAGAGAGAGAGAAGAGAAGGAGAGAGAGAAAAGAAATGAGAAAAGAGAGAGAGAAAAAAAAGAGAGAGAGAGAGAGAGAGAGAGAGAGAATGAGAGAGAGAGAGAGAGAGAGAGAGAGAGAATAATAGAAAAAGACAAGAGGAAAAAAAAACATGCACTCGAATTAACGACAAAAAATAACTCTCAACGAAAAACAAACAAACACGCACACACCCAAAACAAGAACACGAAAAAAAGAAAACATAACCGCCCTACCCTCTCTACCCAACCACTGTCCCCCTCCACCCTACCCCTGTACCCTCCCAAAACAAACAAAACAGAAAATAAAAGGACAAACCAACAATCTCCGAGCGAGGAAATGCACGCGAAAAACAGCCGACATCAAGATCCCGCGGCGTCGTCACCCACCGGCGCGTCGTCATGGCAACGGCCGAGGGGGAGCACCACGTGAGAGCCGCCGACGGAGGGGAGGAAGCCCGAGAAATGGCCGAACGGAAAAAATAGGGAAGAAGAAGAGGGAGAGGGAGAGGGAGAGGGAGAGGGAGAGGGAGAGGGAGAGGAAGGAGGAAGAGGAGAGGGAGATGGAGAGCGAGAGGAAGGAAGAAGGGAGAGATAGGTGGAAGTGGGGGGGGGGGGAGTTGGGCGAGAGGAAGGAGAAAGGAGGAAGGAGGAAGAGGGAGAGGAAGGGAGGAGGTAGGGGGAGGAAGGGGAAGGGGGAGGTAAGGGGAGAAAACGGGTAGGAAGGGAGAATGAATAAGGAGGGGGAAATGGAGGGGAGAGAAGGGGAAACATAGTGATGGGGAGGGGAAGAGGGGGAGAGGAAGTAGGGGGATGAGGAGGGAAAGGGAGACGGAGGGGGAAGGGGAGAGGAAACAGAAGGGAGAGAAGGAAGGTTAGAAGGGGGAGGAACGGAAGGAGAGGAAGAGGGAAAGGGAGATAGGAACAGGAAGGGCAGACGAAGGAAGAAGAAATGGGGAGAAAGTGAGAAAGGGGATAAAACATCGGTGGGAAAAACCCCCCCCTCCCTCCCCCTCCCTCCCCTCCCTCCCCCCCAAAAAAAGCATAAATAAAGATACAAGAGAAGAGTAAATGGAGAGTGAAAATAATGATGAAAGATGAAAGGAGAGCGAGAGAAAAAAAATAAAAATGCGTAAATAAACAGAACGGAAACGGATCTGCTTTTCCTTTTCCAAACAGAAAGGAAATCCTTTAAAGTGAAAATTAAGCCAAAAACCCATTTCGGGTGAAGGAGATTGGGCAATAGGCCTTATGCATGGGGGGAAGGGGGGAGGGGAAGGGGGGAGGGGAAGGGGGGAGGGGAAGGGGGAGAGGGAGGGGGCGGCTGAGAGCGTGGAAAGAGGTGAAAAATAATCTTCTTTCTGCTTATCACCCTCTTTTTTTATTTCTTCTTCTATTTTTTTCTTTCTTTACTGTCCTTTATTCCATTCGCTCCTGCCCCTTCCCTCTTATATTATCCAGTCTCCTCTCTTTCCCTCTCCGCTTATCTATATTATCAATTCTTCCCTTTTTCCCTCTCCCTCTCTTCTTCCCTTCCTCCGGTTCTCCTTCCCTCTCCCTCTCCCTCTTTCTCTCTCACCCCCTCCCCCCTCCCCCTGAAGCTACCCCCGGAAAAATAGCTTTCCGGCGATAAGATAGGCTGAGGGGTGGCAAATAGAACCTAACCTTATTTGTGGCGGCAAGGGAAGGGGAAGGAGGGGGAAGGAGGGGGAGAGGGCGGGGGAAGAGGGGAGAGAGAATGGGAGGACAGGGGAAGGGGAGGGGAGAGGAGGGGAGGGGAGAAGGGGGAGGGGAGGGGATGGAATGGGAAGGAAGGAGAGAGGAGAGGAGAGGAGGGGAGACGGGGAGGGGACGGGAGAGGGAGAGCGGCAAAGGGGCTGGAAGCTGTCAATAACTAGTTATGATATGGGAGAGAAATATTATTGGCTGTGACAGGATGGAAAGACATCGGTTAAAGGTGGTGGCGGTCGAGGTGTGCGTGTGTGCGTGTGCGTGAGGTGAGCGTGTGTGTTCGTGTGTATGCGTGTGCGTGCGTGTGTGCGTGCGTGCGCGTGTGTGTGTGTGTGCGTGCGTGTGTACGTGAGGTGTGTGCGTGCGTGTGTACGTGAGGTGTGCGTGTGCGTGCGTGCGTGTGTTTACGTTTGCGTGTACGTATATCTGTACATACATGCGTGTGTAAGTGTAGGAATGTTAATATGTATGTGTGAGATTGCACACGTGAAGAAACATGAAGTGAACGGTGGTATGAGGCAGTGGGGGATGGCAGGTGAGGGGGGAGGGGGAGGCGGGGCGGGCAGGGAGTGCATCAACACGTGACTCCCAGAGCAGAGGCCCTTCTTCAGCGCATGCAACGGGACCCAGACGCCGCAGCGCGGAATTAAAGGGGGGGGAACGAGAGGGGTGGGAGTGAGGACCAACAGGCTCGTCCGCGGCGCGCGCGCGCCCCGCGCACACCTTGTGCAACCGGCTAAAAAACCTGCATTTTTCCCAACCGTTGCATTTTTAACAAGCTCCTCGACCCCTTTTTCGCCCCCCCCCCCTCCTCCTTCCTCCCCCATACCCCCATCCCTCCCTCCCTTGCCCATTCCTACTCCTACTCCCTCCGTCCAAGCCCTCCTTCTCCTTGTTCTTCCTCAAACCCCCCACCCCCGCCGCCGCCCCCGCCTACACACACACACACACACACACACACACACACACCACACACACACACCACCACACCACCACACACACACACACAACACCACACACCATACGCTCACTCAACTCACTCAACTCACTTCTTCTATCTATCTCTCTATCTCTCTCTCTCTCTCTCTCCTCTCTCTCTCTCTCTCTCTCTCTCTCTCTCTCCCTCCCTCCCACTACACATATACGAAAGCAGGAGGCCGGGCTGAGTACACACGCCCCTCGCCGGGTACACTCTGCATACACAGAAGCACAAGCAAGCGGACACGCGGGCGTCCCTCAGGCCACAGGAGGGGGAGGGCGGGGGGGGAGGAGGGCAAGGGGAGAGGAGAGGAGAAAGGAGGAGAAGGAAGGAGAGGCGGTAGGAGGAGAGTGAGGGAGTGAAGGAGGGAGTGAAGGAGGAAGAGGGGGAGAGAGGGAAAGGGGAGGGGGGAGGGGGAGATAGACAGGAAGAATCCTCCTCCTTCCTCCCGCACCTTAAGACGCGAGGACCTCCTTCCTTCCCGGCGTTCCTCCCGGTGTGCCACGTCGTCCTCAACCCGACCCCCCCCCCCCCCGCGCCCCTCTTTCTCCCTTTCTCCCTATCCCTCCCCCCTCCCACCTTCGCCCCCACCCCCCCAAAAAAAAAAAAATAAAATAAAAAAAACAGACCAACAAAAAGGTCGGCGGATGAGCGCGCCCCTCGAAGCCCCTACAATTCCCGCGGTCTCCCCTGCACACACCATCGCCAGGCTGCAACAAAGCGCCTTGCAGCCTCCTCGCCCTGCACATCAACACCCACTGTATGGCCCCCGAACCATTAGGGCGGCGTCTGTCAGTGGGGCAGCCGGTCCGCGTCATCGCGCCCTCGGTAAAATAACAGCCGAGGATCCATCCCAGGGACCCGACGCCGCAGGCCTCCCGCGTCCTGCAACCCCCCCCCCGTCCTTCCCATCGCTCCCTCCGGCCCCTGGGGAGTGCTTGCGCTGTCCTCGAGGATCCTTGCGCCGCGGGGACAGCAGCAGGAGGAGGAGGAGGAGGGGGGAGGGGAAGGAGGAGGAGGAGGAGGAGGAGGAGGGGGAGGAGGAGGAGGGGAAGGAGGAGGAGGAGGGGAAGGAGGAGGATGAGGAGGTGGAGAGGAGGAGGAGGAGGGGGGGAGGGGAAGGAGGAGGAAGAGGGGCGAGGAGGAGGAGGAAAGAGGAGGAGAGGAGGAGAGGAGGGCGGAGGAAGGAGGAGGAGGAGGAGGAGAGGAGGAGGGCAGAGGAGGGGAGGAGGAGGAGGAGGAGGAGGAGGAGGAGGAGGAGGAGGAGGAGGAGGAGGAGGAACGCGACATCCCGATACATGTCACGGGAAGGCGAGAGCAAACCCCGACCTCCTCCTCGTCAGCAGAAGCCACCTTCCGTGCCGCCGTCGCGTCCTGCTGCGACAAAAGCAGTTAACAACTTGTAGCTTTATATCATCAAAGACCTCAGGTGAAGCCTCCCTATGCCTTCCCCCCTCCCACCTCCTCTCCAGCCGCTGGGGTCGAGGCGTGAGGCGCACTAAGGCACGCAGAGCCCGCCGCCGCGGCGCACGAGGGGGACCGCCCTGCTTCTGCTTCTGCTTCTGCTTCCTCCCTTCTGCCCTTCGCCTTCTCCGCTTCCCAGTCTGCTCTTCCCTCCTTTCTTCCTCGCAGCCTTCCCCTTAATAATAAACTATTATTATTATTATTATTATTATTATTATTATTATTATTATTATTATTATTATTATTATTATCATTATTATTATTATCATTATTATTATTATCTTCTTTTCTCCTCCATCTCCTCCACTTTCCTCCTCTTCTTCATTCTCCTCCTCTTCCTCCTTCTTCCCCCCTCCTCCTCCCCCTCGCCATCCAGCAGAGGGCGCAGCAGAGCCGAAGAGCTAAGGTTTATTATTCTTTCGCTCGAGCTTCGGACGGACGGCCTTTGTTGTGGTTTCGTTTGTCAAACAACGTGACTCATTTGCTTGTCTTCTGCTGTTCTTCGTGTAGTTTCTTTTCTTCTTCTTCTTCTTGTTCTTTTTCTTCTTCAGTCTTTTTTTGTCTCTCGTGGTCATCGTCGTCGTCTTCATTATCATTATTGGTATTCTCTTCTCCCCCTCTTTCTGTTTCTGATTTCCTTTCTGTTCTATTCTTTCTATCCCTCCCTCCCTCTCCCTCTCTCTCTCTCCCTCTCCCTCTCCCTCTCCCTCTCTCCTCTCTCTCTCCCTCTCTCTCTCCCTCTCCCTCTCCCTCTCTCTCTCTCTCTCTCTTCCACTCCTTTCTTCCCCCACCTTATTTCTCTCCTTCCCTCTCTCTTCTTTCCTCTCTTTCATCCAGATCATTCAGGTCATTTCTTCTTCATCTTCCATTATGCTCTTTCATCAGCATTCCCTTTCATCTCCCAGCACCCCCCCCCCTTCCCAACCCACCTCCCCCGCAACCAGCCCGCTACCTCCCCCCTCCCCCCCCCCACCCCTCCCTGAGCAAAACAGTCCTTTCCAAGAATCGCAAATGAGAATCGGAAGAAAGAAAAATACTGAGGGGAAAAATATCCCGAGACAGAATAATGAAAGAAAGAAAGAAAGAAAAAAAAAAAAATAAATAAATAAAAAATAAAAATCAGGGTCTCCGCTTCATCTTCTCAGACGCTAAGACAAAGCGAACTCGTCCTAGAAAGAAAAGAGAAAAGAGAAAAGAAAAAGGCTAAAATGGAATGGATAAAAGGAGACGAAAGGCAAGGAGGAGGAGGAGGAGGAGGAGGAGGAGGAGGAGGAGGAGGAGAGGAGGAGGAGAGGAGGGAGTGAGGAAGGAGGAGGAGGAGGAGGGAGTGGGAAGGAGGAGGAGGAGGAGGAGGAGGAGGAGAGGAGGAGGGGAGGAGAGGAGGAGGAGTAGGGAGAAGGAGGAGAGGAGAGGAGGAGGAGGAGGAGGAGGACAGGAGAGGAGGAGGGAGGAGGAGAGGAGGAGGAGGAGGAGGAGGAGGAGAGGAGGAGGAGGAGGGGAGGAGGAGGAGGAGGAGAGGGGAGGAGAGGAGGAGGAGGAGAGAGGAGGAGAGGAGGAGAGGAGGGGAGAGGAGGAGAGGAGGAGGAGGAGGAGGAGGAGGAGAGGAGGAGGAGGAGGAGAGGAGGAGGAGGAGGCACAGGGAGAGGAGGAGGAGGAAGGAGGAGGAGGAGAGGAGGAGGGAGGAGGAGAGGAGGAGGAGAGCGGAGGAGAGGAGGAGGGGAGGAGGAGGAGAATGGAGGAGGAGGAGGAGGAGAGGGAAGGAGAAGGAGAGGAGGAGGAGGAAGGAGGAGAGGAGGAGAGGAGGAGGAGGAGGAGAGGCAGGATGATGAGGGAGGAGGAGGAGGAGGGGGGATGAGGAAGACTGAGGAGGAAGGAGGAGGAGGAGAGGAGGAGGAGGAGGAGGAGGAGGGAGGGAGGAGGTAGGAGGAGGGAGGCGGGGAGAGGAGGAGGAGGCGGGGAGAGGAGGAGGAGAGGAGGAGGAGAGTTGAGGAGAGGAAGGAAGAGGAGGAGGAGGAGGACGAGGACGAGGACGCGGAGGAGGAGGAGGGAGAGGAGGAGAGGAGGAGAGGAGGAGGAGGAGGAGGAGGAGGAGGAGAGGAGGAGGAGGAGGAGGAGAGGAGGAGGAGGAGGAGGAGGAGAGGAGGAGGAGGAGGAGGAGGAGGAGGAGGAGGAAAAGGAGAAGGAAGAAGAAGAAGAAGAAGAAGAAGAAGAAGAAGAAGAAGAAGAGGAGGAGGGGGAAGAGGGATAAGAGAAGGAGGAAGAGGGGAAGGAGGAGGAAGACAAGCAGAAAGGGAAGACGGAGGAGGAGGAGGAAGACAAGGAGAAAGGGAAGACGGAGGAGGAGGAGGAAGAAGGGGGACCAGGACGAAAAGGAAGAGGAGTAGGAGGAAGAAAAGGAGGAGGAAGAAGAAGAAGGAAATGAATAAGATGAAAGTAAAGGAAGATTTTAAAAAACCGGAAGAATAAAGAGAAGCTGGAACACAAGCACAGGGAAGCTGCAGCGAGGGATGAGAGAGAGAAAAAAAAAAGAAAAAAATCAAGAACAGGGAATGGACGACTGATAAATAGGGAGGAATCGTAAGGAGCAAATGAGGAGAATGAGGAATGAAGAAAGAATGAGAGACAAAGGCTCACGAAAGGGGCAATGAACATCTAAATAAGAGATAAATAATAAGAATAGGAGACGAGGAAGAGAGAGAGAGCGAGAGAGAGGAGATGAGACGTGAGAGAGAAGAGAGGAGGGAGAGAGAGAGAGGGGAGAGAGAGAGAGAGGGGAGGGAGAGGGAGAGGAGAGGGAGAGAGAGAGGGAGAAGAGACGGATGAGAGAGGAAGGAAGAGAGAGGAGGAGAAGAGAGAGAGAGGAGAAGGGGAGAGAGAGATGGAGAGCAGATGAATGAGAGAGAGAGAAGAGACGAGAGAGATGAGAGGGGGAGAGAGAGAGAGCAGAGAGGAGGGGAGGAGAGAGAGAGAGAGAGAGAGAGAGAGAGAGGAGAGAGAGAGAGAGAGAGAGAGAGAGAGGGAGAGAGAGAGAGATAGAGAGAGAGAAGAAGAGAGAGAGAGAGAGATAGAGAGAGGAGAGAGAGAGAGAGAGAGGAGAGAGAGAGAGATGAGAGAGAGAAGATGAGAGAGAGAGAGAGAGGATAGAGACTGAGAGGAGAGAGAGAGATGTAAGGAGAGAGAAAGGAGGAGAGATGGAGAGAGAGAGAAGATGAGTAGATGAGGAGGAGAGAGAGAAGCGAGAGGAGATTGAGGAAGAGAGATTCCTAGGAGAGAGATGAGGAGTGGAGAGAGAGAGAGAGAGTAGAGAGAGAGAGAGAGAGAAGAGAAGAGGGAGGAGAGAGAGAGAGAGAGCAGGAGAGAGACGAAATGAAATGAAAGTAAATGAAGAGGGAGGCGGGAGGGAGGAGGGAGGGAGGGAGGGAGGGAGGGAGGGAGGGAGGGAGGGAGGGAGAGGGGCAGGCAGGAGGGAGGAGGTGGAAGGGAGAAAGAGCGAATAGGGGACGAGATAGGAATGCAGGCGAGCGCAGTCATAAAGAATGCGGGATCATGAATACACAATAGAAAGCACGTAATGTTTTGTTCTAACGACCGGCTCCTGTTGGAAAGCACGACCCCCCCCCCGACCTCCGTCTCCCGCATTGGATTTCTTCTCTCTCTCTCTCTCTCCTCTCTCTCTTTCTCTTTCTCCTCCTCTTTCTCTTTCTCTTTCTCTTTCTCTTTCTCTTTCTCTCTCTCTCTCTCTCTCTCCTCTCTCCCTCCGTCCTTTTCTCTGCCTCTTTCTCTCTTATTCTATCCTTCTTTCTCACATTCTCATCTTCATTAAAATCTCCCCTTCCCCCTCTCACTTTCTCCGTCTCCATCTCATATTTCCTCTCTCTCTCTCTCTCTCTCTCTCTCTCTCCTCTCTCTCTCTCTCTACTCTCTCTCTCTCTTTTCTTTTCCATCCTCTTTCTCTTTTCCCTTTTTCCTCCTCCTCCTCCATCTCCACTCGTTCTGCTCCTGGTCGCCCCTTTTCTTCTCCTTTTTCTTCTTCCTTCTTCTCTTCCTCTCCTTCTATTTCCTCATCATCACCATCTCCTCCTCCTCCTCCTCCTCCTTCTCTTTCTCTCGAATTCCCTCTCCCTTTCGTCCTAAAAAAAAAAGCCCATCCGCGATCTGACACGAGCTATGACAGCCTCGCCGGGGTGCAACAACTCAAATTGCAAAACTGCTCAATTAGAGGGAAAAAAAAGGGACGGACACTAATCTTTAAAAAAATCTTACTCCTCCTTAACCTCCCCCCCCCCCCTTTTGCTCCCATCACCCCCCCCACTTCATCCCCCGCCCCTTCCCCGAGCCCCCCCCCTCCCTCCTTTCCCCACCTCTCCCACTTCCTCACCCCGTAAGGCGATTATCATTACCTTTGCCTCTTTGCAACCGTCGTCGTCAATAGCCTCCCCAACTGCCAATTTGTTGCAACTTTCCGACCCAATAATACCGTCCCCTTTTCAAAATATTTCCTCCCCCCCCTCGCCCCCAGTCCTCTTCCTCTCCCCTGTCCCCTGCTCCCTTCCTCTCCCCTGCCCCCTGCCCCCCTCCCTCCCCACCCCTCATTCCATAGATTTCTGAAGTGGGTGTTGCTGTGACTGTGTGCGTCCCCCGTGAGCGTCCCTCTGTGTACGTCTTTTGATGTCGGTCGCCGTCCATGTGCACCGGTTGTTTATCGTTTTCTTTTTCTCTTTCTTTTTTTCTTTTCTTTACCTTTCTTCTTCTTCTTCTTCTTCTTCTTCTTCTTTTCTCCTTCTTCCTTTCTTCTTCTTTTCTTTTCTTCTTCTTGCCTGCTATTTCTTTCGCCGTTTGTCTCCTTCCCCCTCTCTTTATTTTTTTTATTTACTTTTTTTTTAAGACCTCTCTTTTCTTCAATTTTCTTTTTCGTTTTCCTTCTCCCTCCTTGTTTTCGGAACTCTCCGTCTTCTTATATTCTTCCTTCGTTACCTCTCTCGCTCCTTCCCTTCCTTTCTCTCCCCAACTCCTTCACTTTCTCTCCCTCCCCTTCTCACTCTCACGCTCTCACACTCTTTCCCCCTCCTTTCCCTTCCCCCCTTCCTCCTCCCTCTTTCCCTTCCCCCTTCCTCCTCCCTCTCTCCCTTCCACCTCCCTCCCTCCCTCTCTCTCGCCACAGACACCCCCTCTCGCCGCCGTGCTTTTCCGCGTCCCTCTGCCCGGCGTCCTTTAAGCCTATAATCCCCTTCCTGCTGGCCGTCAGCGAGCGACTTACGGGGCTGATAATCACCTAATTAGCATAGCCCAGTCCGGTCCGCACAATGAAGGCCTGCGCACCCCCCCCCCACCGCCCCCTTTATGAGCACTGCCATAAGGGGAACCGGAATGCACGAGTCCACCCCCTTGCAACCTTGCAACACTATGGTACTGTACCTCTGCATAATAATACCCCAACTTCAACAAAACATCAATACGGGAGAGCGGACCGGGTTATGGCAGGGCCTGACGTGCCCCGCGGCGCAGGGGCTTCGCCGTCGCCCTTGGGGGGAGGGGGGAGGGGGGGACGAGAGGTGAGCAGCAAGAGGGGGGGAAGGAGGAAGAGGAGAGGTGAAGAGGGAGAGAGGAGAAAGGGAGGAAGAGGAGAGGTAAAGAGGGAGAGAGGAGAGAAGGAGGAAGAGGAGAGGTGAAGAGGGAGAGAGGAGAAAGGGAGGAAGAGGAGAGGTGAAGAGGAAGAGAGGAGAAAGGGAGGAAGAGGAGAGGTAAAGAGGGAGAGTGAGAGGATATACAGAAAGCGGAAACGTGGAGAGGAAGAACAGAGGAAGAGAAAGGGAAGTTAATTAAGAGGCAGTGATGATGATACTACTACTACAAATAATAAAAAAACCAGATGAGATCAGGACAAAACGACGGGGGAAAAAACACGACGCAAGCTACTCAGAAACGCAAACACGCCACGCCCACGAAGACGACGCCCACGATGACGACGCGGGCGGAAAGTGACGCGGGCGGAGAGGAGCACGGGCGCGGGACTTCTACCCCCCCCCCCCCGTGGCAGGGAGAAGGGCGGCGGGCGGATGGACATATGGGGACGGGGGAGGGGGAGGGGGAGGGGGGGGACGGGCGTGGGAGCTTCCTTAACCTTTCCCTCCTTACCTACCCTCGCTACCTCCCTCTCTCATCCCTTTCTCTCTCTCTCTCTCTCTCTCTCTCTCTCTCTCTCTCTCTCTCTCTCTCTCTCTCTCTCTCTCTCTCTCTCTCTCTCTCTCTCTCTCTCTCTCTCTCTCTTCTCAACTCTTTTTTTTTCCTCTTTTATCACATGTTTATCAAGAATTTCAATGCAGGCGAGCCAATAAACATCCTCCTCTTCCACTTCTTTCTCCTTCTGCTCCCCTCCCCTTTCTTTCTCTCTCCTTTTCTTTATTCTCTCCCTCCCTCTCATCGAAACCCCCTTCCTCCTCCTCCTCCTTCTCTTCCCCTTCCATCCTCTTATTCTTCTTCTCCCTCTCCCCTCTCCCTCTCCCTCCACCCCTCTTCCCTCTCCCCTCTCCCTCTCCCTCCCCCTCTTCCCTCTCCCTCCCCCTCCCCCTCCACGTAAGGAAAGCAAAAGGGAGACAGAAAATCGTACCCAAGGCCGGCCTCCTGGCAACCAGTTCCAACAGCAGTTCCGTCAGCCGAGCGCCTCAGACTGCAACCTACGGATCTCCTGTGTAACCCAATCCACCCTGCAAGACTGCTGCTGCTGCTGCTGCTGCTGCTGCACGGAAGGCCAGCCGCCGGCAGACCCTGTGACCTGGCTACCCTCCCGCTGGAAAAGGAGGGAGAAGAGGGAGAAGGGAAGGAAAAGAGGGAGGAGGAGGAGGGGGAGGGGGAGGAGGAGGGGAGGAGGGAAGGAAGGAGGAGGAGGGTAGGAGGAGAGAACAGGGGGGAGGAGGAGGAGGAGGAGAGAAAGAAAGAGAGAGAGAAATAATGAGGGAAAGATAGAAAGAAAGAAAGAAAGAAAGAAAGAAAGACGAAGAAGCGGGAAAACCGTAAAATGAACAAAAGAAAGGTGAAAAGCAGAGAAAAAGCAAAGAATCCACAAACCGAAGGAGAAAGCAAGAGTTTTCCATCTCTCCGTATCTTACATGTCATCCCCATCCGATGGAAGACGGAACAAGGAAAGATCGAGAGAGAGAGTAGATGAGAGAGCAGAGAGAGAGAGAGAGAGAGAGAGAGAGAGAGAGAGAGAGAGAGAGAGAGAGAGAGAGAGAAGGGGAAACGAAACATTGCAATGGTGCAACATCGCAACTTGAGGACAGCGGAGGTCTCAGGGGCGCGCTGGTTAGACACAAAGGACCTGCGCAGGGAAGACAAGTGCGCTTAGGTTGCGCTGCAAAAGACGCAACTGCAACAGGTAACCCACGGTGAAGGATGCGCGTTGAGGGTAATGGAGCGCGCTTGGTACATCCATTCCAAATGACAAAAGACTGAGAGAAAGACAGTCAGACAGACAGGCAGAAAGAATGACAGAGACAGACAGACAGGCAGACAGACTGACAGAGACAGACAGACAGACTGACAGAGACAGGCAGAAAGACTAACAGAGACAGACAGACAGATAGATAGATAGACAGGCAGACACTGACAGAGACAGGCACACAGACCCACGGACACGGACACGGACACAGACACACACACACACACACACACACACACACACACACACACACACACACACACACACACACACACACACACACACACACACACACACACACTTCACTCGCAGCACCTCCAAGATCCAAACAGGTGCGTCATCGGCGTCATAAACGTAAATAGTCTTCGTCTGCCTGGCCGTCTTAACCTTCGCCTCCTCCCTCTATTTCATTTTCTTCTCTCTCTCTCTCTCACTTTCTCCTCTCCCTCTCCCTCTCTCTGTCTGTCTGTCTCCCTTCCTTCTTTATTTCTTGAATAATAAAAATAAAAAATAACATTTTTAGTAATCGAAAATTCTGTTCAAAGAAAAAATATCCAGTTTAAAAAGTCTTGACCTCATTTGCCTGATAAAGCATTCAATACTTATGAATATATGTATGTGTGTATGTGTGAGAAAGAGAAAGAAAGAAAGAAAAAGAAAGAAAATGAAAAAAAGAGAAAGAACGAGAGAAAAAGAAAGAGAGAAAGAAAGAGAGAGAGAAAAAGAAAGAGAGAAAGAAAGAGAGAGAGAAAAAGAAAGAGAGAAAGAAAGAGAGAAAGAAAAAGAGAAAGAGAGGATGAGTGTGAACGTACGTGTGTGTGTGTTCATACCCGCAATAGTAAAACTTTTCGCTCATATTATTATTCACATTACCCGCCTTATCGCCAAAAGTCAATCTTCCCGACACTTATCGCAACCTTATCAACATTGCTACTCTTGTAAATTGAACTTGTTATCATTGAAAAGAACATTTTTAGATGATTTTTAGGAGATAAGATTCGTAAAAATTCACGGACTTGACCAAATAAAATTGAAAAAAAATGAAGTGCATCCCACTCGAGAAAAAAAAAAAAGTGTGTGTGTGTGGGGGGGGGGTATAAGAAGTGTGGGATAAAAAATATATAAAAGAGGTAAAAAAAAAACGATGAAAGATCAAGGAATGAGAAACGAAGCCAAAATAAGAAGAAAACGAGAGGAAACCAAAACAACAGAGAAACAAGAAGGACCAAACAATAAACAGAATTACAGAAGTATAAACAAAATAATACAAAATGTGGAAACCTAATTATCTGCACTTTTCTCCTCTCGTCTCTCTCTCATTACGCCCCTTCATTTCCTCCTCTCCTCTCTCTTCCCTCTCCTCTCCCCTTCCCCCCCCCTTCCCTCTCACCCCTCCTTCCCTTCCTCCCTTCTTCCCCCCCTCCCCCTCCCCCTCCCCATGAACGCACGTCGGGCATCGCGTGCGTTTATCCGTCGCGCGACACGTGCCCGCGTGGGCGCCGTCACGCGATCCCTCCTGAGGTGCCGCGTCAGAGGTTCCCGAGAACTAGGCGAGTGTGTCCGTGCCTGTGTGCGTGTGCGTGTCGTTGTTGTTGTGTGTAAAGGAATGCGTGCGTTGTGGCGTGTGGGAAGTCTACGCGCCACAACCCGGAGTTTACCAATGCCCCCCCCCCCCACTCTCCCCCTACATGGTTGTGCATTATGCAAAATGTGATGTGTATGTGTGTGTTTATGCTTATGCATATGTATGTGTATATAGGGATATACATATGCATACCTGCATACATACATGTATGTGTGTGTGTGTGTGTGTGTGTGTGTGTGTGTGTGTGTGTGTGTGTGTGTGTGTGTGTGTGTGTGTGTGTGTGTGTGTGTGTGTGTGTGTGTGTGTGTGTGTGTGTGTGTGTGTGTGTGTGTGTGTGTGCAGGTATGTGTGTGTTAATGTGTGAGCGCGCGTGCGTGTGTTACATACCCACACTCCTCTAATATGGAAGCAAACCAGTTACCTTCCCGCAATAGTCATGCGCGCACCCGCACCCGCACGGCCGCCCCAATCCCCCGGCCTTTACTTCCAAGCATAATGTGCGCCCGAAAGCAATGCCTTTCTCCCCGCAAAGGCCCAGTAAACAGCCTATGCAAAGTTCATATTTTCTAGAATGAACACGAACAGTTACGTACGTATCGTGTCCTTCCTGCGATTCGCTCAGCACTCACCTGAAAAAAGAACAAGAAAATATATGTTAATTTAAAGAAAATATATGTTAATTTACACCGAGGGGAATCACATTTCCCCCCCCACAAAAAATACATGAAGATGCCAATGAAAACGGGAATAAATAGAGTCAGGTATGACTGGTTAATATTTATGCAGAAATTTACGGGGAAAAACGGTTAATCTTCGAAGGGATTATGGCTATAAAAACTGTAAGGACTAAATGAAACACATTCACTGCAAAAAGAAAAAAAAATCATTAACCATAAATATGTAATACAAGTATCTCTAAAAAAGAGGGGGGGGGGGGAATAAAAAAAAAAATGCGCGACTCCAACAAACGGGCCTTCTAAAGCACCAAAAAAAGAAAGGTCCTATCTATAAACCTCCGACACACAAATGATCCCATCTACCTCTCCTCAGCTAACCCCTCCCTCCCTCCCCCTCCCTCCCTCCCTCCCTCCTCCCCTCCCCCCTCCCTCCCCCTCCCTCCCCTCCCTCCCTCCCTCCCTCCCTCTCTCCTCCCCTCCCTCCCTCCCTCCTCCCCTCCTTCCTCCCCCTGTCCCCCTCCCTTCTTCACCGTGACCCTGCGCGACCTCTGACCTAAGCCGCAACTGGGAAACTAATCAATAAGGATCAAGTTAATGGCCAGGCGGCAGGGTGCTGATCCCCCCTCCTCCCCTTCCCCCTTCCCCCTCCCCTCCCTCCCCCCGCGAGTCCAGTGCGTGACCCACTCTTGTGCGCGACTTCCGGCCTCACGGCACCCGCGAAGGAGGGGAAGGAGAGGGAGAGAAAGGAGAGAAAGGAGAGGGAGGAGGGGAAGGAGAGAGAAGGAGAAGAAGAAAGAGGAGGTGGGAGAATTGGACTGAGAAGGAGGGAGGAGGAGAGAAAAGAAGAAAAGGCGGAAAAGAAAGGAAAAGAAGAAGAAGAAGAAGAAGAAGAAGAAGAAGAAGAAGGCAAAGGAGGAAGAGAGAGAAGAAAGAAAAGTAGTAGTAGGAGAAATGAGAGGGGGAAAAAAGAGAAGAGAGAAGAGACAGAGGGGAAAAAGGCTTCTCCCCCTTGCCTTCCTTCCCGGCCAAAGCTGGACCTATTTCCTCCGGGGGAATTTTCCTGGAAAAGAGGAAAAGGGGAAGCAGGACGAGGGGAGGATGGCGTGGGGCCGAAGTGGGGAACGAGGGGGAGAGGAGGGAGATGGTGGTGGTGATGGAGAGAAAGTGATGGTGATGGTGGTGGTGGTGATAGAGAGAAAGTGATGGTGGTGGTGGTGATGATACGAGAAATGAGCATGCGAGAAAGAAATTCCAAACTGAATAACCTCCCCCCCTTACCCCCCTCTAACACCCACCCCATCCCTCCCACAGAAAAGGAACACCCCCCCTCCACCTCACCCCCTTCCCTTCTACCTCCCCCCCCCCCGCCCAATCCCCAGTGTGAACGAACCGCCACAAGGCAACAACCCTTTAAAGAAATAACAATGATGAAAAAAGGGCAAGAGGCAGCCCATAAATTGCAGCTGATATTGCCCAGGCCGCTTGGCAGGCACGCTTCCCCGACGCTGCCATGGCGCCACAGGAGGAGGGGGAGGGGGGACAAGCAAGGGAGTGGGGGATGGGAGAGGAGGAGGTGACGGGGAGGGAAGGGGAGGGGAGGGGAGCGGAGGGGAGGAGAGAGAGAGAGAGAGAGAGAAAGAAGACGAGAGATGGCGAAGACGAAACCATCATATCCCACCCCGATCATCCCCCTTCTCCCCCCCCACCCCCATCCCCATCCTTACTCTGCTCCACCCCCCCTTCCCCCGCACCCTCCCCGCCGGTCCTACACCACCCCCTTCCCCTCTCCCTCCCCATCCTCCTCCTACGTGACGTCCATACTATCTTCCAGCATCGATTGCGTGCACGAGACTACGACTACTACAGAGGACGAGGGGGAGGGGGAGGGGGGAGGAGGGGAAGTGCGGGTAAGGGAGGGGAGGGGAATTGGGGGTGGGGGAGGGGAGGGGAAGTGGGGGAGGGGAGGGGAGGGGAGGGGAAGTGGGGGTAAGGGAGGGTAGGGGAGGGGAGGGGAGGGGATGTGGGGTTTAGGGAGGGGAGGGAACGAAAAGGGGGGAGGGGAACAAGGGGAGGGAAAAGAGGGTAGGGGAAGAGGAAGATGGGTACGCACGAGGGGGAGGGGGTAGGAGGAAGGGAAAAGAAGAGGGGGGAAGAGGGAGGGAGGGAGGGAGGGAGAGAATCCACGGAAATGCCGCTTCCAACTCTTGCCCTTCCTTTGTTTTTGTTTTTATTTGTTTTTGCCTTGTTTTTTTCCTACCCTGGGCACCCCACGTCGTCGCTGGATAAAAATCGCAATCACGCAGCTTGTCTCCTCCGGGTACGGACGCGCCCCGGGGGGATGGGGTATGGCGTGGGGGGAGGAGGTCGAGAGGAGGAGGAGGAGGAGGGGGAGGAATAGGAGGAGGAGGAGGGGGGGAGGAAGAGGAGGAGGAGAGAAGGGAGGAGGAGGAGGAGGAGGAGGAGGGAGGAGGAGGGGGGGAGGAGGAGGATAGGAAGGGGAAAGGGGAGTAGGAAGGAAAGGGGGGCGGGGGGGATGAAGTTCGCCCGCATGCTTGCCAACTTGCTTGAGGGTCCGCCGCCCTGGGAACGCGCGAGGCGTCCGCCATTCAGGATGAAGAGGGAGGTGAGTGGGAGACGGAGGAGGAGAAGGGAGGGAAGGGGAAGGCTGGAGTGCGGATGGAGGAGAGAGGGGACAGGAGGAAAGCAGGGGAGGAGGAGGAGAGAGGGAGAAGGGAAGAGGGAGCAGAGGGGGAGAAGTGGGAGAAAGTGAAGAAGGGCAGAAGTGAGGAAAGGGAGAGGATAAGAGGGGGAAGAGAAGAGATGAAAAGGGAGTGAAAGGAAGAGGAGAAGAGGGAAAGAAGAGAAGAGGGGAAAGAAAAGGAGAGGTAGAGAAGAGAGACAAAAGAAGAAGAGCAAAGGGAGGCACCTAAACTCCCTCCCCTCCCCTCCCCTCCCCTCCCCTCCCTTCCCCTTCCTCCCTCCCTCCCGCCCCTCGTCCCTCCGCGGTGAGTCAAGAGCGGCGAGTGCCAAGGAGACCCGTTTTCACCGTCAGGACGAGTGCGAGGCCCTTGGTTCGTCGGAAGAGGACGCCGCAGCCGCAGCCGCACCGCAAGTCGGGCCTGACCTTGGGAGAAGAGACACGCGGATGCTGGACAGCGTCGCCCCGTAACAGGCCATTTCGCGCCTCGGTAAGTGGAGGCTGCTTTCTCTCCTCCGCCTGCTTGCCGCCTCTCCCTCTCCCTCTCTCTCTTTTTACCCTCTTTTTCTCTCTCTCTCCCTCTCTCTCTCCCTCCCTCTCCACAAGCGTGTTTCGAGCGGGTCAGGCAAGAGAGGGCATCAGTGCAACTGGCCAAGACCCTCAGCGGAGGCGCTAATCCCCGGCTCGCCCCCCGGGATACCACACATCTAGGACAACCCTACCTTCGCAGAACCTCGACGTAAGCGGAGGAGGAGGAGGAGGAGGAGAAAGAGGAGGAGGGAGGGAAGAGGGGAGAAATAGAGCAAAGCAAAGCGCGATAATGGCCCGTCGCCCCGTACCAAGCGCCTCAAAGGTCGTCCTCAGGGTGTCACGGTGTCACGCCCCACTCCCCTCCCCCCTCCCCCCAGCCCAGGCCCCTCTCCGCCGGGGAAGCGGCGCGGGACATCCGTCATTAGGTCAGCAACTGGGACACGCCGTTCCCGCGCAACCCCCCGCGACGTGTACCCGGGGACACCGCAAGGGCTTGTCCTCGTTCTGCCTGCTGGCGTCGTCGGGTCCCTCTCCCCCTTCCCCAGCCCCCAACCCCCCCTCCACCTCTCAACAACACGCGAAGCTCCGCCCTCTTCCAATCTCTCGGCCAATCAGACCGACGAGTTTATGCAAAGAACCCCCCGGTGGCCAATCAGGGTTCAGAGAGATCTTGTAAGACCTAAAAAAATGCGCCTCCCACTCCCTCCCCTCCCCCCTCCATCCCTCCCCCACCCATTATCAATCCCACGTGACGAGAAATATATTCATTGGGTAAATAACTCCTGGCGCCTAACTGAAATAGCGCATATTATGGAGATTAATCACAACTCTTTTCTTACAAAAAAGCGAAGAAAAAAAATTGCAAAGGAGGTTAACAACCTTGCAGACAGGTGGGGCACGTCACCCGCCTGGGCCGCTACACAGGTGACACGGAATATATATACTGCGCTGATTATTCCCTGAAAACTTAATACCACTGGCGACAAGTGAATCTGGGGAAGGGAGTCACGTGTCCAAGGAAGTCGCGACCGACTGCCAAAAATCTACATGAGGCTTGTGCGACCGCGGCATTAGCAATCGGTTCATGGTAGCTAAGCGCATTTGCATAAAAAACAAATATGCACTCATTAAATATATCATAATTGCCGAGGCACAAAAACCGGGAGCGGCCAACCCGACCCAAAGCGAAGCCAGGTTGGGCGGCGCTGATGAACTCGGGCCGGGCGAAGGAGGCGCGAGAGAATAACAAAGATGATGATGGTGAGGAGGAAGAGAATAGGAGAATGGAATAGCGGAAGATGAAGGGAGGGAGGGAGGGAGGGAGGGAGGGAGGGAGGGGGAGAAGCAGAGTCAGAATTCGCACACATTTCGACACATTTGCCTCGAAGGGTAGTGGGTTAAAATAAGGGGGGGGGGCGCTGCGTAGGAAAGTCAAAATCGAACACTTCCTCCTGCCAATTACTTCACAACCTTGAACGAAATATACGCCAGGTAACAAGTGCGTATTTAAACTACAACAACAGCAAAATCAACAACAATAACAAAAACAACAACAGCAGCAGCAGCAGCAACAACAACAACAACCACAACAACAAAGTCCCCATGGGCGTGTAGGAGCAGCGCCCGGGGATCCAAGGGTGTGAAAGCAGAGGCTCCTGCCGGGGCGCCAGCTGACTGTGCGCCCCAACCCCGCCGACTCCAGGAGGCGGCGGCGACTCGAAATGAAACCATTAATAAGAAAACTGATAAAGATAAAAAAAAAAGAGACAGGAAGAGAGGGAGGGAGGGAGGGAGGGAGAGGGAGGGAGGGAGGGAGGGAGGAGGAGGGAGGGAGAGGGAGAGGGAGAGGGAGAGAGGAGAGAGAGAGGAGAGAGAGAGAGAGAGAACGAGAGAGAACGAGAGAGAGAGAGAGAGAGAGAGAGAAGAGAGAAAGAGAGAGAGAGAGAGAGAGAGAGAGAGAGAGAAAAACACACGACACGATATACAAGATCGCATAATGGGCTTCAGCTCGGTAGCAGTGCTAACAAATTACGTTAAAGAAGAAACATGAACCTTTGGTGCCGTTGTAGCCTCCCCCCCCCGGCCATGCCCTCCCCTTGCCCCCTCCCCCCGCTCCCGGATACCAAGAAGATACATGAGTAACAGTGAAATACTGAGAACAATTCTTGACTCTCTCGGCAAAACCTGAAATATCCATAGCGAGCAGTTTCTCTATCTCCCTGTTTACCTCCGCCTCCTCCTTCCTTCTTCTGTCTCTGCCCCCCCCCCCTCTCCCTCTCTCTCTCTCTATCCCTCTCCCTCTTCCTCTTTCTCTTCTTCTTTTCTTCTTCTCCTCTCTCTTCTTCTCTTCTTCTTCTTCTTCTTCTCTTCTCTCTCTCTATTTTCCTCTTCCTCTCCCTCTCTTCCTTTCCCTCTCTTCCTCTTCCTCACCCTCTCTCCCTCTTCCTCTCCCTCTCCCCCTCTCCCATGAAGCATGAATTAGTGGGTCGAGCGAGCAGTTACACGCCGGGGCACAGAGGTGGAGCGGCGTGTTGGTGGAGTGGCAAGGGTGGCGAAGGAGGGGGGGGGGTGAAGGGAGCAAGGCGGGCGGGGGAGTGGCGGGGGGGGGAGAGGCGAGAGAGAGAGAGAGAGAGAGAGAGAGAGAGAGAGGGAGAGAGAGAGAGGGGGGGGAGGGAGTTGGCCGGCCGGGGTGAGTGACCGAGCAACTTGCAATGTTGCGCCGTAGTGATGGTGTCTCCCGTGGCCCACCTACCACTCCCCTCGCCCGCCAGCCTGCCTGCCCGCCGCCATGATGCCCCCGCCCCCCCATCCCCTCTTTCTCCCCCTCCTCCCTCTTCCTATTTCTCCCCTGCCTCCCTCCTTCGCCACCCTTCTCTCTCTCTCTCTCTCTCTCTCTCTCTCTCTCTCTCTCTCTCTCTCTCTCTCTCTCTCTCTCTCTCTCTCTCTCTCTCTCTCTCTCTTCCTCCGCCCAGTCTCCTCTGTCACCTTTTTCTCTATTATCTTTCTCTCCTACTTTTCTCTCCTCTTTCTCAAGGCTAAATCGGATTCTCCACTTTTCCGTTTTACTCTCCCCTTGTCTCTTTCGCTGGCGTTTTCTGTTTTTGCTTTTTTTCGCCTTTTATTACTCTGAACCGCGTCTGTTGTCTTCTCTGTGTCTGTCTGTCTACAAATCTGCCAGTCACGTGCGGATTATTCAAACTCCCTCCCCCTTTCTCTCTCCCTCTCCCTCTTCGGGTTACTATCGGTGTATTCAGCGCCTGTCTGTCTGTCTGTCCCAATCTTACTCCCTTATATTTTGTTATCTCCATTCCTCCCTCTCCCTCCTTCCCCTATCTCCCTCCCTACCTCCAGCACGCCCCCCCTCCCCCTCCTTCTGTGCCTTCTTCATGCACTCCTTATAAGCCGTCTCCGCCTCCTCGTCTTCGCGCCCTGGTTCTTCAGCCGGAACCTTCAAACGCGTATGCCACGGCGACAAACTACCAAACTAGAGAACTATTAAACTACCTGGCACATCTACTGAACTACCTGGCACATTGGCACATCTACTGAACTACCAACTACCGAAAATCACCTGGCACAGCTACCGAAAATCTACCACCTGCTATCTATCATCTACCAAAGGACCTGGCACATCTACCCTACTTGTGTGTTGGTCGCATCTACGTACTTTCCCGTGATTGTGTCTCCTCTCTGCTTGAAATATCCGCTTCTACGTCCAGATATGCTAATTTTCTTGCATTCTTGTACTGAGTGAGAGAGAGAGAGAGAGAGAGAGAAGAGAGAGAGAGAGAGAGAGAGAGAGAGAGAGAGAGAGAGAGAGAGAGAGAGAGAGAGAGAGAGAGAGAGAGAGAGACAAAGAGACAGAGACAGAGAAAGAGACAGAAAGAGCGAGAAAAAGACAGGCAGAAGAGAAAGAGAGATCGAGCGAGCGAGAGACGCCGCGCTGGCGAGGAGCGAGCAAGTGAGCGAGTGAGCAGGCAGTCGGGCGAGTTGGCAAGGTGGAGGCCGCGCGGGCAAGCAGTCAAGGGAAAGCACACGGGTCAAGCAGAAAGACGAAGGCGCCGAGCAGGAGAGCAGCAGGGACGCCAGCCATAGACGGGGCGGAGGGCGAGGGCGGCCGCCAGAAACCGGAATGCTGCGCCGAATGTGGGCGCGTTTTCGGCCGAAATGGATGGACGGACATGCAGGCGGAGAGACAGTTAGGAAGACGGGAAGAGGGCCTGGCGGGGGGAGGAGGGAGGCGGGCAAGGAGGCAGGCAGGGTCGCAGCGCCGTATTCGGAATCTCCAACCCAGCTGAGGTCACGGCACACCTAACAACCTTGCCGGGCCGCCTCCTCCCTCCTCCCCTCACCCCCCCCTTCCGCCGCCGCCTCCCTCCCCGGCAGCCGTGTTCGGTCTTTTCTTCTTCTTTTTCTTCTTCCTTTTCTCCTCCTCCTCCTCCTCCTCCTCTTCAACCCCCCCTATTATCTCTCTATCCTCCCCCACTCCCTCTCCTTCCACCCCCATCTCTTCTCCTCCCATCTCCTCTTTCTCTCCTCCCCATCTCTTCTGCCTCCCTCTCCTCCCTCCCCCTCAGCGCCTCCTCCGCCGGGGCCCCTGACCTCGCCTCCCACTGGGTACTTGTCCGAGTACCTAATTACTCGAAAACCCCAATTACAACCTCCGTGAATAATGAACGACGTAATTGATAAGACATCGAGGGAGGAGGATGAAGACGGCCTTCCGCACCGCAGCGCTCGGCCATTAAGGGTCATTTTCACGTTGCAGGCTACGAGGACGACAACTCTGGAGGCGCAAGATGGCCGCCGCTCCTCCGCCGAGTCAGCAATCGTGTGTGTGGGGGGGGGAGACTGACAGTCTGACGACGGCGTAACGGACTCTGTTTCTTAGCTACGGCTCCGCGCTCCGTCCGGGACTTTCGCGGCGTCGGTGCGTCCGAGGAGACCCGGCCTCCCCCTGCCCCGTCCCCCTGCCCCGTCCCCACCGTCGCCGCCGCCCTCCGCACCTGAGGCTCACTCGCGGAGAAACGGAGAAACGTCCTCCCGGGGCCGAAACGCCGCCCCAGCCATGACACCTCGTCCATTCCCGATTACCCTCGGCCTCCTCGGCGCCGATGGCCGTGCGCTGATGTGGAACGGGAGCCCCGGCCGTCCTCTCCCGCGCCCCGACAGGTGGAGCTGCGTCCTCCTCTACGGCGTCCGTCTCTCGCTCTCTCTATTCATATTTCTATTCCTCTTTCTCTCTTCTCCTTCTCCTTCTCTCTTCCCTCTCCTTCTCCCTCTTCCTCCTTCCACTCTTCTCCCCGACTCCCCCTCCCCCTACCTCTCCTCTTCCACTACCCTCTCCCTCCCCCTCTCCCTCCTTCCTTCCACTCCTCGTCTCCCTCCCTCCCTCTCTTCCTCCCCATCGCCAAATCTAATCCTCGCGAAATATTGGCAGACTCCTTCACGCGGCCCTTAAGCAGGTATGGTCGCCCGGATGTCACTAACAATATGCTTTGTTCAGACGGCTTTTGTTAGCGCGTTTGTTTGTTCTTGCCCGAGACGCTAACGAGGGGGATTGTTTGCGCGCGGGGGGGGGAGGGGGGAGGGGCGAGCGAACCATGCCAGCGCCGTTTATTACTGCAACAAGGCAATGCTGACATCCATTTAAGTGACGAGCGAGCAGACTGACAAGCGACGTCGTTAAATAATACTGTCGATCCTCGTTCCAAGCAAAATGAATGAACAAACAAATAAACAGATACATGAATAAATCATAACATAAATGAATGAATAAACATATAAACAAATATATGAATAAATCGAAAAGTAGATAAATAAATAAGTAAAAAAAAAAACTAAACAAAAACAAAACCAATAAATAGAGAACCCGAAACAAGAAATGACCAAGACCTGAGGAGCGAAGCGTTTGAAGCCGAGCCTTCCCGAAGTGCCTGTCGCTGACACTCCTCGCCCGGGCACTCCGGCTCCGGCGAGGGACTTTCTGCTTCTGTAATATGCACCAACAGATTCCAGGAACGTGGGCGTGTGCGAAGGGGTCAGACGGGGGGGAGGGGGGAGGGTCTGGGGAAAAAGGGAGAGGGAGGGGGGAGGGGAGGAGGTGGATGGAGGCATTCTGAGAAAATCCTTTACCGTGCTGTTGAAAAATTTACATTCAGATTCATTAAGCGCGGACTCATGGAGAGAGAAAAAGGAACTATTGACTCACAAAATACTGAGTTGCAAGCGAATGTGTATATATACAGTATACACACATTTTTATTCTTAATTCGAACCTGGCATATAATTCGTTGGACACTTTCGAGCGCGCGAGCCTCCAACCAGCAAAAGGAGAAGGGCGCAGCGGGCCAACGCCTCCACGTCCCGGGAGGAGGAGGAGGAGGAGGAGGAGGAGGAGGAGGTGGAGGAGGAGAAGGAGGAGGAGGAGGAGGAGAAGGTGGAGGTGGAGGAGGAGGAGGAGGAGGAGGGTGGAAGTAGAGGAGGAGGAGAAGGTGGAGGTGGAGGAGGAGGAGGAGGAACAGGAGGGGGGGGAGGAGGAGGAGGAGGGGAGAAGAGGAGGAGGAGGAGGAGGAGGAGGAGGAGGAGGAGGAGGAGAAGTGGGAGATGAGGAGGGGAGGAGGAGGAAGGAGGAGGAGGAGGAGGAGGAGGAGGAGGAGGAGGAGGAGAAGGTGGTGGAGAAGGAGGAGAAGGTGGAGGAGGAGGAGGAGGAGGAGGAGGAGGAGGAGGAGGAGGAGGAGGAGGAGGAGGAGGAGGAGGAGGAGGAGGAGGAGGAGGAGGTGAGGAGACGACGACGACGACGACGACGACGACGACGACGACGACGACGAAAAGAAGAAGAAGAAGAAGAAGAAGAAGAAGAAGAAGAAGGAGGAGGAGGAGATGTGTGCAAATCCGTGTCCGCCGCTTCTTCCCCACGTCCCCGAGCGACGTGGATTAGACAACGAAGAATCCGTCCCTGATTTACAGTTAGCCGAGCAAAGAAATGTGGAGAGGAAATATTTGCTCGAGACCTACAAGCAGGGACGGAGCTCGCCTCGCGCATTCTTCTTCTTCGACCAGTGCGAGGCCTTTCTCCCTCAGTCGATCCACAAAGCAACTGCGTAACTGCGCATCTCGGGCGCAGACAGGAAAGCAAGTCCTCTTTTTTCCTGGACTTCCAAGAGCCATGGCGTCACCTCTTCCGCTCGTCCCTCGACCCTCCTCCTCCCCCCCAGCGACGCCCGCGGCGCTCCTGTTAAAGAGACTTTTGTTTTGCTCCCCAAGCCTACCACCACAACGCCCGACAACCTTGGGCTGACGGCCTGCGCGGGCCACACAAGGGCATCGGCGAGCGCTGGAGACAATGGCGCAAGGAAAAACACGAATACGCTTCTCGGCTACTGTGTTCCGCGAACGTTCCCGCCTGCACGTCTGGCCCGAGTTCGTGGAAAGCCGCCCCGAAGTTTGTCTGGGTTTGGCTTATTGCGTAATATCTCCAGGCCTTCGTTTTCTGTTGACGCACGGGCCGGAGGTAGACTAAACAAAATATTTGTTATAATGTGGCCCACTTCTGCCCATGGCAGACGATGCACTCGAGAGATATTCATCTCAGAGCGAAATACGAACATACCCAAACCATAAAAAACAAAGACAAACCCAAACAATAAAAAAAACAGCGCATCACAACAAATCAACAAACACAGCGTCTAGACAAAGCTATCAAACGGCACGCAGTTACCCAGAACTAAATCGGCGACCCTTCCCCCTCCCCCGATTTCCTTTTTCCCCCTTTTTCCTCCTCCGTCTAGACTTCGGCCATTAGGCTCCCCGCCGACGCAGATGGGACACGAGGACACTCCGCCGCGGCTCATTGGTTGGGCGGAAAGAAATCTAATGGGCTTTTCCAAGAGCAGCTTTGCAACCCCGTGTAATGTGGGCGGGGGAGGGAGAGGGGAGGCGAGGGGCGGGGAAGGAGGGGGGAAGGGGCGGAGGCAGATGCGAAAGGAGAGACGGATGAGAGAAGTAAAAACATAGGAGGGGATGAGAATGAGATGACGGGAGCTGGGAGGAAGGGGGAAGAGAGAGGGCGAGGAGTGGAGAACAGGGAGGGCGTGGAGAGACAAGAGTGTAAGTAGAGAGAAGAGACGAAGAGAGAAAGAGGGCGAGCAATGAAGAAGAGAGAGAGCGTGGAGAGATAAGGGTGTAAACAGAGAAGAGAGATGAGGAAAGAGAGAGGAATGGAGAAGAGGTGTAAGGAAAGAGAGGAGAGAACGAGGACAGAGAGGCGGAAACAGGGGACGAGGAGAGAAAAGGCGAGGAACGGAGAACAGTGAAAATAAACGCAGGACAAAAAGAGAGAAAGACACGAGCGAGACGAGAGAGAAGGGGAGAGACACCGCCAGCAGAGGGAGCAGCAGCTGTATGACCTGGTGTGAAAGTTCACCTTGGAAGCAGTCTGGAAACTTCCTTGAAAGGCGCCGAGCGAGGCCTGACGAGTCCACGGTGACCTGGACTCCCTTCGCCGGCCACATGGGAACTCGAGGCAGCTTTCTGCTTTTTTCCCAGCGCTCAAACTGCATTGCACGAGACTTAATGACCTCCCGAAATCAACACCGGCGTAGACATTGCAGATCCATACATACGGGTATACACGCGTGCACACATGAAAAGGCACATGCATGCATATATTCATGGATATATACACACAAACAGACAGGCAGACAGACAGACAGAGACAGAGACACACACACACACAACGCTGCCCGCCCTCTGAGCCCCCATGGCCAGGGCGGCGCTGAGTTCGAGTCTCTTCGCCCTTCGGGTGTGCTGTTGACCCCCCTTCCCCCTTCCACTCCCTTCCCTTCCCTTCCCTCCTTCTCTTACCTTCCCTTCCCTTCCCTTCCCTTCCCCCTCCTTCTCTTCTCTTCCCTTCCCTTCCCTTCCCTTCCCCGCCCCCGCCCGTGCCCCCGCCCGTACCCCCGCCCGCGCCGCCCAAATAATCCGAATGATACGAAGCGAATAATAAAGAATAGGAGAATATTGCGGTCAGACGCCCTGTTCCGCCCGAGTGCGCTCTCCGCCGCTCTTTTGGGCGAGGGCGCGACCTGCCTGCGTGTGCGTGTGCGTGTGTATGTATGATTGCGAGGGTTAGTATGCCTGTGCGAGCGTGCGTGCGTGCCTACATCCGCGCTCGGCCCGGCATTCACGTGTGCGTAAGCGTGGGCGTGTCCGGGCCCCGGCGTGTGCGTACCGCCCGTGCTTGCTTCGGGGCCGCGGCCGTGTGTCAACAAGGGCTCCTCCGCCTTGCCCTCTGTGCGACGCGGAAAACCCCGGATTGCACCACTGCTGCATTCTTGCAGACGGCTACAGACGCTTCTCAGGCTGGGCATCACAGTCCTGCCATGCAACCGCCTCTCTCATCCTCTCTCTCGCCCCTCTCCCCTCCCCCCTCCCCCCGCGCCACTTACCGACATGGCTCTCCGCGGGTTAAAATTAGTGCGAATCAATATACAACTTTCATACATGAATAAATAAACACAGCAGATCCCAACGCCCTTCTCCCGCCGCTACCTTACCTCCCCCCCCCCCCACTGCGTCTGCAAAACCTTACGCAAGAGCGGACGGCGAGAGCAGCGTTGCAGCCGCTACTCCCCCCCCTCGTCTTGCGGCGGCTGGCAACGCTGCGCACATCCCCCCTGGGAAGTAATTTGGATAAGGGCGGCCATGTGGGTCCCATGGGGCTGGCTGGCTGCTCACACACACACACACACACACACACACACACACACACACACACACACACACACACACACACACACACACACACACACATACACACACACACACACACACACACACATACACACACACGACTGCTTGCCTCGTCACTTCATCTTCAGCAGGTGACTACGAGAACGAGTGACGAGTAAGTGACGAAAGAGAGAGAGCAAGAAAAAGAAAGAGAGAAAGAGAGAGAGAAAGAAAAAGAAAGAGAGAGATAGAGATAGATTGAGAGATAGAAATATAGATGAGAGATATAGATAGATAGATAGATAGAGAGAGAGAGAGAGAGAGAGAGAGAAGCAGAGGGTATAAAATACAAGGAAAAAAATAGAATTAAGAAAAGAAAAGAGAAAAATAAACAAGTACAGGGAAGAACAGCAACGCAAAAGGCGTTCAGCAATCAATGGCCCAGACGCGTGAGAGCTGAGCGAAGGGGGGGGGGGGAGGTCGAATGTCTCGAAAGCTTGCGTCGGTGCAGCAGTCTGGCTTGCGAGGCAGGGTACTACGCAGTATGTGCAGGGAAGGGGGAGGGGAAGGGGATGGGGAAGGGGAAGAGGAGGAGGAGGAGGAAAAGGGAGGAAAGGGGAAAGAAAGAGGAGAAAGGGGAGGGGGAGGGGGGAGGAGAAGGAGAAGGAGGAAGAAAAATGAGGAAGAGGAGAAAGGAGGAGGAGGAGGAAGAGGAGAAAGGAGGAGGAGGAAGAGTAGGAGGAGGAGCAGGAGGTAGAATGAAAGAGGAGATAGGCGAGGAGAAAGAAGAGGAGGAAGAGGACAGAGCGTAGTAGTAGCAGCAGTAGTAGAAGTGGTAGCAGCAGCAGCAGCAGCAGCAGCAGCAGTAGTAGTAGTAGTAGTAATAGTAACAGGTGGAGGAGGAAAATTTGGACAGGAGAGGGAGGGGGAAGGAGGAAGAAGGAAAAGAAGGGGAAGGACGAAGAAGGAAAAGAAGAGGAAGAAGGAAGAAATGGAGAGAGACGAGGAGGAGGAGGAGGAGTAGAAGAGAAGAGGCCAGAGGCCCGAACACTGCCGCTCATTCACAAGACGAGATGATTAACTTTTCATCTTCTTCGCCGACAACTGCAATAT
>NC_051411.1:1541650-1566650 GCF_015228065.2 Penaeus monodon
ACTGTAAGCAAGCAGAAACGCAGGAAATGCCACAGAGGTAGCAGGCGGCGTGCAGGGGCGGCGCAGACAAGCAGACGACCAGAGGAGGGCGGAGAGAGAGAGGGGGGAGAGAGGGAGGGCGCGGTACTGGCGGTACTGGCGAGGGAGGGGCAGGGGGGTCGGGGCAGGGGGGTCGGGGCATCCCGCACACGCCATCAGGATATTGATCGTCTACTGTAGGCCTACAACGTCTCCAGGCGACGCCTAGACAGTGACGTAGGCGGCGGCGGCGGCGGCGGCGGCTATAGATGTAGGCGGGATGGGGGGAGGGGGGGGGCGACGGCCAGACCAGGCGGCCCATTCATCTCCTGCCGCCGGGGGCCTCGCCGCCGAGGTCTACTCGCCCGCCGCCCGCCCGGCTCACTCGGGGACCATCGCGGGCGCCGCCGGGTACGCAAGGGCTGCGAGTCCCCCGCTCTCTCGCAACTTCCTCCCGAAAGAATAGCAGCAGGATCTTTCCTCCTTCCTCCTCCCTCTCACGCACTCACTCACCCAAAAGTACGACAGCATCCTTCCTCCTCACACCTTTCTCCCCCCCCCCCCCTGCCAGAACGAGGCCTTGAAATTTTTAAAGGCAAGGCTCGCGGGGCGACGCCGTCCGGGGCCGTCCCTGGGTTCCGTCTCGCCGGGTTAAGGAACTCGGCCAAAGTACAATTAATCATGTATATTGAGAAGGCGAACAGGACGACGATGCAGCACAGTGCGGCAAGGCAGGCGCGAGAGTACTTTTATTATTATTATCATTATTATTATCATTATTATTATTATCATCATTAGTAGTAGTAGTAGTAGTATCATTACTTTTAATTCGTGACGGAGGAGGAGGAGGAGGAAGCAGAAGAAAAAACAAAAGAGAATAAGGAAGAAGGAAGACGAACAGAGGAGCGAAGGCGGAGAAGAGGAATCAGGCGATGCAAGAGCGAGAGCAACTTCCCCAAACTTCAGTCGTTGCAGCGTCTCGCCGCGGGAGGCAGGGTCGCTGGGTAGAGCATACTTCTCTACAAGAATATTTGTTAAATATAATCGGGATTATTTGTCCACCCTTGTGCTTCTTCTTCTGCTAAGAGCCTGCTGCTGCCTTGGAGCGGACTGCCAAAAATCTCGTTCTCTTGAACATTTCTCTCTCGTGGACTCTCTCCCCTTTATCTTTCTTTGTACTAAGTCCCCCCTCGTCCTCTTCCTTGCCTTCCTTCTCTCCCTCTTCCTCACTTCCTCCCTTTCTCTCTCTCTTTCTCTTTGTCCCTCCTTCCTTTACTCTTACTCTTCTCTCCCTCTCCCTCTCCGTCCCTCCCTCTCTCTTATTCTCCCTCCCTCCCTCCCTCCCACCCTCTCCTTCTCCCCCCCCGTACTCTCTCTCCCTCTCCCTCCCTCCCTATCTCTCGAGTTTTATTTACCTTACGGTTCCATGACGCGGCGATAACCACCATGACGTCCTGAGCTCCCGCCCCCCGCCCCCATTTCCCCCTTTCCCCCTCCCCTTCCGCCCTTCCCCCATTCCCCATTCCTTTGCACCCCATCTCCCCCCACCTCTGGCAAGCCTGAGAGGGGGGGGGTCTCCATGGGCGCCCCCATCACCTATCCTCGGCTTCCTGGAATTCCTCGCTCTGGGCGTCTCTCTTCATTGATTTTGTGCGGGAGCGGTCGTCGGCGTAAAGTCGGGTTCATGCGGGGGCCTTGCGGTGTGCGTGCGTGCGTGCGTGCGTGTGTGTGTGTGTGTGTGTGTGTGTGTGTGTGTGTGTGTGTGTGTGTGTGTGTGTGTGTGTGTGTGTGTGTGTGTGTGTGTGTGTGTGTGAGTGTGTACGCGCGCGTATGAAGTGTGGAGTGTGAGTGTGCGGGCGTACGTGCGTGCGTGTCGGCTGTCGCTCCTCCGACGCCGGTTCATGCTTTGTAGCCGTGAGGGAAAGTGTGGGCCCGGAGAGACAGAAAATTCCGTCCTTGCGTAAATAAATAAAAAAAACTAAATCATACGCAATGACCATTCCACCCTCCACCAAGCCTCGCGACACACACCTACGCCTCTCCAGCCTCTCCTCATCTCCATCTCCGTCTCCACCTGCACTTTCATCCTCCCCACCCAACCTAACAAGCCCTGTGCACCTTCCCCAACAAAATGCAACTCCCTCTCTCCCTCCAACTTCCTGTATAACCCCCTCCCCCCTTCCCCTTCCCCCCTCCCCCCACGCCTTAGCCTTGACCTCACACGCACCCGAGCCTCCTCCCTGGGTATCTCGCATGCCCTTGTAGGCTGATACCTCTGGCGTATACTTTTCCACTCCCCATATACGCCCGGGCCACGCCCACCGGAGCCCTGATACTTCTTAGATAGAGAGGGGGTGGGAGGGGGGGAAGAGGGAGGGAAAGGGAGAGGAAGACGGAGAGGGGGATGGGGGAGGAGGGAGGAAGGAGAGAGGAGAAAGAGAGAGAGAGAGAGGAGAGAGAGAGAAGAGAGAGAGAAAGAGAAAGAAAGAGAAAAAGAGAGAAGAGAGTGAAGAAAGAGAAGAGAGAAGAGAGTGAAGAAAGAGAGAGAAAGAGATGAGAAGAGAGAAGAGAGAGAGGAGAATGAATGCATGAATGAATGAATGAATAAAATGAAGTGAAGAAGGGATAGAAAAAAAAGAATCCATTCTGCCATCTAAATCAATTTAAACTTTTTTATTCCTTTCTTGACGGACAGCTCTGTAACAGAAAAAAAGTGTTTTTCGACATCTGCCAAACCAAAACCGCCGATTTCCAACGTTTTTTTTTTCTCTCAACCTCTGCATCGTGAAATACCCTCCGTGTCTTATGATGAATAACGTTTTCTTCATTAACATTAATTATTCACAACAAGAGCCTTTTATCCTTTTATTTCTATTTCTTCTCAGTTTATTCATTCGCGTTTTTCATTTATTTTCAGTTATTTTCATTTATTCCTTTGTTTTTATTTTCTATATTTTTTTTTCTTTTTTTTAGCTTATTCATCCTCGATTCTCTCTCTCTCTCTCTCTCTCTCTCTCTCTCTCTATATATATATATATATATATATATATATATATATATATATATATATATATAAGAGAGAGAGAGAGAGAGAGAGAGAGAGAGAGAGAGAGAGAGAGAGAGAGACACACACACACACACACACACACACACACACACACACACACACACACACACACACACACACACACACACACACACACACACACACACACACACACACACACACACACACACACACACATCTTCCTGGAATTCCGGGTCTGGAGTCGAAGTCAATCTAGGCCTGTCACGAGCTCTATTCGGCGCCACAAGTTTTCGGAGGCGGGCGCATTAGGCCTACGCTCTGAGTTATTACTTTTTTTTATTTCAACTCGAAAGTTCCACCCCCCCCCCTACCGACAGACAGACACCCTTCCCCGGCATTAAATCTTAGGCCTAAATGGCTATCTAACTTTTTGACCGAGGCTGAGGAAGAGAGAAAAGAAGGGAAAAAAAAAAAAAAGTTAGCAATTCCATTCTGTAAAAATAAGTGATTCCAGATAAAATGGGGCTCGAGGCAAGGGTGGGGGTTGGTGGGGGGGGGGCAACACGTTCGATAATCTCCCTCTTTTTCTCACACATATGCTTTATGATCTACCACGCAAAAAAGACAAAAGACGAAAAAAAAAATATATATATATATATATATAAACATATATATATATATATATATATATATATATAAACATATATATATATATATATATATATATATATATATATATATATATATATTTTAATATATATAGGAGAGAGAGAGAGGAGAGAGAGAGAGAGGAGAGAGAGAGAGAGAGAGAGAGAGAGAGAGAGAGAGAGAGGGACGTCACCCACTATCCAGGTTCGGTAACGTGAAAAAAGATAAATAAATAAAAAAATTAAAAAACAAATCATACTTAATTGCCGAGCGTTGGCCAAACACCAAAGGGTACTTCAGGAGAACATCACCTTTTAGCCAATCGCATTTCGAAGCAACGGGGAATATGGAGAAAAAAAAAAATAACGAGAGCCCCATGATCTGGCACAGACAGAGAGACGGGAAGACAGAGAGACAGTCAGACAGGAAGACAGACAGCAAGACAGTCAGACAGATAATCAGAAAGACACGGCAGACAGAAAGACAGACAGTCAGACAGATAATCAGGAAGACACGGCAGACAGAAAGACAGACAGGCAGGCAGACACAAACACCCACACGGCCGCTGGAGGTGTGCGTGGGATTTAAAAGTTATCGCCGAGACAAGGGGCCTGGGGAGAGGAGGACACACCGAGAGAGTAGGCCTATCGGGCGAAAAAAAATTATGAGCCGCCACTCCTCTCGAAAACACGTATGCAAACTAGCCTAAATATCTTCAGCGAATTCTCTCGTATTTATTGACGTTCATAAAGAAAAAAAAAGAGGAAAAAAGTAAAAAACAAATGAAAACAAAGTACCTACGGAGAGAGAGAAAAAAAGTTCAAACACAAAATAAAAGAATACTCTATCTTCATATATATTTTTTAGGCCTACCCTTATCCGCGGCCCAAAACACGACGGAGCTTCGGCCCAACAACTCATCGAGACTTTATTAGCAGATTGAAGAACATCGACGCTCATCTCCCGTCGATCGAAGCACCACGTGGCGCCCTCGTAGGGAAATTCCTGGGGGGGGGGGGGGGGGGAGAGGGAGAGGGAGAGGGAGAGGGAGAGGGAGAGGGAGAGGGAGAGGGAGAGGGAGAGGAAGAAGAAGAGCAAGAGGGAGAGGGGGAGAGGGAGGGAGGGAGGGAGGGAGGGAGGGAGGGAGGGAGGGAGAAAGAATTTTTTTTTTACTATCTGTTTTATTTATTTATCTTAAACTTCTGTTTTAGTTCTTCGTCAGAGCTTCCTCTTTTTTTTTCCTCTTTTTAATTAATTCGTATCTATCTTCTTTTTTCTGAATTCGCTTTTTTTCCATTTTTCTTTTTCCTCAATAATTTCTTTTTTTTTATAATTCTTTAACTTCTTTTCATCCTCTTCCTCACTCGTCTTTCTACATCTCTCCCTCTCCTTCATCCTGAAACTAATTTCTGCTTCCTCTTTTATTTCCTTCTTCTTCTTCTTCTTCTTCTTCTTCTTCTTCTTCTTCTTCTTCTTCTTCTTCTTCTTCTTCTCTCCTCCTCCTCTTCTTCCTCCACCTCTTCTACCTCCTCCTCTTCCTCTTCCTCCTCCTCTTCCTCTTCCTCTTCCTCCTCCTCTTCCTCCTCTCTCTTCTTCTTCCTCCTCCTCCTCTTTCTCCTCTCCCTCCTCCCTCCTTTTCCTTCTTCGTGAATTCTCCGACTCTCCCGGCGTGGAATTCCCAACCCGCGGCTGCTCGCGAGATGACCCAAACAGGGAGGCCTCTAATCTGCCACGGACTTGCCCCTCCTCCCACGCCCCCCTCCCCCCTCCCCTCGCCGCCGCGCCCTCCAGACCTCGCCGGCCTACACGGCCTCCTCTCTTCCCTCTCCTCTCTTTCTCTTCTCTCTTCTCCTCTTCTCTATCTCCCTCTCCCTTCCCATCCATTGCTCCACTCCCTGCCTCCTCTCTCCTCTGCTCCCTCCTCCCCTCCCTCCCCCTCATCCCTCTGACTCCACCTCTCACCTCTCCTCCCTGTCCTCTCCTCTCTCCCCTCTCTCATCCCTCTGTCCTCTCATCTCTCCCCTCTTTCCTCTCGTCTCCTCTCACCTCTTTCTTCTCTCCCTTCTCGGGCCTTTCTCCTCTATTCTCCTTCCTTTACTACACGTTAAGCACTTTCTGCATCTCTCTCAATTACTAACCCACGCTCCCTCTCCCTCTCCCTCTCCCTCCTCCCTCCCTCCCTCCCCTTCCTCCTCCTCTACCTCCCTCCCTCCCTCCCTCTCCCGAGTGTACATTCACATGTGCGCGCGCGTGTGTACATGCACAGAATTACATCACACACGAGTCAGACACAGCACTCTGGTTATCCAATACACAGCCAATTACTCCGGCGTGAAATCCTGCATCTCATGGAAGGCGCACGATTAATCCCGACGGCGCACGATTAATCCCGACGGCGCACGATTAATCCCGAAGGCGCGCACCTCCAGCGTCTCCGCCAGGCTCCGTAATCCCCCCCCCCCTTCCCATGCCCTTCCGTCTCCCTCGCCGAAGTGAATAACCAATCGTGATGAATAACGAGGTGAATACCCAAGCGTAATTAGAATAAATAAGCGTAAATAAAAGTCCTGCCTACCCTTCCGCCCAGCGATCTCCTTGGCTTAGAATGTCGGGGAATATAAAGCAGGCGTGATGTCCTAGGCTGCCTTTCGGGGACACACGACCTTATCGGCTGAGAGATAAGCTTTCGAGATAAGCTCCCACCGAGTCCTTCACACGTACACGAAGCTGACACGTGCGCCAAAGTATCTATTGGGAGATTATAAACAATTACACGTCAAACGGTGAACTATCTATTACAATCGATCCTTCCTAACGGCTAATGATGCTGCAACACGCTATGCAGGCGGGCGGGCGGGCTCGCGCGTGCGTGCGTTCGTTCGAGAGGCACTTGCAACTTCGTAAAGCAGTAGGCCTTAATTAGTGACAAAAGGGGATGGAAGTAAAACTGCGGAATCAGCGCCGGCGACAAAGCAAAAGACTACCGCCCAGCAGAGACGACGCCCTCCCGCGGAAGATGAACAAGGGCACGCTCGAACGCGACCCGAACGACGCTTGCTTCGGGGTTTAAAGTACCTGTTGAGGAAACGGAGCTTTAGGCAAACGGCTCCGCACAAGAGCTCGTTATCTGAGCCCAACCTACGCCCGAGCCCAGCGCAATTACGGGAATATTGCAGAAGGCGCTGCCGGCGAGGCGGGCAGGCGGCGCGGGCTCGCCCATTCATCTTGGGGTCTTGCAAGGCAATAAATATAGGTGCTGTGAATATCCTGCTCCGTGAATACTACTTAGAGGTCTCTAGATGCATTAAATATTCAGCGGCTTCTCCTCGAGCCCCCTTGCTCTTCCTCCTCCTTTTCCTCTTTTTCCTACTTTCCCTCCCCCTCCTCCTCCTTTTCCCCTCCACCTCTCCCCTTCCCCCTCCTCCTTTTCCTCCTTTCCCTCCTCTTCCTTTTCCTCCACCTCCACCTCTTCCCCTTCCCTTTCCTCCTTTTTCTCCTCCTCCTCCTCCACCTCCTTCTCTTCTTCCTCCTCCTCCTCCTCTTCCTCTTCCTCCCCCTCCCTCTCCTCTTTCTCCTCTTCCTCCCCCTCTCCTTCCCCCTCTTCCTCCCCTTCAAGCAGGTCCCACGCTCCCCCAGGCCGCCCTCAGCCTCCCCGAAGAACGAGGAACCTTCGGCATATTCCGGAGCGATTGCTAAACCCTCCTCCCGTACCTGACCAAGTGCCGGTCTGGTGCACCCTCGCCGGCGGGAGCGTCGCTAAGGTCGGAATTCCCGCGGCGTCCCCGGTGCCGGCTCGCCCTTACCGTCTCAGCCAGATCGATGTGCGTGCGTTCCCCCGTGTCTACCGCTCCGATACCCTGAAATTTCTCGCGGCTGCGGAACAGGTCGCTCGTTTCTCTTCACTCCGAGGAACTCTCCAGGAACCCGCCGGCGGAGTAGGGGGCAAGCGGAGTCCGTTTCCGAGTGCGTGGAAGCAGCAAGCAGGCGAAGACGCGACCGAACGGACACATAAAGTAATCCCGCGCCCAAGTCACGTGAACGGACTCGAATGTGTGGGAGTGCAGGCGGGCCGGGGAGTAGTTGCTAAGAATAGGTTGTGGGGATAGAACGGTCTATCTACCAACCGGCGAGCTCTCTCTACCCGCTCCGCCGCCATCACCACCACCACCATCATCACCACCAACCACCATCATCACCACCAACCACCACCACCAACCACCATCACCGCCACCATCACCATCAAATACACGCCAAAATCTCCAATCCTGTGTCACCTCATAACAAATTATCTCTGAATGAAGGTCGGTCTACGAGGCGGCACATTAAAAGGGCGCTGCATCCACGGGAACGGCGGTCGGCCCTCGGCTCCTCCGCCTGGACGAAATGCGCGAACGTGCGCTCGGTGACGGATTTCGCATCCTCAGTCCTCATTCCCATTCCTTCAAAACAAAGAGAGAGAGAGAGAGAGAGAGAGAGAGAGAGAGAGAGAGAGAGAGAGAGAGAGAGAGAGAGAGAGAGAGAGAGAGAGAGAGAGAAAGAGAGACGACCGAAAGAGGGAGAGAGCCAGAGCCAGAGACACCCAGACGAGGGAGGGAGCGAGCGCCATGCAAAACCCTCCCGAAGGCGCGCGCGGGGCTGGTGGGAGTGCCGCCAGGGCCGCCTCGCCGTGACCTTCATCCTAATGGCCTCGGCGAACGGCGTGCAAATAAGCCTAAGGAACTCACTCGCTTTCGGACGCGGCGGGCGGGCGGGCGGGAGGGAGGGAGGGGGAGAGGGAGGGGGAGGGGGAAGGACCTCGGCGGTGGGATGGCGAGAGGCGGCGGCCGGGCGGGAGAGATGCCACGGCCCGGCATTTAAAAATGGCGGAGAGGCCTAATGACTGCTTGATACAAATGCGGCAGGCCTAGGGAAGGGCAGGAGGGAGGGAAGGCCACGCAGCGGCGGCGGCGCTTCAGGGAAAGGATGAAGCGAGGAATTAACGAGGTCGAGAGGTTTGTCTCTCCTCTTTGGCGGCGAGACTCAGGACAATGAATGTCTCTTTCCCCTTCTCTTGCTCTTGCTCCCTTTCTTCCTCTTCCTCTTCCTCCTTTTCTTCCTCTTCCTCTTTTCTCTCTCTTCCCTTCCCTCCTGTCTCTTCCTCTCCCTCACCCTCTCCCACAGCTTACTCAGGAGAGAGGGGAGGGGAAGGGGAAGGGGAAGGGGACAGTGAAGAGGGGTAGAGGAGGGGCTGCAGAGAGGAGGAGAGGGGGGCAGTGAAGAGGGGGAGGGGAAGGGGGGGAAACGAGAAGGGGGAGGGGTGTAGTAAAAAGGGTGAGTGGGGGGGGGAGGAGGGGGAGGTAACCTTAAGTCAGCAGACAAACCCACGAGACAAATCAGCTGACAATAAGACCCGGGCGACGCTAACAAGGTTTAATTACGATGTATGGCGTGGCGGGTGGCGTGATCAGTGCTGGAGGCGTTGCTGGCGGCGCTGGGGAGGGGGAGGGAGAGGGAGAGGGAGAGGGAGAGGGAGACGAAGAGGGAGAGAAAGGGGGAAGCCTGGCTTCAGGGGGGGAGAGGAGAGTGGAAGGAGAGTGGATGCGTGTGGAGGTGGAGCCGGGGTGGGTGGAGGGGGAGTGTGAATACGCGTGGATGGGTGTGGAGGTGAAGCCTGGATGGGGGGGGGGAGAGTGTGTGAATACGCGTGGATGGGTGTGGAGGTGAAGCCTGGATGGGGGGGGGGGGGGGGAGTGTGTGAATACGTGTGGATGCGTGTGGAGGTGGAGCCTGGGTGAGTGGGTAGGGGAAGAGCGTGGATGCGTGTGGAGATGAAGTCCGGAAGGAGGGAGAGGAGCTGCAGATGTGGTACCCATGTGGTAAAGGGTAGGAAAGCGAGAGGCGGATCGATGTGGATGCGTGAAGAGCTTTGGTGGCAACAGCGAAGAGACAGACGAGAATGCGGATGCATGTGGAGGCGGCGGCTGTGTCGAGGGGGATGTGTGTGTGGAAGTATTTGGAACTGGAAGAACCTGTGGTCACAGCGTGAAGGAGAGAGAGGGACGCGTGAATGTGCTTGGGTGTGTGGGTGCGTATGAATGCACGTGGATTCATGTGGAGGTGGATAGTGTATGCAAGGGAGGGATGTGGCGCATGGGGCTGTGCAGAGATGAAGTGGGTATGGTGTGGTATGGTGACGGAAGCGATGGTGGAGGCGGCGAGCGTAGGAATGGCGATGGTGCCGGAGGGGTCAGGGGAGGAAAGGGGGGAACAGAAGGGGAGATGATGAAGAAGAAGGAGGGAGATGATGAAGAGGAAGGAGGGAGGGGAAAGGGGAGAAGGAGAGGGCGAATAAAGAGGAAGGACAAGCGAGCGATAAACGACTACAGTACGAAGGAAGCAAAAAGAGGAGGTCAGGTCCTGCAGAGGGGAGAGACCGACCAGGAATAGAAGAAGAAATAGAAGAAAGAGGAGTTGAAGAACATAAAGAAGAAAGAGGAGGTGAAGAGAAGAAAGAAGAAAGAGAAGAGGAGGAGGAGGAGGGAGTGGAAGGAGGACGCATCAGCGGTAATGGGAGGGAAGACCTAGCACGGCTCAAGTAAGCCAGACATATATTGATTCCCAGAGAGTAGGGGGGAAGGCGAGCGAGGGGCAGGGGAGAGAGAGGCAGACGAGAGAGGGGCGGGGGGAGCAGGTGCGGCTCCGTATTATTGTAGGGGTCTGCCCCCTCCCCTTCCCCCGATCACCCGCCCTCACAAGCACCCCTCCCCCCCTCCCGCCCCCCCGCTTCGCAGTACCTGTCGCATGACTGGCAGTATAACCTCTATACACTCGTCTAGCACACTGCAACCGACTTGCCAGCGGCCATCGCACTGCTATGCTGCGTTTGTGTGAGTGTGTGTGGCGTGTGTGTATTTATGTGTGTGTGCGTGTGTGTATTAATGTGTGTGTTTGTTTGTGTGTGTGTGTGTGTTGTGTGTTTGTATGTATGTATGTATGTATGATAATGTGTGTGTGCGTGTGTGTGTTGTATGTGTGTGTGGTGTGTGTGTGTGTGTGTGTGTGTGTGTGTGTGTGTGTGTGTGTGTGTGTGTGTGTGTGTGTGTGTGTGTGTGTGTGCGTGCGCGCGTGTGCGTGTATGTGTGCGTGCGTGTGTGTAAATGTCTGTCTGTCTGTCTGTCTGTCTGTCTGTCTGTCTGTCTGTCTGTCTGTCTGTCTGTCTGTCTGTCTGTCTGTCTGTCTGTCTGCCTTTTTGTCTGCCCGTCTTCCTCCCCTTCTCTCTGCTTGCCTGTCTATCTACACATCCATCCATCTGCATTTCACGCATCACCGGCGCCCACTAACCTTCCAATAAACAAAATTAAAGAGTTAACCAAGGAAACCAGCAATCAGACAGACAGACAGACAGACACGCACACTACATACGCATGAATGGGTCCACGAAGAAAGCGAGCGTTGCGTTAGCTAAATGCCAGAGCAAGGCGTTGGGAGCCAGGTGGCGCCCATACGCGAGCGCTCGACAACATGACCTCCATCGACAGTAAGCGCGAGACGTCTGGGGGGGGGGAGAGAAGGGAAGAGGGGAGAAGAAAGGGGGGAGGGGAGAGGAGGGGAGAGGGGAGGGGGGGAGATGGTGAGAGGCGGGTGAAAGGGGATGGGAGGGTGAGAGGAGGGGACGGGAGGGGACAGGAGAGAGGGAAGAGGGTGAGAGAGGAGAGGTGATTGGGGGGGGAGGGAGGGAGGGAGGAGGAGGGAGGGAGGGAGGGAGGGAGAGGAGCAGGGAGGAGACAGACTAGGCTAGCCACCAAGGCCGCCCCGCCGCGATGGTTCCGGCTTTGTGCACACAGGCCTACTCCCCCCTCCCCCCTCCCCTTTCTTTCTCGCTTGTCTGTGCGCTCGTCTGGACGTCTGCCAGTGGCGGGGGGGGGGGGATGATGATTTGTGTATGCGTGTGCTGTGTGTGTCCGTACTTTATATATATATATATATATATATATATATATATATATATATATATATATATATATATATATATATATATATATACGCACACACATACGCATAAACATACAGTTAGGTCCATACGTCCATATGTGTGTTTGTATGTGTGTGTGTGTGTGTGTGTGTGTGTGTGTGTGTGTGTGTGTGTGTGTGTGTGTGTGTGTGTGTGTGTGTGTGTGTGTGTGTGTGTGTGTGTGTGTGCGTGTGTGTGTGTGTGTGTGACACGAGATAAGCGCGGTAGGACCTTTGACCCGATAAACAGGCGCTATCACGGCGACAAAGCCTCGGCCTCCGACCCAGCTCAGAACCCAAACACCAGGTCACTTCCCTCCCCCCCCCTCCTCCCCGCCCTCGCCCGCGCGTCAGCACCTCTCGGCCTCGCGTCAGGCGTCGTCCGCGGGCCAGTCTAGACGCCCCCAAGACGCGGGCGGCGCTCAAGGCTCCCCGCTTCCGTCCCCGGCAGGAGGCGGGCTGCCCGGCACGACGCAACAAACCGGCTCGCGTCCGATGCCCACGGCGACCCGACCCGGGGTGCGGGACCTCAATGTCGAGTCTGTCTGTCTGTCTGTCTGTCTATCTCTTTGTGGAACGACCTCATAGTTCCCTATGGGGGGGGGGGGGCGAGGGAGAGGGGGAGAGGAGGAAGAGAAGAGGAGGAGGAGGAGAGGAGGAAGAGAAGGGGAGGAAGAGGAGGAGAGGGGGGGCAGGAGAACCCGTTATCCGTCCTTCGAGGGACACGTCGAGGCCAAGGAAGTTCGAGGACGTCACCAAGTCCCAAGTGACATCTCGATCTTCTCCCTCTTGGTCCCAGACCCTCTTAGAGCTGTGCGGGGTTCGGTCTGCGCGGCGAGTGAGCTTTGAGCCCGTGTTGTGAGCTTCCCTTCCCTTGGGTCGGTCGGGCGGTCAGCCGCGGGAGGTCGGGGAGCCTATTTAGAGGTCGAGGAGGAGGAGGAGAAGGAGGGGGGGAGGAGGAGGAGGAGGAGGAGGAGGAGGAGGAGGAGGAGGAGGAGGAGGGGAGGGAGGAGGAGGAGGAGGAGGAGGAGGAGGAGGAGTAGGAGGAGGAGGAGGGGAAGGAGGAGGAGGAGGAAAAGGAAAGAGAAGTAAAAGAAGAAGAGAGAGAAGTAGAAGAGGGAAAAAAGAAGGGTGAGGAGAAAGAGAAAGAAAAGAAAAAGGAAAGGTAGAAAAAAAAAAAATAGAAATGGCAGAGAAGGATGGAAAGGAAGAAAAGGAGGAGGAGGAGGAGGAGGAGGAGGAGGAGGAGGAGGAGGAAGAGGAAAGGAGGAAGAGGAGGCGGCGCGGACGAAGGCCCTTGAATATTCATCGTCGAGGCAAACACACGAGGCTCAATACTACGTCGCTCAGGCATAACGATCGGCGCCGAGCCTCGTTTGCGCGGCGGACGACAGCCTCGGCCTCGGCGGACCAATCAGCCGACGGCTCAGCGCGGACCGATTGCAATTTCAACACACAAATCCCCTAATTGACTCCTCCCTTCCATCAGACGGGCTCCCAGCCACGGGATAGGCCTACTTGGGATGCTCTCCGGCGCCCAGGGGGAATTTTAAGCCCGGCCGTCTGTCGGGATGTTTGAGTTTGTGTCCGTCTGTCTGTCAAACTGTCTATCTGCCTGTATGCCTGGCTGTTTGTCTGCGTGTCTGCCTGTCTCACGGCCTGTCTGTCTATCTGTTTGCCTACCTGTCAACCTGTCTGTCTGTCTCTACCTGTCAACCTGTCTGTCTGTCTCTACCTGTCAACCTGTCTGTCTGTCTGCCTATCCATCTACCTACCCCTCAGTCCATCTACCTACCCACCTATCTATCTTCCTCAATCCACCCATCCACTCATCCATCCACTCATCCATCCACCCACCCGCTTCCCTGCCATCCAACCCACTGCCCTGCCCTCTTACCTACCCGCTCGTTCGCTCGACCCACCGTGTATCCGTCCATCGATTAAGCTATGGATCCAGAGCGACTTCCCCCCCCCCCCCCAAGGAACCGGCCCACTTCGGCGGCGCTGCGAGGCTCCGTGCAGACCGTAACTCAGGCGGTTATGTGCCGTAATTGGGACATTCGGCAGATCTCTGCCCGCGGAGGCCTACCAGCGACCACTCGCCAGCTGTATTTATCGATCCTCGCGCGATGAGATATAAATGCGGGGGGGGGGGGGGGTGGGGTGGGGGGTTAGGGGGTGGGGGAGATATAAATGCGCGGAGGGGGTGGGGGTCGGGGTGGGGGTTGGGGTAGGGGTAGGGGTAGGGGTGGGGTAGGGGTAGGGGTTGGGGTAGGGGTAGGGGTAGGGGGTCGGGGTAGGGGTAGGGGGTAGTGGTATGGGCAGAGTAGGAGAAAGAAGAGATGAGAGGAGGAGAGGAGAGGAGAGAGAACAGAACAGCAAAATAGAATAGAATAAAATAGAGTAGAAAAGAGCAGAGGTGAGCAGAGAAGAAAGAACAGAAAAGAGAAGAGAGAGAGAAGAGAGACCAGAAGAAAGAAGAGAGAAGATGAATAGAAAAAGAGAAAAAGAGAAAAAAGAGAAACAGACAGACAGAGCGCACCGTCCCCCAGCACAAAAAGAAACGAATCGCCTATTTTCATCCGAGAGGGAACTGAGCATAAAAGCCGCATAGGCCTACCTCGAAGCTTTTTTTTTCTTAGGCTTCGACACATGGGAAACTTTTTTGTCGACATAAAGAGACATTTGTGTTTGTTACCCGAGTGAGCGTGTCAGGCGAGCGAGGGAGTGCGTGAAGCAGAGGGTGAGGGTGAGGGTGAGGGAGAGGGAGAGGGAGAGGGAGAGGGGAGGGAGAGGGAGAGGGAGAGGGAGAGGGAGAGGAAGGAGAGGGTGAGGGTGGCTGTGTGATGATTGTGAGTGTGAGTGAGTGAGTATGTGTCTGTATGAGTGTGCGTGGTCGTGTGTGTACGTACACGTATACGTGTACGCATGTATGCAAATCAATACCTCGATTTCTGTCGTTACTCACGCTCCGAAGAGCCAGACATCTATAACAGAGGTCGTCCTCCAAAGCACGACCTCCGAGAGAGTAGTACTTTCCCCAGGGACGACCCCTCGGGCGCCGGCCAAGACGATCAGCTCGATGACGCCAGACAGCTTACCTGAAACACAAAGACCACAAATATAAACATGGCGCCGCGAGGGAGAAGAAATAAATAAGCGAGGGAAAAAAAAAGTTGGAAAAAAAAAATATATATACATATATCTGAGAGGGGAAAATTTCCATCTCCACGGCCGGGCAAAAAATAAAGCAGGTGAGGGAGGGGGAAAAAAAGTCGGGACGTCACACGAAATCTTCCGATTAAAAAAAGACAAGACGGCAGCCATTCCTCAGCCCCGACAGGCATGGGGCATAAACCGATCCAAAAGTGAGGTCATGAAAAAAATAAATAAAGAAAAACTAAGAGGGGAGAAAAAAACAAGACAAACTTAGGGGAAATTCCTTTCCGCGTCACAAGTGGGGGAAAATAACAACAAAAAACCTGAAGACAAATATGCAAATAAAAACTTGTGGGTATTCGTCTGTGTACAAGTAGAGAGGCAGATAGACAGATAAACAGATAGATGGACAGACACAGTAGATAGATAGGCTCTCAGACAGATCATGAGATAGAATCGTTATCGACTGATATGTGCACATAGACAGCCAGATAAACAAATAGATGGATAAATAAAGTAGATAGACAGACTCTCGGGTATGGTAAGGAATAGATTAAAATGGCTGACTGATAGACTGAGACCCAACAGACGAACCTATGAAACGAGTCACAGCGTGAACTCCTCCCCACAGAAAAAGGGAAATCGAAAATCCGTCTCAAAATATCGGAACGAGAGAGAGAAGAAAGAAAGAAGAGAGAAGAGAGAGAGGGAGGGAGAGGGAGGGAAGGATAGGGGGGAGGGAGGGAGAGGGAGCGAGGGAGGGAGGGAGAGGGAGAGGGGAGGGAGGGAAAGAAGAGAGAGAGAGAGAGAGAGAGGAGGAGAGGGAGGGAAGGAGAGGGAGGGAGGGAGGGAGAGGGAACGAGGGAGGGAGGGAGAGGGAGAGGGAGAGGGAGGGAAAGAAGAGAGAGAGAGAGAGAGAGAGAGAGGAAGAGATGGAGAGAGAGAGAAGGACAGGAGAGGGAGTGGGACAGAGAGAGAGAGAGAGAGAGAGAGAGAGAGAGAGAGAGAGGAGAGAGAGAGAGAGAGAGAGAGAAGAGAGAGAGAGAGAGAGAGAGAGAGAGAGCAAAATGCCTAATTGTTCCATACTTGTTCCACTTCCAGCCTTCATCATCATCATCATCCGCTGAACTGCCATCACCACTCAGTCACCATTACGGGAAGGGCCACCCTGCTCTGGCCGAAATCTACTCATCTGACATCTCCATCGACCATCATCTTTTAACTTGATCTAGCCCCCCCCCTCCTCTTTTCCTCTCCTCTCTTCTCTCTCCTCTCTCTCCTCTCTCTCTCTCTCTCTCTCTCTCTCTCTCTCTCTCTCAACCTCTCCCTCCCTCTCTCTCGTTATCCGTCTCTGCACTTTGCTTCTCTCCTCTAGTTCTCCCCTTTTCCTCTCTTTCTTCTTCCTCTCTCTTCTCTCTTCTATCTTCACCTTCTCCACCTCCTCCCCCACCTCCCTCCCTCCCTCCCCCTCCCTCTCTCTCTCTTTCTCTCTCCCTCTCTCTCTCTCTCTCTCTCTCTCTCCCCCTCCCTCCCTCTCTCTCTCTCTCGCAGGGTGTGGCAAGTATGGGATGCTGGGGGAGGGGCAGGGGGAGGCGATGGGCAGGGGGGAGGGGGAGGGGGGCAGGGAAGGGTATGGCAGCATGGCAACAAGCTATGAAGGTAAACACACAAGGGCCGGTTTTACCTGCCACTCCGGAGCTTCCGCCATCTTGTTGCTCCTCTCCTCCTCCTCCTCTTTTGTCTCCTCCTATCACCTTTTTTCCCCTATCTCCTCCTTCTCTAGTCCTCTCCTTTTCCTTATTCTCGTTCTTCATCTACCATTTTTTTCTCCTCCTTTTTTTCTCTTTCACATTCTCGTTTTCGTTTTCGCTCTCCTTCTCCTTCTACTTCTCCTTCTACTTCTCCTTCTTCTTCTTTTTCTTCTTCTTCTCCTCCTCCTTCCGAGCCTCTCACTCCCCCCAAGGACGGTTCTTATCGGAATAATTTTTTTCTACTCGCTTTCCCACCCCGGTTTTTTCTTATCTTCCTTCTCCTCTATTTTTTCCTTTTCCCTTCCCACGCTCTTCTTCTATATGCTGCTCCCTTGCTTCTTCTTTTTGCCATTTTCTTCTTCTTCTTCTTCTTCTTCTTCTTCTTCTTCTTCTTCTCCTCCTCCTCCTCCTCCTCCTCCTCCTCCTCCTCCTCCTCCTCCTCCTTCTCCTCCTCCTCCTCCTCCTCCTTCTTCCCTCCTCCTTTCTCCCTCCTCTTCTCATCCTCCTTCTCTCTCTCTTCCTCTCTCCTTCCCTTCCTCTTCCTCTCCTCCTTTCCTCCCTTCTCTTCCTCTTTCTCCTTCGTCTGCGTTCTTGAATACATACACCAATATACACATACAGACACCATACGAACAAAGCGATTTACAAGCACTCCCGCACGCACGCACGCACGCACAAAGTCTTACATATTTCCTTTCTTCTCTTTAATTTTCTTTCTTTGTATCCTCACTTCCACTTTCGCTCTTCCTCTCTCACGTTCTCACCATCTCTTCCTCTTTCATCATTTCGTTCTCTTTAAGCAGATTTCTCTCCTTCATTATTATTATCGTTATTATTATTACAGTCCTTTTACTATTTTCACTATCATTATTATTATTATAACTACTATTATAATCATCATATCCATCGCTATTATTATTGAGATTATCATTATATTTGTTATTACTATTATCATCACTATCATTATCATTATCATTATAATTATCACCACCACCACCACCATCATCATCTCCATCATAACTGCTACCACCATTATGATAATTCTCTTTCTCTTTCTCCATCTTTTTCTCTCTCCTCTCCCCCCCCCCCCTCCGGACATCCCCCGCGGCCGCCCACCAGACACCTGGCGCTCACGACTTGGACCCCAAGACAGCAAGCACCTGCCGTACCCCGGTGGAAAGACCTCACGCACGCACGCACTCTATCGCACGTATGTAATATATGCATACATACACGCAGGAAAGCACATGGCCATGCATCAAAACACAGACATATAGAAACACACACACACACACACACACACACACACACACACACACAAACACACACACACACACACACACACACACACACACACACACCTTCCCTTCTCCCCAACACACTCACTACCCCCCTGCCCCCCTCACAGACACAACCCCCCCTCCCCCTCCCCACACAGGGTCCGAGCTGAAGTGTGTGTGCTCCTTCGCCCAGGTTTATCGACCTCTTGGCCAGACCTCCTCAGACGGACCGAGGGCATGTGTAAGGCGCTCGTGTGACGCTCTCATGTTCGTGCACTTGCTTTGGCCGAGTGGGGCTGTTGGGGAGAGGGGTGTGAGGGGAAAAGGGTGTGGGGGAGACGGGTGTGAGGGGAAAAGGGTGTGGGGGAGAGGGGTGTGAGGGGAAAAGGGTGTGGGGGAGAGGGGTGTGAGGGGAAAAGGGTGTGGGGGAGAGGGGTGTGAGGGGAAAAGGGTGTGGGGGAGAGGGGTGTGGGGGAAAGGGTGGAGGGAAAAAGGGTGTGGGGAGAGGGGTGTGAGGGAAAAGGGTGTGGGGTGAGAGGGTGTGAGGGGAAAAGGGTGTGGGGGAGACGGGTGTGAGGGGAAAAGGGTGTGGGGGAGAGGGGTGTGAGGGGAAAAGGGTGTGGGGGAGAGGGGTGTGAGGGGAAAAGGGTGTGGGGGAGACGGGTGTGAGGGGAAAAGGGTGTGGGGGAGAGGGGTGTGAGGGGAAAAGGGTGTGGGGGAGAGGGGTGTGAGGGGAAAAGGGTGTGGGGGAGAGGGGTGTGTGGGGAAAAGGGTGTGGGGGAAGTGGGGAGGGTGTGAGGGGAAAAGGGTGTGGGGGAGAGGGGTGTGAGGGGAAAAGGGTGTGGGGGAGAGGGGTGTGAGGGGAAAAGGGTGTAGTGGGGAGAGGAGTGGGAAGGGAGAAGGGAGAAACATGGAGGAAGAGGGAGAAAAGGGTTGGGGAAAGACGTGGAAGAGAGAAGGGTGTGGGAAAGACGTGGGGGGGGGGAGGTTGAGGAGAGAGGTGAGGGAGTGATGTGGGAGAGACGGGTGAAGGAGAGAATTGAGGGAGTAAGGTAGAGGGGATAGAAAGGGAGATGTAGTAGGGGCGAGGAGAAACGTGGGGGAGGGAGATTGGGGAGACGCGGGGGTTAGGGATGGAAAGACATGCGGATGAAAGGAAAATGAGGGGGTTTTACTGAACAGAGAGACAAGAGAACGACAGAAAGCGAGAAGGGAGGATAGGGGAGAAACAAAACAAAACAAAAAAACAACAAGAGCAAACAGAAAACCCACACAGAAACATGGGATCGAGATAAAGAGAAAGTGATAAAGAAAGAGAAAGAAAAGGAAATATAATGGCCTCAAAATAGCCCCGAGACAAAGACAACACAGCAACCACTCTCGCCCTCATGCAACATTCGCGAAGTACCACCGCGGCGTATGTCAACAAACAGTGCCGGATGCCACACCGACACCCGCCTTCCCCTCTTTGTTTACATCTCATTCGTTCACATCCAAAATAAACCGCCGCCCGCCGACCCCCGCAAATCCTCTCGCCTCGAGCCGCCTCCGCCGCCGGCACCGGAGACATGGACCTACCTTGCCGGGGGAGTATTTAGGCAAGCGAGAGGGAGAGGGAGTGGGAGAGGGAGTAGGAGATGGAGGGAGGGAGAGGGAGTGAGGGAGGGAGTAGGAGATGGAGGGAGGGAGTAGGAGTGGGAGACGGAGTAGGAGTGGGAGAGGGAGTAGGAGTGGGAGGGAGAGGAAGAGGGAAAGGGAGAGAGAGAGAGGGGGGGAGGGAGGGAGGGAGGGAAGGAGAGAGAGAAAGAGAGAGGGGAGGGAGGGAGAGAGAGAGAGAGAGGGAGAGGGATAGGGAGAGGAAGAGCGAGAGAGAGAGGGAAAGAGATTTCCGTTCGAAGAAATAGAGGGCACTGTTGCTGGGGGAAGGAGACGGAGAAAGACAGGAGTGAGTGGGGGGGGGGGAAGACGGAAGGAAGGGAGGGAGGAAAGGAGGAGGGAGGGAGGGAGGGAGGGAGGGAGGGAGGGAGGGAGGGAGGGAGGGAGGGAGAAAGAGAGAGCGATGGAAGGGTATGTAGAGGAAAAAAACTGTAGGGAGGTGGTGGCAGAGAAATAAGGTAAGGAGAAAGAACAGGAATACAGAAGGAGAAGATGAGACAGGAGGAAGGAGGATTCGCTGTTGACTTGAATTTCTTCTCTTTTTCCCTAACCCTGAGAAAGAGAAGAGAAAGAGAAGAGAAAGAGAAGAGAAAGAGAAAGAGAAAGAGAGAAAAAGAAAGAGAGAAAGAGACAGAGAGAGAAATAGAGAAAGAGACAGAGAGAGAGAGAGAGAGAGAGAGACTGTATGTGCGTGCGCATACGTCCACAATGCGTGCGTGTGTCTGCGCTTGACGGCCGGAGCAAGGTGGGAAGCGAGAACAATGAGAAAGAGGAGTTGTTGCCGAGTGCAGAAGAAGAAGAAGAAAAAGAGGGAGAAAATGGTGCGGGGGAAAAAGGAAGGAGGAAGGTGAGGTGGAGGAGGAGAAGAGGGAGGAGAACGAGGGGGATGGGAGGATGAGGAAGAGGAGAAAAGGGAGGATGGGGAAGAGGAGAAAAGGGAGGATGGGGAAGAGGAGGGAGAGGAGTTGAAGGATAAGGATAAGTGCGAGGAAGAATGGGAGAAGGAACAGGAGCAAGAGAAGGCGGAGGACGAGGCTGAAAAGGAAGAGGAAGGGGAGTATGAGTAATAGTAGGAAGAGGAGAAAAAGCCGATAAAGAAGACGAATAAGAAGGAACACGAGGATGCCACCGCAACCCAAACCACACACGCACGCAGTCGAGGGCCACAACTCAGCGAGGCAACCGACAACATAACAACTCCTTAAATTTTAGCCATCCATCTAATTGCTCACCCGTGTGCAATTACAGAATCCCTCCCTTCCCCCCCTCCCTCCCTCCTTCCCTCCCTCTCCCTCCCTCCCTCCCCCAAAGCACCATCATTAACTAGGTCCGTCGCTACTTTCCCGGTGCAGCCTCGATACCTACCCCTTTAACACATCTTCGTACCCTCTCACCTCCGCGTCTGCCCCCTCCTGCCCCCTCCCCCCCTTCCCTCCCCTCTTCGCGTTCCATTTCCGAGAATTCCAGACGCTCTCCCCTCACCTCCCCCCCTCGCCCCCCCTTCGCTCTCAATAATACCCGCATCCTCAGTGCCTCGCTCTCCCCCCCCCCCTCTCCCTCGCTCCACCCGCCGTCTGTCACCTCTTTTTCCTCTTTTTTCCTATTTCATTTTTCTGGCTCTCCCCTTCGCTCTGCCTGTGTGTGTCTGTCTGCATGTCTGTCTATCAGCCCGTCTGTTTCTCTGGCTCTTTCCCTTTCTCTTTCTCCCTCCCTCTCCCTTCCTCATCTCCCACTCCAGTTCTGAAATCGTGTCCCCTTCTTCCTTCGTCCCCTCCCCCTCCGCCTCCCCCCTCCCCCCCTCCGCAAGCGCATCCGGCGGACCCGCGTATCGGGGTAGGGGGGCTGAGTCCCCTCCCCCTCTCTCCTCGCTTCGCCCGGGCGCGGCGCTGCAAGCCTCCTGTCTAAATATTCACCAGCTGCCCGAGTCCGCGTGCCCAAGCAGACCCAATTCCCCAGCTGTCCCTATCCGTTATACCCTACCCGTACCCTGGGCGTACCCACCCACGCCACCTGTTCCACCTCATCCTTATAATTACGGGCCTCTCTATCACGCCCGCCCGCCCTCCCGCAGAGGCCGCGAAGGGCGGCCGCGGCTGCCAGAGGTCGTCAGGAGGAGGGCGAGGTGGAGGAGGAGGAGGAGGAGGAGGAGGAGGAGGAGGAGGAGGAGGAGGAGGAGGAGGAGGAGGAGGAGGAGGAGGAGGAGGAGGAGAGGAGTCTGCAGGAGGACGTCGATGGGCCTTGTGAAACGCCGCCGAGGATCCCGCTACGGTTATATATGTGTGTGTGTGTGTGTGTGTGTGTGTGTGTGTGTGTGTGTGTGTGTGTGTGTGTGTGTGTGTGTGTGTGTGTGTGTGTGTGTGTGTGTGTGTGTGTGTGTATGATATATATATATATATATATATATATATATATATATATATATATATATATATATATATATATATATATATATATATATATATATATACATACATACATATCGCGGTAAAGCATTTCTTTTATTCTTATCCCCGCCGGAAACGATAGAAAATAAACATGCGCAGTGATATGACGCGTCTCTTTCCCCGCTCTCATTATCACCGCTCGCCTACACGTCTGCGATGAACAGTCGCTTCCAAAGGGACAGCCCTCTTGCCATTATCAGCATCACCAATCCCATTATCATCTTCACAAGGATTAATAATAACAGAAATGGTTCTTACCGTTGATGATGATTGTGTAACAAAATCATAACCTTAATTAAATGACTATGACATCGATGGCAACCCCCTCCAATAAATACAAATAACAATAACATTAAAAATCTAAAGAACAATAATAGAAAAGAGGAAAAAAGAAAAGAAAGAAAATAAAAAAACTAATGAAGAAACGAAGAAGGAAAATAATAATGAAAACTAATAAAAGAAACGCAAAGAGGAAATAATAAGCAAACATGATAAAAAAAAGAAAATAAGAAATAAAATAACAATAAACAAACCTAACAAAGAAAGCAAAAAGAAAAAAGTAAACAAAATAACAACAGATAACCCAACAACAAACAAAAGAACTTTTTCAACCTTTTTTTTATATATAACCTCCCGTTGTACAAACTATCCTTGTAATTCATATCTTATTAACATAAACGCAAATGCGGTCATTATCCTTGGCGTTACACCTGCCGTGACCGCTCTCCCCCGCCCGCCCGCCCGCCCGCCCGCCCGCCCGCCCGCCCGCCCGTCAGGCACATGTTCACCTCAAGGTTAAATGGGCGGGAGGGAGGGAGGGAGGGAGGGAGGGGAGGGAGGGAGGAAGGGAAGGGAAGGGAAGGGAAGGGAAGGAGGAAGGGAAGGGAAGGGAAGGGAAGGGAAGGGAAGGGAAGGGAAGGGAAGGGAAGGGGAAAGGGAGGGAGGGAAGGGAAGGAAAGGGAGGGGAGGGAAGGGAAGGAAAGGGAGGGGAGGGAGGGAGGGAGGGAGGGAGGGAAGGGGGAGAGGGGGGAGAGGGGGAGAGAGAGAGAGCGAGAGAGAGAGAGAGAAAGAAAGAAACTTGTCTGTTTATTAAGGTCTGATTAATGGTCAGATTCTTTTCTTACTTTTTCTGTCCCCCTACCTCCTCTACCCCCCCCCCCACTTAAGGATTCCTCCGCTGTGCATATGTGAGGGTTAGATTCTCGCGTGCAGGGGAGGGGGGGAGAGAGATGTAGTAGGGGGAGAAGTGTGTGTGTGGGAGAGAGATCGGCGTAAGGGAGTGGTGGAGCGAGAGGGAGAGGGGGAGAGAGAGAGAGAGAGAGAGAGAGAGAGAGAGAGAGAGAGAGAGAGAGAGAGAGAGAGAGAGAGAGAGAGAGAGAGAGAGAGAGAGAGAGAGAAGAGAGAGAGAGAGAGAGAGAGAGAGAGAGAGAGAGAGAGAGAGAGAGAGAGAGAGGGAGATAGATAGATAGATAGATAGATAGATAGAGAGAGAGATAGAGAGAGATGGGGGGGGGGGGTTAGGTCGGTCTGGTGCTGCAGAAGTTACCTGGCATAAAAGCGGAGTCTGCGACAGCGTTCTATGGTAATATTTCCAAGGGCGCCGCGGACTCCAAGGTCGCTCGCACAAACACTTTTTGACGCAAAGGACGCGCAGGCGGCGCCAGGCACGCACGCCATCGCTCTTTTTTTGTCCACAAGGGGGGGGGGGTATCGAGTGGAAATCAAAAGGTACTATAGTCTCTTACTATCATTTGCTGCCATTACCCCAAAGGCACAGACAATGAAACAGACACACACACACACACAACCCCTCCCCCCCTTCTACCATCCCCTCAACACGCACGCAAAACCCCTTCCCATGCAATTGCAAATCCCTCCATCTCCTCCCCCCCTCCCCCCATTAACCACGTCCCGACGACCGGCCTCCCGAGCACGTCGCTTCTGAACGAACTCTGAGGCGCGGGAGGCCGGAATGGCGGGGAATTTTGACGACCTCGAAAACACTTAGCACCGCAGCCCACTTATGCGGACTATCCGATGGAAGAATGTTCAGTTATCCGGACTATCCGATGATAGAATCCTCCCCTGTTCGGACTATGCGACAGGAGATAGCCCACTTATGCGGATTATCCGATGGAAGAACGCTCCCTTATCCGGACGGTCTCATTAAAGAATGGTAAGGTTGGCTTACCCGTTATAGGTAACACTGAGTTCTTCACGCGTTCCACTTATCCGAAAAAAAAAAATCATGATGGTCGATCCTTCGCTCGTCCGAAAATCCGTCTCGTATATCCGGCTAAAAAAAAGCATACTATTTTTCATCCGTTAACATTCCTCTCGTTTATCCGGAAAAAACAAACAAACGCGATGGCCCCTTAGGGTCTCAGGTCTTAGTCCCTTCAGTTGTCTATACAAACCCATCTCACTTATGCGGACACGCACGCTCTTGGACCTATTTCGCAAATGGAACACAACTCGGATGCCTGTGTGTGTGTGTGTGTGTGTGTGTGTGTGTGTGTGTGTGTGTGTGTGTGTGTGTGTGTGTGTGTGTGTGTGTGTGTGTGTGTGTGTGTGTGTGTGTGTGTGTTTTGTCACCTTAACGTTACTTGTCACGCCACGACCGGGTTTCCATGCCACTGCTAGGCCTACGGACGTGGGTCATACAACAAGCATATAATTAATGCCCTAAAATTACTCTGCTTCTATTCCCCTCGTGTCCCATTTCCCCTCCGCTGGGTCACGCGGCCCACTCTCCCTTTCAGTCTTCGTTATTTCGATCTCCCTCCTTCGCTTCCTATTCCTAACGATATGCGGGGGACATCGGAGTGATCTTTGATGACTTATCTCAGAATTACGATGTGGGAGTGTCACTTCTAAGAAAACACTGGAATAAAAACTGCCTCTGTTTCCCTTCGCAGACTCGTGCACACGTTGACAAAGAAAAATAAATACTTCGCGGTTTTAATAACAATATCACGTTTATCTTCCAAATAAACACGCATGCACGCACGCACGCACGCACGAACG
>NC_051411.1:1569150-1579150 GCF_015228065.2 Penaeus monodon
TTTTTCTTTTCTTCTTCTTCTTCTTCTTCTTCTTCTTCTTCTTCTTCTTCTTCTTCTTCTTCTTCTTCTTCTTCTTCTTCCTCCTCCTCCTTCTTCCTCCTCCTCCTACTTCCTCCCGTTCTTCATTCTTTCTTTCTTCTCCTTTTCCATTCCTTTTTCCTCCCTAATTACCAGGTGACGACCCGGCCACTTCCGCCCCCCCCCCCCCCTTACGCCCTTCGCTCGCAAAGCCGCGGACTCGCTCGGACGCCCCGAGAACAGCGGTTCCACTCCCCAGCCTCAGCTCCGGCCCCAGAACCACCTCGGGATGCCAGTCTAACCGCTTCAGTTGTATTTACGAAGGCACTTCTCTAGCTCTGGCGAGGCTAGGTTGGTTTCGAAACGTTTTTAATGCTGTCCTAATGCATAAAGATATTTACCGAACTTCTACGAGGAACGAGATCACAGAACGAGAAAAATCGAGAAAGGGGAAGGAGAGGAGAGGGGGGGAGAAGGGGGGAGGGAGACAGATGGGGTCACGGGAAGAAGAGGAGGGAAGGAGGAGGAGAGGGAGAGGGAGAGGGAGAGGGAGAGGGAGAAGGAGAGTGAGAGGGAGAAGGAGATGGAGAAAGAGAGGGAGGAGAAGGCCCCCTACTTCCCCAGATAGCGCCCCCACACCTGCCCCCCCCACCCCCCCGCTCCGAGTCCGGTTCCAGCGCCAGGCAGAGGAACCTCGGCTCCAGGGCCCCGAGAGGCGCCCCTGCGAAAGAGCTTATCTGCAACCGACGTGTATCGGGAGGTCGGTTCTTGGAACTGCTCATCTGATGACTTGCCGAGGCAGCCTTCAACAACGTGCACATGCAAGCTAGATTATGCAACTACGCATTTTGCTATGCATGCAAGCCGCGCGCCCGCATGAGATGGAATCCCACCCGGACGATAAATAACAAATTAAAAAAACAAAAACAAAAAAACTTACATCCACAAACATAAACACTAAAAAACAAAAATAATAAAAAAATCAAAATAAAACACGAGAGAAAAAAAAACGCATCCTTCCACCCACCAATTCCCCAAAAGCAGCGCCCAAGTGAATGAACTAAACCGATTCAGTGAAGAGAGCGCAACAGAACCTAATACCTCGTGAATATCAGTCCCGCCCCCCTCGGCCCCTCCCCATGGCCCCCCTCCCCCCTCCCCGCACCACTCGCTTAATATGGATAAACTTCCAAGAAGTGAAACCATAGCACCTTGGCGGCGGGAGTCGGGCCTGTCACAGTTGTCATGGAGAGGGAGAGGGAGAGGGAGAGGGAGAGGGAGAGGGAGGGGAAGGGAGGGAGAAGGGAAGGGAAGGGAAGGGAAGGGAGGGGAAGGGGAAGGGGAAGGGAGGGGGAGGGGAAGGGGGATGGATGTGAAGAGGGGGAAGAGGAGAGGGAAGATAGGGAGGGAGAAGAAGGAAAGAGGGGGGGGAAGGGAGAAGAGGAGAATGTTAGGAGAGAGGGAGAGGAGAGGGAGGAAGCGAGAGGAACGAATGAGAGAGAGAGAGAGAGAGAGAGAGAGAGAGAGAGAGAGAGAGAGAGAGAGAGAGAGAGAGAGAGAGAGAGAGAGAGAGAGAGAGAGAGAGAGAGAGAGAGGGGAAAAAAACGATGCCAAAGACGATAATGGTGTAAATACACACACAAAAAACAACAATAACAACAAGAAAGGAAAGACAAATGAAATAGAAATACACCAATAAACCGCGACTCAAAGGAAGCAGACAGAACGAGAAGGGAAGCAACTGCTAACGAAAAACGAGCGAGAGAACGAGTCAGAAATCTTAACTGGCCTAGTCATGGCGGTCAAATGAAGACACATGCACGGCAGATGCAGAAGAAAATGCATGTGTAATGGAATCATCATGCGCAGTATCATGATTCAGTCATGAAAACAGACACTCGCGGTAAACATACGTGCGTACATGCATGTATGAAGTGTATAATTACATACTCAAGTTATGCATAATCATAAGATAACTGTCTCTCTCTCTCTCTCTCTCTCTCTCGCTCTCGCTCTCGCTCTCGCTCTCGCTCTCGCTCTCGCTCTCGCTCTCGCTCTCGCTCTCGCTCTCGCACTCGCACTCGCACTCGCACTCGCACTCGCACTCGCACTCTCTCTCTCTCTCGCACTCGCACTCGCACTCGCACTCGCACTCGCACTCTCTCTCGCACTCGCACTCGACTCGATCTGCCACAATCCCTCGACACCAGGTTTGCAACATCACGACGGGCAACATCCGGGTTGCAAAGAGGTAAAGCAGCAAGAAGGCGTTAAAAAGGAGAATGAAAGAGAGAAGATAAGAGAAGATAACAAAGAAGGAAAAGGAGGCGAGAGAAGATAAGGCAGGGGAGATAAGGTGGCAGAGAAGAGAAAGAGAGAGATAGGGAGACAGGGGAGAAAGAACGAAGGAAGGACACACGAGAAAGAGAGATAGAAACATAAAGAAAAAGAAGTGGAAACTCGAGATTACAAAAAGAGTAACAACAAGAGGTTTACGAACAAGAGCTGAAGAAAACAGGAATAAGCAAAGGAGAACGAAGGAGAACGAAGTAAATAAAGAGTAGAAAGAATAATAGAGGGAGAGAAAGAGGGAGACAGATAATAGATAGGCAGATAGATAGAGAGAAATAGCGAAAAAAGAGAGAGAGAGATAAAGAGAGAAAAAAAGAGAGAGATAAAGAGAGCGAAATAGAGAAAGAGAGAGAGAAAAAAAAAGAAAAAAAGAGAGAAAGAGAGAAAGAGATAGAAGGTTCGAGTTATGCAACCTTCCTCCCTCTATACCCCCCAGGGGAAGAGGGGAAGAGGGAAGGGGTGGAGGGCGAAGGAGGGAGAGAGAAAGAAAGCGAATGAGATAGATAGGTAGACAGAGAGAGAGAGAGACAGAGTGAGAGAGAGAGAGAGAGGAGAGAGAGAGAGAGAGAGAGAGAAGGAGAGAGAAGGAGAGAGAGAGAGAGAGAGAGAGAGAGAGAGAGAGAGAGAGAGAGAGAGAGAGAGAGAGAGAGAGAGAGAGAGAGAGTGAAATCCTGAAATCCATTCCTGAAATCCCTACCCCCATTTCTCTCCATCTCCACCCCAATATCTTCTCCCCCCCCAACCATTCCCCAACCCCCTCCCCCACACCCCTACCTCCCATCCCCTTCCCCCATCCCTCTTCTGACCTCTCCCCTAGGTCCCCTTCCCCCACCTCCCCCGTAAGTCCCCTTCCCCCTTCCCCCCTCCCCCCCACCTCCCCCCCCCACCCCTCCCTTAATTCCCATTCTCCACAGCTGTTTCCAAAACTCACAATCCTGCTCGATCTCCCAATGACTTCTACCTCTGATTATTCATCGCTCGCTGCCTGTAATTAACAACAACCCTTTCGGTGGCCGGCCTGTAATTATGCACAGTAAACCCCTCGCGGCCTTTTCGGAAATAAAAATAAATATACAAATTCCGAGGCCAGGGCAGAGAGGTAGAGGGGAAGAGGGGAGGGGTGGAGGGCGAAGGAGGGAGAGAGAAAGAAAGCGAATTAGATAGGTAGACAGAGAGAGAGAGAGAGAGACGCAGAGAGGGAGAGAGAGAGAGAGAGAGAGAGAGAGAGAGAGAGAGAGAGAGAGAGAGAGAGAGAGAGAGAGAGAGAGAGAGACAAAAAAGAGAAAAAAAATGACCACCATGAGAATATTAGCTAATCCCTCCCCCTCCCCCTCTCCCCCCACCCCGCCGTTCCCGATTAGCAAGGGCGCTGCTTATTGGCGGCGTGTGACCTTCCGCCAGCGCCGTCAGAGCCCGCGTCGCCGTCACTCGTGACGCAAGACGAACGGGCGGGCGGGTGAACGGGTGGGCGGGCGGACAAGCAGACGGGCGGGTGAACGGGTGAACGGGTGGGCGGGCGGGCAGGCGGGCGGGCGGAAGGGCAGACGAGCAGGCGGAGAAGCAGACGGGCGGGTGGGCGGTCGGCGACCAAGTTCTCACGGAGCGGATTGTACTCGATAAAGGCGGAGAGAAAGAGACACTAAGAAAAGAAAACGAATTGGAGGAGAAAGATCAGGAGACAGAGAGGGGAGGAGAAGACCGAGGAAAGAGTAGGATGGAGAGACAGGAAGGAGAGATGCAAGGATGAGGCCTCCGTTGCAGGATGATGGCCATGCACGATAAGGATTCTTGGTGCAGGATTGGGGGGTGGGGGGTTGAGGAAGGAGGAATGGGGGGGGGGGATGATATGTGTGTCATTTTACACACACACACACACACACACACACACACACACCACACCAGACACACACACACACACACACCACACACACAACACACACAGACCACACACACACACCACAGACCACACACACACACCACACACACACACAACACACACACACACGACACACACACACAACACACAACAACACACCACACACCACACACACACACCACACACAACACACACAACACAGACACACACACACACACACGACACACACACACACACACACACACACACACAGACCCACACACACACACACACACAGACACACACACACACACACAGACACATGCACACACAGACACAGACACACATAGACACATACACACATACAGACACAGACACATACACACAGACACACGACAAGAGAGACACACAGAAACAGACAGACAGACACGACACACAGAGCACACACACACACACACACACACACACACACACACACACACACACACACACACACACAACACACACACACACGCTCGCCTCGCCCACAAAGCTCTATTAAGTCAGCGAAACAGCCATGAGAAGGAGGAGGGAGGAGGGGAGGGGAGGAGGAGGGGAGGGGGAGGGGGAAGGAGGGGAGGGGGAGGGGGAGGGGAGGGGAGGAGGAGGAAGGAGGAGGAGAGGAGGAGGAGGAGAGGAGGAGGGGAGGAGGAGGAGGAGGGGGAGAGAAGAGGAGGAGGAGGAGGAGGAGGAGGGGGAGGAGGAGGAAGGAAGGAGAAAAAGAAGAGGAGAAGGAGGAGCAATAAGAAATAGAAGAAGAAGAGGAGGAGAAGGAGGAGCAATAAGAAGAAGAGGAAGAAGAGGAAGAAGAAGAGGAAGAAGAGGAAGAAGAAAAAGAAGAAAAGGAAGAAAAAGAAGAAGAAGAAGAGGAGATGATGAGGCGCCCCTACAATAGGTCTCTGGGTGAGGAAGCGCCACAAACCCCAATTATAGGAAAGGCTGTAAAAGCGGACTGGCTTTGGTAATGACAGGATGGAGGGCGGTTGGTTCTCTCTCTCTCTCTCTCTCTCTCTCTCTCTCTCTCTCTCTCTCTCTCTCTCTCTCTCTCTCTCTCTCTCTCTCTCTCTCTCTCTCTCTCTCTCTCTGTCTCTCTTTCGTTTCTTTTGTTTGTTTGTTTGTTCGTGACATCCTCGCTCCCTCACCTCGCTTTCACCTCCTCCCTCATTTTATCCCCCTTCTTCCTCCTTTTCTTCTTCTCCTTCTTCTTCTCCCCACAACCACCACCTTAACCCCCCTCCCCCTCCCTTACCACTTCCACCACAACTACCACCTCCCCCTCCCCCTCCCCCCTCCCCCTCGGTGACATGAGGAATGATCCCGAGATGATCCACGGCGGCGATAAGTCACGCCCCCCCCCCTCAACCCCCGATAACGCGCGCGATAAGGAATGAGAGATGATCATGAGGGTTGCTGACGGCTCTTAAGAGGCGTCATGTACGAGTGAGGAATGAGGCATGTGGAATGAGGAATGAGGCATCAGGGGGTAGTCATATACAGGTGAGGCTTGCGGTATAAGGCACAAGGCATGAGGAATCTCGGCATCAGGGGATAGTCATGTACGAGTGAGGCGTGAGGCGTGAGGCATGAGACATGAGGTATAAGGCATGAGGCGTGAGGCATGAGGCATGAGGTATAAAGCATGAGGCATAAGGCGTGAGGCATGTGGACTCTCGGCATCAGGTGTGGGGCCCTGGTGGACCCAGGCCGGTTTCGCAACGCTTTCGACACCCTTCGAAGAGTGAGGGTGGGGTAAAAGGGGGTATTTTACGTGCGTCTGCCACAAAGGTGCGGGGGAAGAGGAGGTGGTTCCGTACCCTGAGAAAGATATATTTGGCAAGGCATGATAAAGGTGCACTTTTGCGAGGTATAATAAGAGGTGGGGGCAAGACGTGAAATACCCATTTCGAAATAAGGGGCACCTCGTTAGGGACACACGGGGTATTCTCTACAAGCCTTCATTTATGGATATATACGCACACACACACCTGGATGTTGAGCCATCTGCGTAGGGTCATGTTGCGTGCGTGCGTGCGTCGGTGTTAGCGTGAGGGGGCAGTGGGTATGGGTGTGGGAACGGGGGTTCTCGCGGGGCACGCACGGCCACTCGGGGCAGTCATGAGTCCTTGCCTTCGCTTGTCACTGTCACTCCGGCCAGAGGACTGATCCTATCAGCCTGTCTGGCGGCCGTCTTCTCCTATCGCTCTATATCTCGGCAATCCTTGAGGACGCAGGGACGCCCGCCCGCACACACGCACTCATGCACGCACGCACGCACACACGCACGCACACACACACACGCATACCTCCCCTCAACGCGCGTGACGACAGCCGAGATCCCTGTCACGCCCACGCCTTGCCAAACTCCTTTAATTGGCAAGGCCTCCCCGCGGCGGAGACACGCGGGGCCGAAATGGCAAGAGTAATGGTATTGGTAACGCTAATGGTCCTGCTGATGGTAATGGTTCCCCGACGGTAACTCTCCCCAAGGACGCGACGCCGCCGAGCCGCGTTTTGGTCACACGCGCCTCAAGCTCTTCCTCTTCCTCCTCGTCTATGTAAGCATATATATATATATATATATATATATATATATATATATATATATATATATATAATATATATATATATATATATATATATATATATACATATATATATATGAATGCATGCATACATACATACATGTCTGTGTGTTTTTGTTCTTCGTTTTTTTCTTGTTCTCTTTGGTGTTGTTGTTGGTCTCCTCCTCACCCTCCACCTCCTCCCTCCCTCTTCCTTCCCCCCCCCTTCCTGTAAAATATTTCCACAAATTCCATTAAAGGTTTTGCTTGATCTCCCCCTCCCCTTCCTCTCTCCCTCCTCCTCCTCCCCCTAAGAAAAATGAAAAAGAGAAAATAAAAAAAAAGATAAAAGAAAAGTAAAAAAAAAGAAAAGAAAAAACCTCGAAAAATGCGAAGGGCAAGATGAAAGCAATGGTCTTATATCTTACATCCCTTGCAGGTAAAAATATCCAGCCAACCTTGAAAGGGGGACTCGACCCTTACCGCGCCCCGCCGCAAGGTCGCTTACGGCGTGACACACCCCTCCCCCCTCCTCCCCCTCCTCGTTCTTAATTTCTCGCACAATGAATGCATTGCCCTCCCCCCCTCCCCCTCCCACTCTCCTACCCCCTCAGGAAAAAAACTTCTGAAGGCATATTTGCTTTGGGCGAGCGCCGGCCGGAGCGAAGGCAAAGGAACGGCCGCTCCTCCGGGACGACAGACGCGCGATCTTTGGGGTCCTTGAGGGGGAAATCAGGCCTTCGGGAACTAGTCAGGCGCCGCGACGCTCGGGCGGGAAGGATGCGTAGGATGGAGGGGGGGATGGAGGGGGGGATGGAGGGGGGAGGATGGAGGAGGAGGATGGAGGGGATGGATGGATGGATGGATGGAGGGGGGGAGGAGGATGGATGGATCGGGGGGGGGGGATGCGTAGGATGGAGAAGTAGGATGGATGAAAGGGAGGGATGAGAAGGACGGATGGAGGGAGTGAGGAGGACGAAGGAGGATGGACGGAGGGAAAGGAGAGTAAAGAGGAGGGAAGAGGAAGGCGTTCCACTTGAAGGAGGAAGAGAGGAAGGATAAGAACGAAAGAGGATGGAAGGAAAGGGGGGGGAAGGGAGACGAAGAGAAGGAGGAAATATATAAATGGAAATACGTTCTGCATAGCTTGAGTGCCTGCAAAAGCAATTGCAGGGAATGGGATAAATAAAAATGGAATGAATAAATGCATGCATACACACACATACAATATATATATATATATATATATATATATATATATATATATATATATATATATATATATATATATATATATATATATACATATACATATACATATACATATACATATACATATACATATACAATACATATACACACACATATCTATATCTATATATATATGGAAATCCGCCGATTCCTCCGGGGGGCCCCCACACGCCCCCAAGACCCCGGGGCCTCGGCCGCCACGAAACGCCGCCTCAGCGATTGCTTCAGCCTACACCGCGGACGAAGCCTTAAAAAAATAGGTTACACGCCGAGGATGACTCCGGGACTCGAGGCTGACGTGCCGGGCAGGGCAAAGGACGGGGGGGGGGGTACCCATACCCTAGGTCAGCCCCCACCATACTCACCTCCCCCTGGGCACACCCACCCGGGGGGTACTTCTGCCGGTCCTATTCCCAAGAGTAGGAGAGAGAGGGAGGAGGAAGAGAGACAGAGAGAGAGAGAGAGAGAGAGAGAGAGAGAGAGAGAGAGAGAGAGAGAGAGAGAGAGAGAGAGAGAGAGAGAGAGAGAGAGAGAGGGAGAGGGAGAGGGAGAGGGAGAGGGAGAGGGAGAGAGAGAGAGAGAGAGAGAGAGAGAGAATCTGTGTGTGTGTGTGTGTGTGTGTGTGTGTGTGTGTGTGTGTGTGTTGTGTGTGTGTGTGTGTGTGTGTGGTGTGTGTGTGTGTGTGTGTGTGTGTGTGTGTGTGTGTGTGTGTGTGTGTGTGTGTGTGTGTGTGTCCGTGTGTGTGTGTGTGTGTGTCCGTGTGTGTGTGTGTGTGTGTCCGTGTGTGTGTGTGTGTCCGTGTGTGTGACCGTGTGCGTGCGAGTGCGCCTGCACGCGCTTGTGTGTGCATGCTTGCGTGTTTGTTTGCGTGTCACAAGCGTTTCACGTTACGTGCTTCACTCTTACTCACCCGAACCCCGTTTCGAGCCTCTCGCATCCTCACCTGAAAAGAAAGAAAAAACGTTCCATAAATAAAACATAGGCCAACACAACCGAACGAATAAACCTGTAAATAATGACCTCGCTTCCTTTATCTGGCGATCCCATTAACCGGAGCCGATCTCTCCGCACGTACTGGTTAACCGCGGCCACTGAATCCGCAGCTGGGCAGGTGCACAAGGCTCGCAGGCGCTGGCAACGCATCTGCTCGCGCTAAAAATACACCCGATGGAAAACTCACACATTTATGCACTCCACTTCGAATGCCTGGGTGCACAGCTGAGCAACAGGTATGCAACACAGACAAACAGACACAGAGCTAACGCATAACCAATTAACCAATCAAAAAGAAAGAAAAAAAAAATCCCAGCAAAGTAAAACAGAATGAAATCATCGCCAAGAGAATATATATGAACCAAGGAGGATGTTTTCTTTTTTTTTTTTGTCTTCGCCGCCTTTAAGTAGGGTACACATGGCACGTCACAGAAGGCCAGGTTACTCATCCATACTCATTCATCACATCCATCATGGTACGAACTCCCCTCCCCCCCTACACCCGCCTTCCCCTTATCTCCCCCTCACCACACACCTCACCCCCATCTCCGTCACTGAAACTCCCCCTCCCCCTCTCCTCCCTCACAACACCTCCCTTCCCCTTCTCTCTTCTCCCTCACAACACCTCCCCTCCCTCCCCCCTCCCTCCCCCCACCACCTCCGCTTCCACCTCCACCACCACCTACTCCTCCACCTCCGCTTCCCTTTAACACACCCACCTTCCCTATTTACTCCCACCTGACGCACACATCTATCGAGGTCATGGCGTCCTCAGGTCAACCCTTTGGTGACCATTTTGAGAGCGAGGCGGATAAACAGATATAAAGGCAGGTTGTATTTATAAGCTCCGAGACTGCGCGATCCTCTCATACCCCCCCCCCCCGCCTCGTCCCCTGCTTCATCTCCCGCCCCCCTCAGCATCCCTGTTGAT
>NC_051411.1:1589150-1591650 GCF_015228065.2 Penaeus monodon
CCACATACTCGGCCAGAGCTGCAGACGGATTTAGAAACACGGATAAACGGGCGTACATAATACCACCGCGCGCGCTTGTGTGTTTGTGAGCGTGTCTGGGAAATTCACCCATGCACAATCTCATCCCAATTCTAGACACACACACACACACACACACACACACACAAACTTCAAGTCCACGAGCGCGGACCTTTCAGAGGGAGAAGTTCAATACGACGCTTAATATTTAGATTACCCTGGCAATGGCGAGTCAGTGTGTACATTCGTCCTGGTCAAGTTCATCGCCTGGTTGGCAACACTGACGCTGCTGCTGAGGCGGGTGCTGACAGAACGTCGGGATTTGGCACCGAGGTTTTGGCACCGAGGGGCGGCTCCTGAAGGTGGGAGCTCAGCCCGATGTGTTACAAATGGATGTATGCAGACGCGACAGGCCCACAGAGACTCATCAATACACACGGACATGCAGATACACGCGTACAGACGCAGATACACACACAGACATGTAGATACAAATGTACAGACTCACAGACAGACAGACACACACTCCTCTCTCTCTCTCTCTCTCTCTCTCTCTCTCTCTCTCTCTCTCTCTCTCTCTCTCTCTCTCTCTCAATATACTGAACATATACAGGGAAGGTCAGTATGTCTGACAGCCTGTAAATCAATGACTTCCCCAACGTAAAATAAATGTTCTGAAATGATGAAATAAACGCTAAAATAATTGCACATTAAAATTTCAAATGAACACATCACATGATTAACTCATGTAGCAACAGAGGCACGTACGGCCAAAGGAAAGGAGAGAGAGAGGAAGGCATATAGGGAGATAGAAATATAGACGTGTGAGTGTGAGTGTGTGTATGCGTGTGTGAGTGTGTGTGAGTGTGTGTGTCGACAGAAAGAGAAAGAGAAAGAGAAAGAGAAAGAGAAAGAGAAGAGAGAGAGAGAGAGAGAGAGAGAGAGAGAGAGAGAGAGAGAGAGAGAGAGAGACAATCTGCGGAGCCGAACACCTGCGGCGGGAGCACACAGTCCGGCGCACTTGTGGTCGGCGCTCTGACAGGTGTTGCGAGAAGAGCGGCGTTGACACGTGTCGCGAAAATGTTGTGCTTAGGGGCAGAATTCTCACGTCAGGCGTTCTCCATGTTAAAGTATATATATAAAGATAAATGATGAGATACAGACAGAAAGAAGAAAAGAGAGGAAGAAGGGTGGATAGAGGGAACGAGTGATGAAGGATGGAAGGCAGGGAGGATGCATGCATACATACATACACGTATACATATATACATAAATACATATATAAATCCATCCATACATACATAAATCATATTTACGTACACGCGCATTTACATCGACACCCACACCCACACACACACATATTTATCCATCCCTCCCATTCACCTATCTACCAACCCATGTATCTATCTATCTCCCTACCCCTCTATCCATCAACCTAAATCCAGAGGCTACATATGCAGATGTGGAGGAAGAGAGATAAACAGAGGAGAGAGGTAGAGAAGAAAACACTCTCTTTCTTTCCACTCCTTCTTGTGCCTCTTACTCACTTCCTCTTCTTCCCTTCCTCCACGCCTTTCTATTCCCCATTTTCCTTCCTACTCCTATCCCACTTTCCTCTTCTTCCTCGTCGCCGATCTCCTCCTATTCCTCCCCCTCCCCCATCCTCCTCCTCCTCCTCCTTTTCTTCTTTCTCATTGTCATCCCAGTCTAGCTCCTGATCCTCCTCCTTTTCCCCCTTCTTCTTCTTCCTCTTCTTCTTCTTCTTCTTTTTCTTCTCCCCCTCCTCCTCCTCTTCCTCCTACTTCTCCTCCGCCAAATCCCCCTCCTCCTTCTATCCCCCCTCTTCCTCCTTTTCCTATTCCTCCCCTCCTCCTCCTCCTTTTCCTATCCCCCCTCCTCCTCCTCCTCCTCCTCCTTTTCCTATCCCTCCTCCTCCTCCTTTTCCTATCCCCCCCTCCTCCGCCCCCCATCGCTCATCAATGCAGGTCCCCAGGATGTTGATCACTTCCTGGGGCGAGAGAGATGGATACGGGCAGGGTCGGGGAAGGGGTGGGGTGGGGTGGGTGGGGGCGGAATGGCTAAGGTGGGTGAGTGAGTTAGCAAAGAGAGGAAGGAGGCGAGAGGGGAAAGGCGGGGGATAGGAGGGGAGAGGGAAGAGCGGGGGATAGGAGGGAGGTTCAGGGGAGGGGAGGGGAGGGGAGGGGAGGTTCAGGGGAGGGGAGGGGAGGGGGAGGGAGGAGGGGAGGGGGAGGGAAGGGGAGGGAGGAGGAGGGTGGAAAGGGGAGGAGGGAAGAAAGTGGAGGGGTGAGGGATAGGAGGGGGAGAAAGGGGGGGCGGGAGGGGGGAGGAGGGGAGGCTGGCTACTGTCGGGTCTCACCAGACTCCAAACGGGGCTTCCCTCTTCCCCGAACGCCGTGTCACACCACTCTTCGCTCGGCGTACCCTTCCTGCCTCTCTCCCTCTCTCGCTCTCTCCCTCGCTC
>NC_051411.1:1596650-1621650 GCF_015228065.2 Penaeus monodon
AAGATTTCTGCAGGAGATTTCCCGCGCCCTTTCTCGAATCCCCCTTTTTCCCGGTTCTTCCAAAATCTCGAGGGAACGACACGCGTCCACGTATTTGCCGGGGCTACGGAATTGAAGGGGACAAGCAATGCATCTCGTCAACTCCGCCGCTTTTCCTCTTTTCCTTTTTCCTTTTTTCCTCACTTACTTTATCCATTTTTTCCCCACCTGCGTAGACTCCGGTGACATGACAGCATCGCCGCCGCCGCGGCGGGCACGCTATGGGGACCGCTCGGACATGATGGAACGGAGCCTGATTAAGCCCTCTCCAGGAAGCCAAATTGTTTTTTGAATCGCTCTCTGCCATTAACCTCTGACGCGTCACGCCAGGCAGCTAGTTGCTATTGAAATATACAATTTTTCTATTTGCTTTAGAGACCCTAGTGCCTTGCGGCCTTGCCAAATTGAGGGCCATGCAAGCGACCGCGCCAGCAGCACAGCTCGTCATGCGCGGCTCGGACGAGCCAGCCTCGGCGCAGCACGGTGACGTCAGCGAGGCAATCGGGCCTAGGGGCGGCGCTCTGGCGTGACAAAAACACCCCCTCCCCCCCCCCCGCTTCCTGTTTTGGCCTGACTGGCCTCTCCCCCTACCCTTTCACGACTTCCCTCCTCTCTCCTATTTCGTCTCCAAGTTATCCTTTTCATCCCCCACTACATTTTCGTGAGCTCCATGGTCATTTATCTCCCCAACCCTGTCTTTGCACACTCCTAAGCGCCGATCGTCTCGCTCACACCTACCCGAACGCTTCTCCCCAAGCAACCGCATCATCTGCAGCCTCCGATCCCCTGCCTGCCACTGCGCCTCTCTCCTTCTTTTCTTTTCTCCTCCCTTACTATTTCTTTTATCATCCCGTATTGTCCTTCCCTCCCCACTCACTCAATCCTTTTCCCTCCACCTCCTTTCCCTCCTCCTTCCATACTTCTGATCTTATCCCATTCTCTTCCCTCCTCCCCTACCCGTTTCTCCCTCCTCCCCTACACCCCTTTCCCAAACCCCACATCCCTTTTCCTCCTCCATCCCGCCTCCCTCCTCCCTCTCTTATCTGAACTCCAACCTTCACACCGGCTGACGCAGAGTGTTCACATTGCAGGGGATTCCGCCGATCTTAATAAGATAAAAGGATGCCAACTGTGTGTCATGGTTTATGTGGGAAGTACTTGGTCTATGCACGGCGGAGTGTCAATGCTTCGACTGTGCTGTCAGGTGGGGGAGGGGAAGGGGGAGCGGGGGGAGGGGAAGGGGGGGGGGAAAAAGGGGGAAGGGAGGAGGAGCAGGGGAAGGGGAGAGGGAGAGAGAAGGGGACAGCTTTGCCTTGTCTCTTCTGGCACCCACAGGGAGGAGGAAGCAGGGGAAAAGGGGAAAGGAGAAGGGGAAGGGAGGAGGAGAGGGGAGGGAGGAGAAAGAGATTGAGATGCGGAGTGAGAGGAGAGGAGGAGGAAGGAGGGGGAAGGGGAAAGGGGAAAGGGGGAAAGGAAGCGGGGAAAGAAAGAGAAGGAAAGAAGGAAAGAAGGGGTAAAGGAAGGGGAAAGGGGAGGGGGAAGAGGGTTGTTTTATATATAGGGAAAGGGGTGGGAGAAGGGTTAGGGGCTTTGATGAGGCGGGGGGGGAAAGGAGTGCTTTGGGAAGAGGGTAAGGGGGTAATGGTGGTAATGGGGAAGGATAGAGGAGACGTTCTAAGGAGTAAGTAATGGGGGGGGGGAAGGTATGAAGGTAAGAGACAAGGGGACAAAGACGGAGAGAAGGATGGGAACAACCGACGGAAAACGACGCAGAAATGGAAGAGGGGGTAATACGAATAAATAAAAATAAAGATAATAAGGAAAAGAAACGACTGAAAAGGTAGAGGCATGGACTAAAACCGGCGGACTAAAAATGGGGGGTGGGTGGGAGGGAGGAGGAGAGGGGAGGAGGGGGGTTTGAAGGTTGGGGACGAATTCGAGAGCTGCGAGCGTCTTGTTTGGAGTTGCTTTGCGTCCTCCCAGCGTCGTTTGGTTGCGTTCAGCCTCGGCAGGGAATGGGAAGTGGATCTTTTAGTTTTGTGTTGTTTTGGGGTCACTTTGTTCTACATTGTGATTGCCTTCAGGTCTGGCTGCTGTCTGCCTTTCTGCTGTCTCTGCTAACTGCTGTCTGCTATGGCTAGTCATTCTCCTCTCTCTCTCATCTCTCTCTCGCTCCTCTTCCCTCTCTCTCTCTCTCCTATCTCTCTCTCTCTCTCTCTCCTCTCTACTCATTCACGGATTTACCTACCTATCTATTTACTAGTGCCATGTTCCCAAATGATCATACCCCCCCCCCCCCCCCCCGTTCGCCGTTGCCGAAACAGTTTACACTCATCTCCGTTTTTTTTTATCGCCGCGTGCGCCCTGATTGTTTTTCCCCCCCCTCCCCCTCCCCTCCTCCCCCCACCTCCCCCCGGCCACGATCGATCGAAGCCTCTGATGCCGAATGGAGGATCAGGGCCTCTTGCACCGACTTCATAATTGACACGGAAAGAAATCTGTAAGAGAGGGAGAAGGAGAGGGAGAAGGTGAGGAAAGAAGGCAGAGGGAGACGAGAGAAGAGGGAAGAAGAGAGAGAGGGAGAGGGATGAGAGAAAAGAGAATTATACGGGGACCCAGATGAGAGAGGACAATGAAGAGGAAAGAGTATGGGGGGGGGGGGGAGACATTGGAGTAAGTTACGGTGAGCTAGAAAGAAAGGGGAATAGAAGAAAGCAAGAGGGAGAAAGCGAGGGTACGTTTAGGAGGACGGAGAGGAAGATGAGGAGAGAGTGGGGAGGGAGATGGTCGGAGAGGGGGAGGGGAGGGAGACGGGAGAGGGGGGGGGGGAGGGGGAGGAGGGGGGGGGAAAGAGGAGGGAGGGGGGGGGGGGACGAGGGGGGGGCGGTGAGGAGGATGGGTCGGGAGAGGTGAGGGGCGGAGTGGAAGGGAGAGGGTGATGCGGGAGAGGGGGAGTGAGAGGGGGGAGAGGAGAGGCAGGGGGAGCTGGGCGAGGAGGGGAAGAGGGAGGGGGGGGGGGGTTGGGGAGATGGCGAGATGGGGAGAGGGTGAGAGGGGTGGGGAGAGGGAGAGTGGGAGAGGGAAAGATGGTCGGGGACGGGGGAGGAGCCAGGGGAGAGACCTTGGTGGGGACGGGAAGAGGGGGTAGGGGGGGGGGGGGGGGGGGTCGGGGGGGACTCAAGGGAGAGAGAGGTGGGGAGGGGAAGGGGGGAGGGGGAGAGCGGGTACGGGGGGGTGGCCGAGGAGCCGGGAGGGGAAGTTGAGGGAGATGAGGGGGAGAAGGGAGAGGGGGTGGGGGGGGGAGGGAGGGGGATGGGAGAGATGGGCCGAGAGGGGTGTGGGAAGGAGGGGAGGGAGGAGGGGGGAAGGTGAGGGGGGGGAGAGGGAGAGAGGCCGGAGAGGAAGGGAGAGGGAGAGAGAAGGGGGGAGAGGGGAGGGGGGATGAAGGGGGGGGGAGAGTGCGGGGGAGATGGAGGGGGGAGAGGGAGTGGGGGGGAGAGAGGGAGGGAGGTGACGAGTGGCAGGGAGTGGGGGAGAGAGAGTTAGTAGGGAGGGGAGGAGGGAGGAGGGAGGAGAGACTTGAGGATTGTCCGAGTGGGGTGAGGGGGGGGGGGTGAGAGGGGGGGAGAGGGAGAGGAGAGGGAGCGGAGAGTGGAGGGGAGGGTGATGTGGAGAAGAGGGAGTGGGGGGGGGGGGGGGGGGAGGGGGGGAGAGGAGGTAGGCGACGAGAAGGGGGGGTGGGGAGGAGGGGGCAGGAGAGGGGGGAGATGGGGGGGGGAGAGGGAGAGAGAGGGGAGAGGAAATGGGAGAGGTGGGGGAGAGAGAGGGGGATGGGAGAGGGAGAGGGGATGAGAGAGGGAGTTGGGGGGGGGATGAGGAGATGAAGACTTTGAGTGAGTTTGGGGGAGAGGGGGAGAGCGGAGAGAAGTGGGGAGGGAGAGGGGGGGGGGGGGGAAGGTGTAGGGTGATGAGGGAGAGGAGATGAGGGAGAAGAGGGGGGAGAGGAGAGTGAGCGGGAGGGGAGAGGGAAGGAGAGAGGGCGATGGAGGGGGAGAGGGAGGAGAGGGAGGGTTAGAGGGGTGGAGGAGGGAGGAGGGGAGGGAGATGAGGAGGGGAGAGGGACAAGGGAGGGAGGGGCAGGGAGGGAGAAAGAGAGAGGAGAGAGAAGGGACTAGACCTGAGAGAGATGATGAGACGAGAGGCGGATAGGAGGAAGATGCATGTTGGCGAGTCTATGATATAGCGACGCGAGACTGACGATGAGAGGATGAGAGAGAGAGAGAGAGGAGGAGATAGAGAAGAAAAAGAGAAAGGAGAAAGAGGAAAGAGAAAGATGAAAAAGAAAGAGAAAAGAGAAAGAGAAAAGAGAAGGAGAAAGAGGAGAAAGAGAAGAAAAGAAAGAAAAAAGAGAAAGGAGGAATAACGGAGGGAAAAGAGGAAAAAGAGGGTGGAAAGAGAAATGAAGTGAGGAGGGAAAAGAGAGGATAAAAGAGAAAGAGAAAGAGTAAGCGTAAGAGTAAGAGTATAGAGAAAGAGAAAAAAAGATTGAGATCGAGGAGGAAAGAGAAGGAAGCGAAGGTTTTCAACTGATTCCTTGCTTTCCCAGAAGCAAAAGACCGCAACTTAATACCGGCGGTGCTAACACAGCCCCGAGGCGCTTCATTTAACAAAAAAGCAAAACAGAGGCTCGGCTTGGCAGACGCGCATCGCCTACAGCTTCTCCATCCTGGTTGGCCGTCAATCCTCAGCCTCAAGGGCGACAGGCAGTTTTAAAAACACGTGTGCACGCACGCACGCACACAAAACGCAAACATGCTGCATGCGCACAAACACACACACACACCCACAACCACACAAAACATACGTACAGGCAATAAACAAACATAATCGAACAAATAAATAAACACCCAACAAACCAAAACAACAACAGAAAATACACATGGACAATGATATAAATAAAAACAATCGCCCCCCCCCCACCCTATACACACCCCAAAACAAACAAAAACAAACACACAAACAAAAAAATCCCACACATCCCAGAGCATCTTTTAATGCCTGGCAACTGCAAGGACGCTGTGCAGTCACATGACGCGCCCTGCTTGAGGGATTTGCGTGCAGCATTCGTGACTGCGGAAAGTGCGACGCTCTTGTTGCATCGGCGGCCGCTGGGCCCGCGAGGTATGGCGGGGGACTCTCTCGTCGGCCAGCCAAAAGAGAGAGGTGGTTGTCAATCATAGGGAATACTCGGTGTGTCTCGCTCTGGCGTCTCTGGTCTGTTTATTATTTCGTCTATTTCATGTTTTATTGTTAATTTAACCGATGGATATATTTCCTCTTCAGGGGAAAACGAGAGGTTAGAGCTTGAATGGCGAAGATGGAGGGTGAGGAGAAGGAGAGGGGAAAGGGAGGCGGGTGATGAGAGATAGGGACGCTGAGAGAGAGACGAGAGCGAGAGGCGACGAGAGACTTTCGAAGAGAGTCAGATGAGAGAGAGAGTGCTGGGCTGATCGAGAGAGAGACGGAGAGAGTACGAGAGAGAGAGGAGAGAGAGCACGTACGGAAGAGAGAGAATGAGACGAGAGACGATGTGACGGAATCGGGGAGAGGAGACCTGGAGGAGAGAGAGAGCAGAGGACGAGAGGAGAGAGACGAGAGGAAGAGAGACGAGTGAGGGAGAGAGAGCGAGAGGAGGAGAGAGGAGCGAGAAAAGAGAACGAAAAACAAAAAGGAGGGAAAAAGAGGAAAAGAGACAAAAAAAAGAGCAAGAAAAGATCCAAAAAACAAGAAGACAAAGAGAGAACGAAAGGAGGACCGAGATAACGAAAAGAAAAAAACACGAGAAACGAGATACGATGAGAAGAAAAAGAGCAAGGAATACTGAAGAAAGAGCTAAAACCAAAGGCTGAGAGCAGAGAGAGATGTTTGTTTTCAGACACGCAGAAGCCTGGCTGAACTTCTGCGCAGCGCAAGCGGTTTTGTCTTCCGTTACAGACGCGTTTTTGACGTACGCGGCGGCCATGACAGCGACCGGTGAGGATAACTACTGAATCACGGTTAAAGTAATCCCTTTAAACGGATAAACGACTTGATTCGTCTGGTCGGGGAATGAAGCAAGAATCTAAACCAAAATGTATTAGATTAACATTATGATAAAGAGAAACGTAATAATGCTGATTGTAGAAGCACTCACAGGCTAAACTTCCACTCCTGAAGAAACTTCAAGAACGGCCAAAATACGAGAAATATTTACGTCCGTGTGCCAGAGAAGGAACTTTTTGCCTCACACTGTCACTCAAGGTGTTTACCCATTTCCTAACTCATCCTAACAATTATTATCGTCCCTGTCTACTCCCTCCCTTTCTTCTACGGGGAGGAGACAAAGGCAGTGGAAGTGAGAGTGAAGGAAGAGGGGGGGGAGGAGGAGGAGGAGGAGGAGGAGGAGGATGAGGGAGGATGAGGGGAGGAGGAGGAGGAGTAGGAGTAGGAGGAGGAAGGGTGGAGGAGGGGTGATTCGGAATTGGTGATGGGGAGGGAGGAGCGAGGGGGAAGGGAAGAAGGAGAAGGGAGGGAGGGAGGAAGGAGGGAGGGGGAGGAGGGGAAGACAAGAGCACAGGAGGGGGTTAAAAACGGAAAGGGGGGGAGGTTAATAAATAAAGGGAGGAAGGAAGGGAGAGGGGTAGCAGATTACTTCCCCCTCCCACTCCCTTCACCCTTTCCACCCTCCCCTTCTCCCTCACTCTTCTCCCTTTCCACCTCCATCCTGACCACCCCCCCACACCACCCGCCCATCACCCTCCCATACTCAAGTAACTCGGATCAACACGATTCCCAGGTCTCACCAGGATTACAAGCGGGGTTTCAGGTCCAGGTATGCCCCGGACAGGTACAGAAGAACCTTCAGCTCTGCGCGTCTCGTACCCTGCGCACCCCCCCCGCCCCCCGCCCGCCCTTGCCTTAGTCAAGCAACCTAAGAGTAAAATGACTGTTCATACCGGCGGACCCACTCGCCGCCGCCGCCGCCGCCGCCGCCGCCGCCCGTCCGTCCGTGTTTCTGGCATTAATCCTGTTGCTACTCGAGTCTGAAAGCTTTTTTTTCTTTCTTTTGTGAGAATCCTTCCTTATTCTTCTGTTTCTGCTTCTGCTTCGTCTCCGTTTCTTTCTTCTGCTTCTCCGTCTCCTCCTCCTTCTGCTTCTCCGTCTCCTCCTTCTTCTCCTTCTCCGTCTTCTTCTTCATCTTCTTCCTCTTCTTCTCCTCCTCCTCCTCCTCAAATTCGGCTCTGTTCCTTTCTTAAAAAATAAACGCATTTCGGTTCTGCTCCCCTTCCATTTCCATCAAGTAATCATTTCTCTTTTTTTTTTCTTCATTTCTTTTTTTTAGTATTCACATCGATTTTTTATCCTTACATCCTCTCTTCGGTTCTGTTTGTTCTTCCCTGCGCTCTCCGCCTCGGCCTCTGATCTTCCATTCTCTTTTCTCTCTTTGACGAAAGAGGTGGGGCGAGAAGCAAGAGGAAAAAGAGAGAGGAGAGAGAGAGTACGAAGAGGTAGGAGAGGACCGAGATGAGGATCAGACGCGATTGAGAGACGAGGAGAGAGAGAGTGAGTGAGAGAGATGAGAGAGGACTCTGGACGGCGTGGAGAGAGTTGAGAGCGTCACTGGGAGAGAGATGGAGACGACGAGAGAGGAGAGAGGAGAGCTGAGAGAGAGAGGTGTTGGTCGAGAAGAGTGGAGAGAGGAGAAAGACGAGTGGAGAAGAGAGGCAGGCACCGGACGAACTTGGGTAGAAAGGAGGAGGGGATGGAAGTGGGCGGACCCCGTGTTTCCTCTCTCCTCTCTCTCTCTCTCCCCCCTCTCCTCTCCTCCTCTCTCCCTCTACTCTCTCTCCTGCTCTCTCTCTCCTTCTCCTATCTTCTCTCTCTCTCTCTCTCTCTCTCTCTCTCTTTTAATCTATCTAACATTCTCTGTCTGTGTCTGCAGTTGTCTATGTGTGTGTGTGTCTGCCTCTCTGCCTTTATGTAAGTGTCTGTCTGTCTATCCTGCCTGCCCTGTCTGTCTGTCTGTCTGTCTATCCTGCCTGCCCTGTCTGTCTGTCTGTCTGTCTGTCTGTCTGTCTGTGTCTGTCTGTCTGTCTGTCTGTCTGTCTGTCTGTCTGTCTGTCTGTCTGTCTGTGTCTGTCTGTCTGTCTGCCTGCCTGCCTGCCTGTCTATCCTGCCTGCCTGCCTGTCTGCCAGTCGGTGTCTCTCCCTCTGCCCTCGTGTGTCTGCGTCTGCGTGCCTCACTCTCCAACTTACCCTTACTGTAACACCGTTTCTGCTGAGTCATTGGACTGCCAGCCTTACCTGGGAACAAAAAGAAATGAATATTAGTATTACTTGATAATGTCTGGTTATTGATGATGACGACGACGATACTTGTGGTGGTGATAATGATGATGATGATGAGAATGAGAATGATGAGGATGATGAGGATAATAATGGTGGTGGTGAAGATGATGTTGATGATGATGATGATGATGATGATGATGATGATGATGATGTGACGACGATGACGGTGACGATGACGATGACGATGATGAGAATGATGATAATGAGAATAATGATTATGATAATGAGAATAATGATAATGATGATGTTGATAATAATGATAATGATGATGACAACGAGAATGATATTGATAATTATCGATCACAATTTAAAACATATGATCATGACCGATGAAGATAATGAAAAAAACAGCGGGTAGCAACAACAACAACAACAACATTAACTTCACCACGACTCTCCTTTAGACCCTTTCAACACCCAAGAAAGAAATTCTCAAGAGAACGTCCAAAATCCTTGCAGAAATATTCGCCATAATTTCTCCAGCCACCCTGCAGACTTTGCACGGGCAATGTCCCACAACTGGCGAGAGGAGCGAGGAAAGAGGGAGTGCGAGAGGCGTGGAATTGGAAAAGAGAAATAGAGAGAATGAGAGAAAAGACAGCGCGGAGGGGAGAAAGACGAAAAGGGAGGGGAGGACAGGGGAATGAGAGACGGGGAAGGAGGAGGAGAACGGGAATTAGAGAATGCACATATGCTTACAGATATACATACACACACACACATACAGATGTGCACATACAGATAAACAGATAGATAAATAGATATTCAGACAGATGGATGGGTATAGAGACGGATGGATGGATGGATAAAAAGATAGACAAACAAGACAGAGATAGATATACAGATAAATAAATGCAGACACACAGACACAGGCAGATTAGATAAATAGATGGATAGCGATAGACAGACAGCTAGCTATATAGATAGACAGGCAGATAAAGATAGATATACAGATATAGATAGAAACTGGGAGAGACGGAGAGAGAGAAGAGAAGAAAAAAGAGAAAGAAGAGAGGACGTGGGAGGAGCAAGGTAGGGGGAAAAGAGAGAAAGAGAGCGAAAGGGCGTCTCTCTTTCTACTCAGCTCCACCACGCCCCTTCCACCCCCACCCCCACCCCCCGCCGCCGTCCCCCCCACGTGACAACACAGGCACGCGCGGGCTCAGAGTTGTTCGATCGATGTGGCGTGAAATGTACGCTAGTGATTGCCATAGTAGTTACCCCGTGCTAACGTTCCAGGAACCTGTCGTCTTCCTGTCTGCCTGTTCGTTCTGTCATGTTTGTTCTGTCTGTCTCGGTTTTCTGACTTGAATGGTCGTCTACTCATGTGTCTGTCTGTGTGTGTCAGCCTCTCCTCTCTCTCCTTCTCCTCTCCCTCTCTCTCCCTTTTTTCCCCCCCCTCCCCCTCTCTCTCCTTCTCCCTCTCCCTCTCTCCCCCCCCCCCTCTCCCCCTCCCCCTTTTTTTTTTTTTTTTTTTTTTTTTTTTTTTTTTTTCTATTTCTCCCCCCCCCCCCCCCCCCCCCCCCCCCCCCCCCCCCCCCCCCCCCCCCCCCCCCCCCTTCTTCCTTCCCCTTTCCCCTCTCCCTCTCTCTCCTTCTCCCTTCCCTCTCCCTCCTTCTCCCTCTCCCTCCTCTCCTTTCCCTCTCCCTCTCTCCCCTTTCTCCCTCCCCCTCTCTCTCCTTCTCCTCCCCCTCTTTCCTTCCCCCCCTTCTCCCTCTCCCCCCCCCTTTTTCTCCTTCTCCCTCTCCTCCCCTCCCCCCCCTTCTCCCTCCCCTCTCTCCCCCTTCTCCCTCCCCTCTCTCCCCTTTCTCCCCTTCCCCTCCCCCTCTCTCCCCTTCTCCCTTCCCTCTCCCCTTTCTCCCTCTCTCTCTCTCCTTCTCCCTCTCCCTCCCCTCTCCCTTTCTCTCTTTCTCCCTTCTCTCTCCCTTCTCCCTTTTTTTTTTTTTTTTTTTTTTTTTTTTTTTTTTTTTTTTTTTTTTTTTTTTTTTTTTTTTTTTTTTTTTTTTTTTTTTTTTTTTTTTTTCTCCTTTTTCTTTTCTTTTTCTTTTTCTTTTCTCTCTCTCTCTCTCTCTCTCTTCCTTCTCTCTCTCCTTTCCCTCTCTCTTCTTCCTCCCTCTCTCTCTCCTTCTCCCTCTCCCTTTCTCTCTTCCCTTCCCCCTCTCTCCCCTTTCCCCCTCACTCCCCTTCTCCTCTCTCCCCTTCTCCCTCTCTCCCCCTCCCCCTCTCCCTTCTCCCCCCCTTCTCTTCTCCCCCCCTCTTTCCTTCTCCCCCCTCTCTTTCTTCCCCCCTCCCTCTCTCTCTCTCTCTCTCCCCTTCTCCCTCTCTCTCTCTTTCTCCTCCTCCCCAAGCTGTCTGCCTGACAAACACGGCGCAAGCAATAACCTTCGTCCCTCCATCTCTCTCCTTCACTTTCTCTTCTTCCTGCTCTTTGTATTTTCCGTCTGATTTTCTCTTCGCTAATTCTTTCGCGATTATAACCATTATCACCACCTCAGTTGTTGTTATTCGTTTCCACTACTACTACTTATATCGTTATCAGTATTATTCTTATGCTCATGAACAAAAAACATGAAGCAATCATGAAAACCAAGCGGGGAATCCTCTGCATGACGACGGTGGTCAGAGAGCATGACGATCTGCAAGGGGGGGGGGGGGAGAGGAACGCTGACGTCACACTGAGATTTTGTACAGTCGTAGATCACCATTACATAAGCTGTTCTCTCTCTTGCTCTTTCTCTGTCTGTCTGTCGGTCTGTCGGTCGGTCGGTCCTTTCTCTCTCTCTCTCTCTCTCTCTCTCTCTCTCTCTCTCTCTCTCTCTCTCTCTCTCTCTCTCGTCATTACCGCCACTCCATCACAATAGTAATAATGAAGGAACAATGCCTTCAATCAAGTGCATCCCCCTCCCCCCTTCCGTCCGAATCAATGGCCGAGCGCCGACCCGTGGTGGCTAGCATGCACAAACAACACTCTTTTAATGACAATGCCTCGCCCTCAGCCAATCAACCAGCCCCCATTTGCAAGCCCCCCCCCCCCGCCCCCCGCCGCCGCCGCCCACCCGCTCGCCCGCCCGCCGCCGCCCACGCCCTGGCGACCGCGTGGAGGCGCAGACCGTCTCTCGCCCCCGCCCCACGAGAGCTCGCGCGCCCGCACCTGCTCCCCACACGTACCGAAAGCTGACGCAATCGCGAACTGATCATCATAAGGAGGGTTTTGAGGGTGTTCCGGCCCCGTCAGCCCCGATGAGGCGGGAAAAAAAAACCTTTAATCGTCAAAAGCTCCCGGGGGGGGGCGGGGGTGGCAGGCGGGAATAAACTGTTGTTCACTTTTCCCTTCCTTCTTCCTTTTTTCCCCCTTTTTTCCCCTTTTCCCCCCCTCCCCCTTCCCTCGCTCCCCTGCTCAACCCGTTCGGAAAAACCCCCCCCCTTACTCTCCTCCTCCCCAACCCCCACCACTCTCACCCCCCACAAACCCTCCACCTCCCAACCACTCACTCACTCACCCCACTCATCTCACTCACACTCATCACTCACCCTCTATATTCACTCACTCACTCAATCACCCCCCCCCCCCCCTTCACTCCCCCTTCACTCCCCACCCACCCCCACCCCCCCCTTTTTCCCCTTTCCCAAAAAAATAAAGGGGGGGAAAATATATTAATACAAACCCCATTAAACCCCCCTACTTTTACACCCCCCCCCCAAACCCTAAACAATACCTATTAAATCCGGGGGGGGGGGGGGGCTCTCCTCATTTTTTTCCCTTTTATTTTTAATTTCCTTTTTTAAATCATCTTTTACATTTATTCCCTTTTATTTTTCACCCCTTTTCTAAAATTTTTTTTTTCCTAAAAAAAAGGGGGGGCTTTTAATTTCCTTTTTCCTTTTCTTCACTTTTTCTACTACTAATCACTTTACTATTTCCCCTTTCCTCATATTTCCCTTTTTCACCTTTTTATCATTTTTCCTTCCTATTATCACAAACCCCAATCACCTTATCAAAATCCTACCCCCTCCTCCTTCCCCCCTCCCCCCCCTCCCCCCCCCCCTTAAATTTCCCTTCCCCCAAGGGAAAAATTGGGGGGGGGGGGGGGATTGACAACGTGAGACACCCTCTTCCCCCCCCCTCTCCCCCACCTCCCTTCCTGGCACCCCTTCCTCCTTCCCCTCATCCCCTCCCCTCTCCCCCACTTCCTCTACAACTCTCTTGCTCTCTTAATTCCTTTCCTGGTATCCACAGAACCACTCAGCCCTGGCTTCGCGGGAATCTCCCCTCCTTTGCACTCGCTCAATCACTCATTCACTCACTGCTACACTCACTCACTCACTCACTCTCCAACTTACTCACTCGCTCACTCACTCACTCACTCACTCTCCAACTTACTCACTCGCTCACTCACTCACTCACTCACTCTCCAACTTACTCACTCGCTCACTCACTCACTCACTCACTCTCTCACTCTCCCACTTACTCACTCGCTCTCCGCCGCTCACTCACCGACTCAAACTCAAACTCTCCACTCCACACAGTCACTCCAGAGCGAACGCCGCCTCCCACCAACTATTTCTCCAGGCAACTCCATTCCTGGCACCCCCTTCCCCTCCCCCCTTCCCCCCCAACTCCATTCCTCCCTTGATTCCATTCCTGGCACCCCCTACCCCTTCCCCCCCTCCCTTCTTCCTCCTCCCCCCCTCTTCTTCCCTCCTCCTTCCCTTAATCCCTTACCTGGCACCAAACCCCCCTCTTCCTTCCCCTTCCCCTCCCCTCTCCTCCTTCCCTTAATTCCATACCTGGCACCAACCCCCTCCCCACCTCCATACCTGGGTGATAGATGATAATGATTCGAAATTCCCCGGCCCGAACGCAGACTTGCTCGTGTGTGATGAATGGTCGTCGGGACGCTCTTGAGCAGCCCCCCCCCTCCCCTTCCCCCAATTTTCTTGTCCTACTTCTGCTTCTTCTATTTCCTTCTTCTTCTTCTTCTTCGTCTGTTTCGCTTAATTGGTATTATTCTTTTCCCTTTTCCCGCTTCTTCTCCTTCTTCCTTCTGCGGACTTCCCTCTTTATTCTATTTTTCCCTTCCTATGGCATCCTCTTTTCCTTTTTCCCTTTCCTTTATGTTTTCTTCTCGCTTTATTCTCTTCCTTGTTCTTCTTCTCGATTATTTCTACTTTTCCTTTCCCTGATTTCTCTTCATTTACTCAATCTTTCTCCCTTTCACTCTTCCATTTTATTCTCCTATACCCCTTTCCCTCTCCCCTATCTCTTCTTTAACGTTTTTCCCTCCTCTCTCTCTTCTCTACATCTATTCCTTATAATTCTTCCTTCTTCCCACCTCCCTCCTAAAAAAAATCTGACCCCTAAGTGGCAACACTGCACAAACCTACTATCTTCAAATTACTTTTAAAAAAATCTATTTCAAGAGGCGTTTGTCTGGAGTGAACTGGGTGGCCGCTGAAAGGAGGGAAATAAAGACATACATGCTCATCTAGATCTGCATACACATAGATAAAAAAAATGCATACATACATATATCCATCCCCTATCCATCCATCCATCCATATATAAATACATCCATCCATCCATACATACATAAGTACTTACATCATATATACATACTAACATCCATCCTTCCATCCACCCATCCATCCATCCATATATAAATACATACATACATCCATACACATATTCATACCTGCACATCCACATACACACAATCATTCTACATACATAGAAAGAGATAGTTAGACAGACAAACATCTTGTTAAATAGATAACTATAGAATGTAGATATAGAGAAACACGTAACAGACAGTAAGACAGACATAGATAGACAAATAAAGCTGTAGACAGACAAACGCACAAATAGGCATCTACACAAGCAAAACGTACCCAGAGCAGCTAAACCGCCCGCGATCGCCCGAACGGAGGCGTCGGGGTCCGCAGACGTCATAGAGAGAGAGAGAGAGAGAGAGAGAGAGAGAGAGAGAGAGAGAGAGAGAGAGAGAGAGAGAGAGAGAGAGAGAGAGACGCGGACCCTGCCCACGTAAGAGTAACATGACTGTGAGGAAAACCCGGAGCATCGTGTACATGGCAACACATCATCCTACCTTGACTCATCCCGCCCCTGGATGTATCCCTGCCTGGCGCACTCCCTCCCTGCCTTCATCTACCTCTCTCTACCTCTTTCACTGTCTTTCATCTACCTCGGTTCTGGCTCCCCCCTTTTTTCTCTCGTCTTCTACCTCCTCTTCTAGGTCTCTTTCTCTCTATATCTGCGGTTGTTCTGTCTCTGCTTTCGTGTTATCTACCTCTCATCTACTTCTTTCGCTCTTTCATCTGCCTCGGGTTTAGCTCTCTCTGGCTTTATCTACCACCCCTATCTACCTCCTTCGCTCTCTATCTACTTCCTGTCTGGCCCTCTCTCTTGGTCTACCTCCCACCCACTCTACTTTTCTCTCTATATATACCCCTCTCTCTCTCTCTCTCTCTCTCTCTCTCTCTCTCTCTCTCTCTCTCTCTCTCTCTCTCTCTCTCTCTCTCTCTCTCTCTCTCTCTCTCTCTCTCTCTCTCTCTCCCCTCCCCCCCGGACATGTTTCGACGCCTCTTTTCAGTACCTCATTCGTCGGTCCATTCATTCAACCCTTTACTTATGTGCCCCTGTCTGTCTGCGTGTCTGTCTACTGTCTGCGTGTCTGTCTACTGTCTGCCTGTCTGTGTGTCTGTCTGCCTGTGTCTGCCTGTCTGTCTTTCTGTCTACTGTCTGTCTGGTATGTCTGTCTACCGGTCAGCCTGCTTATGTATCTGCCTGTCTTCCTGCCTATCTATCTGTCTGCCTATCTATCTGTATGCTTGTTCTTTCTATCTATCTGCCTAACCACTTTACCTCCCTGCTTGTCTGTCTTTCTATCTGGCTATCTCTCTGCCTGCCTGTCTTTTCATTTTTCTATTTATCTGTCTGCCTGCTCGTCAGCCTGTCAGTGTGCCTATCTGTCTCCCACTCTGCCTGCCTGTCTATCTATCTGTATCTGTCTATCCGTCTGCCTGCCTGGCCGTCCCCTTCGCAATCTCCCAGACATGTTATCTCGACCCAACTGGCAATTCTCGCGTCTCAGGTTCCCGCGGCCCTTAAAGGCTTTCGGCGCAAGGGCCGCGGCGTACAGTGCGCTCCTCTCTCTCTCTCTCTCTCTCTCTCTCTCTCTCTCTCTCTCGCTCTCTCTCTCTCTCTCTCGCTCTCTCGCTCTCTCGCTCTCTCGCTCTCTCGCTCTCTCGCTCTCCCGCTCTCTCGCTCTCTCTCTCTCTCTCTCTTCGTCTATCTGTCTCTTTCTCTGTCTGTCTGTCTGTCTGTCTCTTCTCTGTCTGTCTGTCTGTTTGCCTATATATATATATAACAATATAATATATATATATATATATATATATACATATATATATACACACATATATCTATAACATATATATACACATACACATATATATATATAATATATATTCTATATTATATATATATACATATATAGATATATATATATATACATATACATATCTATATATATTACATATATAGATTATGTATATATATATATATGTATATATATATATCATGTATATATTCTTATCTTTATATATCTATTATATATCTATATATATATCTATATAATAGATATATATCTAGAGTTGATCTAGCTATTGTCTCTCATAGTATCTGTATATATATATGATCGTATTTTATATTTTTGTCTAGTATATTATCGTTATTTATATTCGTATGTATTATATTATTTAGGAAAAGGGTATTTTCCCGGGTTAAAGGGGGGGGGAAAAGGGGGGAGGGTTTTTTTTTTTTTTTTTTTTTTGGGGGAAAGGGGGGGGGAGGGGGCCCCCCGGGGGTTTTTGGAAAAAAAAAAAAAAAAAAAAAAAAAAAAAAAAAAAAAAAAAATTTTAAATACCCAAAAATTTTAACAAAAACACATAAAAAAAAAAATAAAAAAAAATATAATAAAATATATAAAATATATAAAAGCTAAATTTATTAATAATAAATATATATTATTTTTATAAAAATTAAAATACAATATATAAAACAACAATTTTAAATATATAACAATATAGTAATTTATAATAGTAAATTATATATATAATATTTTTTATTATCTATATAATTTTTTAATATTTATATTTATATTTATTTTTTTATATATATTAATTATTTCTTTTCCTATTTTTATATTTTATTATATATAATTTATTTTTATAATTCATGTATAATATTCTTTCTATTTTTTCTTTTAAAATTTTTTATCTTTATTTTTATTAATTTTTTTTTTTTTTTTATGAAAAATTTTTTTATTTTTTTAAAAATTTTCTTTTTTTGTTTTATTCTTTTATCTTTTTTTTTCTTTTTTTTTTTATTATTTTCTTATTGTTATTGTTTTTTTTCTTTTTTTTTTTTTTTTTTTTCTTATTTTTTTTTTCTTTTTTTTATTTTTTCCTTTTTTTTATTTTTTTTTTTTTTCCCAAATTATTTTTATTTTATCTTATTTTATATTTATTTTATTATAAAAATTATTTTTAAAAAATTTTTTTTTATCCTTTCTTCTTCTATTATATTTTTAATTTAAAAATTTATATATTTTTAATTTCTTATATATATATTGTTATTATCATTTTATATTTTTTATATATTATTATCAAATTTTTATTTTTAAAATTTTTTTAAAATATATTAATCATTATTATCAAATATTTTTTATCTTCATATTTTATTATATTATTTTATATATTCATTTATATATATTATATTATATTAATTAATTTTAATAATTTTATCTTTATTAATATCTATATTTTTATATTTATATTTATTATTTTTTTTTAATTTTAATAAATTTTAAATTTATTATAATATTTTATAATATTTTTTATTATTTTTTTTTTTATATTATATATATTATTTTAAAAATTTAAAAATTAAAATTTTTTAATTATATTTTAAAAATTATAATATAATTAGTTATATTATATATATTATACTCTTTATAATATATATAAAATTATAATTTTTTTTATATTTTATATATATTATTATTAATATATTTTTTATTTTTTAAATTTTTATATTTTAAATTTTTTCTATTAATTATTATATTTATATATTTTATTAAAATACTATATAATAATCTATATATATTATTAAATTATATTTCAAATATAAAATTATTATATTATAATATATTTTTTAAATTTCTTTTTTTTTCCTTTATTTTTTTTTTAAAATTCTATTTCTTTAATCTCTATCTATTTTTCTTTCCCCTTTTCTCCTTTTTTGTTTTTTCTTCTTTTTTTTCTCTTCTTTTTTTTTTTTTTTTTTTTTTTTTTCTTCTCCCCCCTCCTCTCCCTCTCCTCTCTCTCTCTCTCTCCTCCCCCCTCTCTCTCTCTCTCCTCTCTCTCTCTCTCCTCTCTCTCTCTCTCTCTCCTTCCCCCTCTCTCCTCCCTCTCTCTCTCTCTCCCCCTCTCTCTCTCCCCTCTCTCTCATCCTCCCCCCCTCCTCTCCTCCCTCTCTCTCTCTCCCCCCCTCTCCCTCCCTCTCTCCCCTCTCCCTCTCCCCCTCGCTCCCTTCCCTCCTTCTCTCCTCTCCTTCCCTCTCCCTCCCTCTCCCTCTCTCCCTCCCTTGGGGTTGCATGACGGTCCGCGATCGACCGGCATTAGTCGTCCCGAACGAAGTCGCGACGTGGTGGTACTATGTCGAGGTCAAGGCCAAGACAAGGGATACGAACGCAGAGGGGAGGGGAGAAGGAGGGCCGCACGCCGTCCCTCCTTCCTACCCCCACCCCCCGGGACCCTCTCGCCATCGGAGGCAACACGCGAAGCTGTGCGGTGGACTCGCTGCAACCCCGCTCCTCCACCACACCTCCACCACGGAGCACGCCACCTTATTGGAACCTCGTTCTCTCCCTCCTGACCACTCCCCTCCCCTACCGACGCCAGCCACCTATCCACCTCGCCGCACTAGCCTAATCCACCTATCCACCTCGCCGCACTAGCCTAATCCACCTATCCCCCTCGCCCCACGCGCGCGCCCAAGCATCCACCCATCCACCTCCACCTCCGTTTCCCTCGAGACCCAAACCGAGATGTTCCTACAGGTCGCGCCCACGCCGCTTTTGCTGTTCTTGAAATCGGTACTCCTTACACAACCTCCCCCCTGCCCCCCTTCCCCTCACCCCTCTCCTCCTCCTCCTTCTTCTTCTCCTCACCCCTCTCCTTCTCCTCCTCCTCCTCCTCCTCCTCCTCCTCCTCTCCTCCTCCTCCTCCTCCTCCTCCCATCTCCTCCTTTTCCTTCTCCTTCTCCTTTCCTCTCCTTCTCCCTTCTCCTTCTCCTTCTCCCCCTTCTCCTTTTCCCCTTTTCCTTCTCCTTCTCCTTCCCTTCTCCTTCCTTTCCTTCTCCTTCTCCTTCTCCTTCTCCTTCTTCTCCTTCTCCTTCTCCTTCTTCTTCTTCTTCTTCTTCTTCTTCTTCTTCTTCTCCTCCTTCTCCTCCTCCTCCTCCTCCTCCTCCCCTCCTCCTCCTCCTCCCCTTCCTCAAACCGTAGCCGTTATTTTTTTTCTACCTTGCCAATTGCATATCAAATTGATAATATACTGTAATCTCTTCTTCTCCTTTTGCTACTCCTCCTCCTTCTCTTTCTCCTTCTCCTTCTCACTTCTTTTCATTTTCCACTTTCTTTCATAATCAAAATCCGTCTTAGAGACAAAATATGCATGAGCAGATGAAATTGTCCTTTGCAACCTGAGACAAAGACCCGACAGAGGAGGAGGAGGATTAGAAGGCGAGGGTAGAGGAGGAGGAGGAGGAGGAGGAGGAGGAGGAGGAGGAGGAGGAGGAGGGGAGAAGGAGAAGGAGAAGGAGAAAGAGAAGGAAAAGAGGAGGAGAAGGAGAAGGAAGAGAAGCAGGAAAGAGGAGGAGAGGCCGACCGACCTTATAATCGCCCAGTATTGAAGAAAATAATAGCCAGTCCTCGGAGGCTAAAGGTCCGGCGCGCTCGGTCCAGGGGTTATTCAGGAGCCAGTCGGGTTCAAAAAGGTCAACATGACACCTTCGAAAGGGCCAGGCAAAGGCAGGGTGTGGCCCCGAGCCTCTTGAACGCTCGGGAACAGCCAAACCAGAACGATATGAACAAATTCCGTAAACAGCGACCACTGCTGGGTCTCTTCGCGTGCCAAAGTACAAGGAAGTTCCAAGAAACACATTAAAAAGAAAAAAGAAAAAGAAAAAAAAAAAACAGAAACGGGAGCCACATTGCACAACCAAACTTACACGCTAATGCAACGAGAAGCACCGACACAATTTTCGCAAAGTACTTCCCCTTTTGTCATTTATTTTCAAACGAATCATGATTATTGGACCACGGACGACCACGGACGGCCGCGGACGACCTCGAGCCACGTACTGCGTGCTTCTATCGCCGCAAAGCACGAATACTTGTTGGGTCTTATTGACAGCAGAGGCGCCGGCATGTTTGATTCCTTTTACCGTACGTGCGAAAGGAATTTCATGTTACAGGCAGGGTGCGTGTCCGTTTGTGTTTCGTAGAAGCACCTCGCACGCCCTCCGCAGCCTTATTTGTCAAGCGAATGTTGTAATAAATGATACATAATTTTGCTGTCGGGCGAGAACGTTATTGTGTGTCCGCGACGGATGCGTTTCTCGCCCTGGTCCCTCGTCGGTTCGTCAATAACGGCGAGTATTTTGCAAGCTTACAGCCCACGCCTAGTCTGCTCACAGCACCCACGCATATATAAGTATCTCCGTGCGTTAATTCTGTGTGTAAAGATAATAATACAATATTTTCATGAGCTATATATTCCCTACACATGTACATTCCTTCCGAGAATTTCCTCTACACCATTCACTCACCCCCCCCCACCCCCACATTCAATAAAACACGCAACCGAGTCTTATATCACAATGTTACTCCACATCACCCACGACTGATAAATTGAGACGAAAATACATTTCTCAGCGTCTGTGAGGAGAGCGGAGGGAATTGTACCCGGACGTTCAATCGAGAGGTTCTGCCTGCACAGACTTCTGCATTTGTGGCTGTGCACGCGTCCGTCCCTGCGTGCATGGCTGCTTGCGTGAGCGTGAACCTGAGGACGAGTTAAAAAAAAAAGAGAAGTCGGAATGGAAAAAGTGTTTGATATCTCTCTCGTTAATCAAAATGAGACTTCCCGAGCCAAATGGGCAAATTACCGTCATCCACGGCAGGCGAATCGTGCCGCGCCGTGGTGGTGCCGAAGCGGACGGCCTCCAGACGCCTTCTCCGCCGCCGCCGCCGCCGCCGCCGCCGCCGCCGCACCCTGCTTGGGACGTACCCCAAGGATCGGAAGGAGGCCGGGCCAGCGCTGATCTTAATCGTCCCCCGATATCACAAACGCAAAACCGCAAATTGCTGGTCCGGCGTCACGTCCCGTCCCAGGCCTCCGTCCGTAACCAGAGCTACGTCATAATCCATCTCGTTTTTATCTCCCCCTGACAGCCCTTCCCTTCCCTTCGCCCGCCTCTTCTACGCCTCTCCTGCTCTGCTTCCTTCCCGATTTTGCCTCCCAGCTCTTCCCTTCTCCTTCTCTTCTCCCGTTTCCGTATTCGTGCTTGTGCCCTCTCCTCATCCCTCCCTCCCCTCTCTCTCTCTCTCTCTCTCTCTCTCTCTCTCTCTCTCTCTCTCTCTCTCTCTCTCTCTCTCTCTCTCTCTCTCTCTCTCTCTCTTTAACCCTTCCCTCTCCCGATCCCCCCCTCCCTCCCTCTTCTTCATGCCGGTTACCGCAACTGCGCATGCGCCGGAGTTCACAGACGGCCTCACCTTCGACACCGTCCCTCGCGCGATCACTTTCCGTTCTTGGAATCTACAGCAGGACACGGCACTCCGTTTCCGTCGTCGACCCGTAACAGGACACAAGAGGCTAAAAACCTTTCTGTAAATGTCGCTGGAATTTTCATCTCTGACAACACCAGGCAAGTGATGAAGCTCCTCGCAACACCCTCCCGCACGCACGCACGCACGCACGCACGCACAAACACACACACACACACACACGCACACAAAAGCGAGGTTGCTTGAGCGCTTACCTCTCTGAATACGGACCCTCAAGCACTCGAGTTTCACCCACCCCCATCCCTTCCTCTCTCCCTCGCCCCGCTCAATCGCTCCCCTCCCTCCCTCCCTCCCCCGTCCCCTTCCACCCCTCTCTCTTCCCCCACAGACCTCCATCCCTCTCTTCCTCCCCTCCCCCTTTGACCCCTTCCCCCTCTCCCTTCCCGCCCAACCCCTTCGCCTCCCACCCCCCACCCTCCCCCCTCTCCCCACCGCCTCACCCCGCCCCCCGCTCTCCCACGCAAGCAAGATCGCCGGCAGACAAGATCAACACCAACTGCAACATGCAGACCTTCCACCAAATGACTCCCTTACATTCCTCAGGGTACACACAGCTGTGCGGGATCCTGCGCTTGTGGCTGCGGCCGCTCGGGGATCGGCTGTGGGGGCCGGCGAGCTGCGTCCGGGGTGAGTGCGTGCTGCGTGTGTTGTGCCTGTGAGGCGAGTCTATAATGAATGTATGGTGCATGTTTATGCATGCGTTCGTGCCTGTGCGTGCAGAGTTTCTATTCACAACATGTTCTCGGTTGTACTTTATAACTACGTTCGCATGTTTTCTTAAGGTATAAGTCAAGCATCTGCGTGAGCGCACGCGCGCAGAGGACGCAAAGCCAAGCCAAGGAAGGAGGCGTTATCGGCGCTTCGGCCAGCCGCACCGACAAGCTACGGGGAAGTCCCACGAAGCGCCTCTGCAATCACGAAGCCTCCCTCAGCTTTTCTCCCCCCTCCCTCCCCCCCTCCTCCTCCCACAAGCTCCCTCAGCTCTTCTCCCTCCACCCCCCCCTCCATCTGCTCCCCGCCCCCTTCTCAACTCGCTGCTCTCCACCCTCGTCCTCCTCGGTGGGTACAGCATGCCCGTGTTATAAACAAGAGAAATCATGCATGCTTCGAAAAAGAGCGAAAGGAGAAAAAAACAGAAGAGAAAAGAATATGTGTGTGTGTGTGTGTGTGTGTGTGTGTGTGTGTGTGTGTGTGTGTGTGTGTGTGTGTGTGTGTGTGTGTGTGTGTGTGTGTGTGTGTGTGTGTGTGTGCGCGCGCGCGCGGGCCTACATTCATACATAAGCACCCACAAGTGCACATAAGCCTGCACACATTGGCGCACACAGCCAGTGGCCGTCCCCGCACAGGAGCACCAAGCCCCACGGCGCCCACCCAGAGCACAAAGAGAGCCGCCCCGACAGACAGACCGCCCGCCGCACGCCCCGCCCCCCGTGGCACGGCCGGGCGGCGGCGGGCGCGGAAGGGCGGTCGTTCCGAGGCGGGTTCATGAACTGGATCCGCAGGAGTGCAGGCGCCACCGGCCTGCCTCGAGACGGCGCAGGTCGAGGAACTCCGAGGAACTCCGCGTCCCCGGCGGCCGGAAGGGGCGCTCGGCCTCCGACGCGGCCGCCGTCCGAGCGCAGGCCGGCCACGCCACCTTCTGCAGCGCCTCCACTTGCCCTGCCTCATCCACCTCATCTGCGTCCTCCACTTCCTCTGTCCCCTGCACGTCCTCTTCTTCTGCCTCCTTCGCCTCTTCCACTTCCTTCACCCCCCCCCCTCGTGCCCTGGCGCTGCTCCACTCATCGGAGCTTTCCTCGTCCGCACTCCACTTCCACTCGCTCACACGCGCTCCACTCTCATTCGAAATTTAAAGAGAAAAAAAAAAAACATTCTGGACATGCTAAGTTTGAACTGTTCGTCTATTAGAAATCGGTTCATAAGAACAATATTTATCAACCATCTCTGTGTCTATCTCCATATACTTACACACACACACACACACACACACACACACACACACACACACACACACACACACACACACACACACACACACACACACAAGCCTATTTACATCCTTGCAAGACTGAGGAGCACAGGCTATTGATCGCGTCGGCACCATCTTTATTATCATTACAAGGGGGATAGAGAGAGAAGGAAAGAAGGAGGAAGGAAGGGAAGGGAGAAGGGGGGATGAGAGAAGGGGAGAGGAGAGAGAAGGAGAGAGGAGAGAGAAGGAGAGAGGAGAGAGAAAGAGAAAGAGAGAGAGAGAGAGAGAGAGAGAGAGAGAGAGAGAGAGAGAGAGAGGAGAGGAAGAGAGAGAGAGGAGAGAGAGAGAGAGAGGAGAGAGAGAGAGAGAGAGAGAGAGAGAGAGAGAGAGAGAGAGAGAGAGAGAGAGAGCGAGCGCAGCAAGCACACGACCGGGGCGGAGCACGAGGTGACAGAGGACGACTGCGAGGGGAGGGGGAGGGGGCGGGGAGGACAGGAAAGGGGAAGGAGGCGAAAGGGATGCAGCTAGGGGGGGAGGGGGAGAAAGAGGAGGGGGGAAGAAGGAGGAAGGGGGGGAGGGGGGCTAACCAAGGTCGGCTTTGGGCTCGGCTCTCGATTCGCGAAAACGGTGCCGACCTAGGCGAAGTGTGGACGGTTCGGGAGCACCTTTCTCGGACGCCGCCGCAGCCTCGTCCCCTCGCTTCTCCTCGCCTTTCCTCCCTCTTCTCTTCCCTCCTCGCTTCTCTTCCAATTGTCTTCTTCCTTTCGTTCTTTCCTCTCTCCTCTTCACCTTTTTCTCCTCCTCCTCCTTTTCATTCTTTCCTCTTTCATCCTCTCCTTTTCTCCTCATTTTCTTCCTTCCTCGCTCCTCTTTCTTCTTTTCGCATTCCCTTCCTTCCCCTCTTCTCTTCTCCTTTTCTCATTTTCTTCGCTTTTTCCTCTCTCCTCCTCTACTTCTCCCTTTCTCGTGTTCCCCACTTTTTTAAAATTTTCTTTTCTGTCTTTCTCGAATTTCAGTTCCTTGGTTACATAAATTCCCTTCTTGCCTAGTTTTCCCTCTTTCGCAATCACCTTGTTTTTTTTCTTTCTCTCTTCTCTTCTGCAATTCCCTTTTCCTTAAGCACTCTCCTTTCCATTTTATCTTCTTCCTCCCATTCCCTTCTCCTAATCGTCTTCCTAATCTTTCACGGCTTTCACTTTTATCCCTTTATCTCCCTCTCCCTCTCCCACTCCCTCTCCCTCTCCCTCCCTCTCCCTCTCCCTCTCCCACTCTCTTTCTCTCCCTCTCTCTCTCTCCCTCTCCCTCTCCCTCTCCCTCTCCCTCTTCCTCTCTCCCATTTATCCTCGTCCGCTCTTCCTCTCCATCTCCCCACATCCCTTTATGGTAATCACTATAATTTTCCCCAAACTATTCAGCATCTCAAACTTTCCAAGACACTTTATCTACTCCGCTGGAGGAATCAATTAAAAGGGAAAAAATGTAATGATGATGATGAAACGATAGATGGAAAGAGAGTGAGTGAGAGAGAGAGAGAGAGAGAGATAGAGAGAGAGAGAGAGAGAGAGAGAGAGATCGAACGATGCAGACAGACCAACAAATATATAAGCACAGGTCTACTTACATCAACACATAGGCCTACATACATACGGGCAGAAAGAAATACAGATAGATA
>NC_051411.1:1626650-1629150 GCF_015228065.2 Penaeus monodon
CAAGTACTGTTACCAGCAACCGCACGCTGGGCGCCTCACCTCGCCACGGGAATGTCGTCCCTCGGCCCCCCGTCCATAAGGGTCAGTGGGTGAAGGCAGGAGGGGTTGGGGAGAGGGCGAGTGAAGGGGGGGAGTGAGGGGTGAGGGGGGACGGATGAGACAGAGAAGAGCGAGAGAGCGAGAGAGAGAGAGCGAGAGAGAGAGAGAGAGAGAGAGAGAGAGAGAGAGAGAGAGAGAGAGGAGAGAGAGAGAGAGAGAGAGAGAGAGAGAGAGAGAGAGAGAGATATAATGGTAACACACACACACACAACATACACACACACACACACACACACACACACACACACACACACACACACACACACACACACACAAGATAGATAGAGAGAGAGTGGGGCGGAAAAAAGCAGCGGACTCATGAGCCCCTGAGCCAAAGAGCATGCCGACGAGAGAGTGAATGAGTGAGTGAGTAAGCGAGTGAGTGAGTTTGTAATTGAATGAAAGAGTGGCCGGCGAGTAATAGGCAAGGACTGTTTATAAATGCATGGAAGCAAGTGACGTAAGCCTTCCCGTGGCACCAGACTGTCTCATTCCTCTGTAAACAAACCTTCCATCGACCCGGTCAATCCCCGGGCACAGACACACAGACACACACACAGACGCGCAGACTAAGACAAAGACATATAAACAGACACATTCACAAAAAACAGACACAGACAAAGAGGAGGAGAAACACACACACACACACACACACACACACACACACACACACACACACACACACACACACACACACACACACACACACACACGTCGTAATTTCAAGAGGCTAATCGCGAAACCGCCAAATCCTTCTCCTCTGCTCGCTCATCCTTCCGAATCCTATGTCCTAATTCCCTACGCGTCTAATCGCTAGTCTATCTACCTCACCTACTTTCTCCCCTCTTCGTAGACCTTCGTATGTCTATTTTTTCCCTGTTCTTAGACTTTTGTATTTCGATTATTTTCCTATTCATAGACCGTTGTTTCCCCTATTCACACTTTGTTACTTTTTCCCCCCATATTCATACTTTCGCATTTCTCTTTTTCCCCTAATCAAGGATTTATATATTTCTTTTTTCCCCTATTCATAGACCTTCGAATTTCCTTTCCCCCCGTATTCACAGGTTTCCTCTTTCCCCCAGATCACAACTCCCTATATTTCTCCCTTTCCCCATATCACCATTCTTTATATTTCTCAATTTTTCCCCTATTCACAGTCTTCCTCTTTCCCCAATTCCTTATATTCCCCCTTTTCCCCTAACCACAGTTCATTTCATTTCTCTATTTTTCCCCTATTCACGGCCGTAGTAAATTCTCTGTGGGGGAAATTGGGTCAGACGCCAGACCCCGCGCCCCTTCCCTCGTCCAGTCACCGCCAGGCGCCCACGTCACACGCCCGCGCCTTTTTGGGTCCCTTATCCTATTCATTAATGCTTTCCAGATATCGAAGAGAAAAAAATAACGTCGATAACAATATTACAGCTGCTACTGTTACTATTACATCCGCAGCAGCAACATCTGTTATTACAACAACAAAAACAACTACTCTACTATTACTAATAATAATGATAATGATAATGATCATTATAATAAAAGACCACCGGAACCAACAACAACAACAACAACAAGCATGCGCACCCCGCCCTCCCTGGCATCGAACTTGGCCATGCAGTCCTACTCCAAATCATGCACGGGTAGGAAGGGCCATGTGAGAGAGGACCGGTACGTCCATCAAAGGGGGAGGGGGTGAATGGGAGCAAGTTGGGAAGAAAGAAGGAAGGAGGGAAGGAAGGAAGGAGGGAAGGAAGGATGGGAGGAAGGAAGGAAGGAGGCAGGGAAATGGGGAAGGAAGGAAGGAAGGAGATAAACGGACGACGAAATCAATAGGATTGAAGAGATAGACACAGAAACAAAAAGGAAACAACGATGATGGCCAGATGAGAGAGAGGGAGAGAGGGAGAGGAGGAGAGAGAGAGAGAGAGAGAGAGAGAGAGAGAGAGAGAGAGAGAGAGAGAGAGAGAGAGAGAGAGAGAGAGAGAGACGAAAAAACGCAGCACAATGCAAAAGGGACAACAGTAGCAATTCCGTCGACTGATAACCCTTATCACTCCTGGAAGCATGAGACGAGCCACTTACTTAGCGATTTCCACACGTCATCATGATAGATAAAAAAACAAAAATAAAAACAAAGCGAGAGAGAGAAAAAAAACGGGGGAGGAGGAGGAGGAAGAGGAGGAGAGAGGAAGAGGAGGAAAGAGGAAGGGAGAGGGTGCGGGAGAGGGAGATAGATAGAAAGATAGATAGAAAGGCAGATAGACAGAAAGATAGATAGAAAGGCGGATAGATAGATAGACAGACAGATTAGAAAGAGTGAGAGAGAGCAAGACAGAGACAGAGTCAGAGACAGATTCAGAGACAAAGACAGAGAGACAAAGACAGACGCAGACACACGCAAAGA
>NC_051411.1:1631650-1634150 GCF_015228065.2 Penaeus monodon
TGGGGTGTGTGTGTGGTGTGTGTGTGGTGTGGTGTGTGTGTGTGGTGTGTGTGTGTGTGTGTGTGTGTCGTGTGCGTGTGTGTGTGTGTGTGTGTGTGTGTGTGTGTGTGTGTGTGTGTGTGTGTGTGTGTGTGTGTGTGTGTGTGTGTGTGTGTGTGTGTGTGTGTGTGTGTGTGTGTGTGTGTGTGTGTGTGTGTGGTTGTGTGTGTGTGGCGCGCGCGCGCGCCCGTATTTGCCTGTGCGTGTGTCCATGAAGGTCTACTACCTTACGTGTGTTGTTGCGTGCACATGCATTCATTTGCGCGAGCCAGACACACAGCTGTTTCTCCGCCGTGCACGAGAGCGGTGTGCACTGGCCGTGGCGTGCGTGCAGCGGAATGGCGAAGCGGCAGACATCCTACTGCATGCAAGATGTGCTCGTCGGCGCAGCTCTTGTCACCGCACTCTTGCCTGGGCCACGTGTGCCAGGCTCCGTCGCCCAGTGTTTGCTCCCGCGTTCTGCCAGGCGATTTTATGCCTTGGGGCCTGCCCTCGACTCGAGGGAGGGGAGAGCAAGGCTATGCAAGTGCGTGCGAGCTCATGCAATACTCTGCCTTTTTTTTACACAATGGAATTCTTTCATTAAAGTTATAAAAATAATTTATATTTTTTCTAGTTTCAAAAAAACAAATAAAAACATAACAATATCGATAACAGCAACAACAAGAGTAATCCGTATCTGGGCGCGGGATGGAGGCCAACCTCCTCTCCATCGCTGATCCGCCAAATGATCGGCGCGGGGCCTTCGAGGCTGGACCGCCACGCCGGCCTTCCAAGAGACAGTATCATTTATCAATTAGTCTAACTAATCAGCCAATCCCGAGCTCAGGGGGCGTGGGGGAGGGGGGAGGGAAGAGGAGGAGGAGGAGGAGGAGGAGGAGGAGGAGGAGGATTGGGAGGAGGAGGAGGAGGAGGGGTCGAAGAGAGAAAAGGGAAGAGGAGGGGGAGGACAGGGGGAGAGTGAGAAGGGGGGGGGGCGAGGGAAGGGGACGAAATATTCGCAGCAGACTAATCCTTTGATGAGGAAGGTCGCGCCCCCGCCGCGTGCCTCCGCCTCCAGCGGGCGTGCGTTCGGGGGCAGGCAAGAAGGGGCAAGCAAGCAGGCAGTTGGGCGGAAGGGCGGCCGGTCGGCGCTGGGCAGAATGGGCACACGAAGAGATTGCAAGTCCGGCAGACAGACGGCGAGGAAGGAGAGCGTGCAGGCAGACGGGAGCAGACAAGAAGACACTCGGGCACGCAAAACCACGGGAGCTTTGCTGCTTCCCTGCTTGGAGGGGGAGCGCGGCTGGGTAGGTGGGTGGACAGCAAGGCAAGCGAGCAGGCAAGCAGGCAGACAGACAGGCAGGCAGGCAAGCAGGCAAGCGGACGGGCAGGCGCTGAGGGTAGGGAGTGCAGAAACTGGTATTGAGGTCAGACACTGGCCGAGTTTCTACGCCTTAACTGTGAAGTCAGACTGCAGGCCACAGCCTCGACCCTACCACGTCAGCCTGCCCGACTCCGCGCCGCTCGCACAGCACCCTCTGTGCCCGGCTTTCAGAGCAGCGTGCCCGTCGGCGGCCGCTGCCCAGCGCCCTCCCTGCAGGCGCTGCCCCTTCTAGGCCCCTTCGCCCTTCCCTGCCGCAAGGACCGACACTCAGACCTGCGAAACGGACCCGGTTTTCACCTAAACTCTCAAGAAACTCACCTAAACCCTCGGCCAAAACCATCGACCAAACCTCACCTAAACCTTCACCCAATTCACCTAAACACTCCCAACCCAAACCTCGAACCCAAACCCCCAACCCAAACCCACACTCGACACTTGAGGCTCAAAGTTCTCGCTATTCAACGATAAGACTCGCGGAGATCAACCTTGCACTTGGTGACCCAACTTTCATCTCGTGCCATAAAAAAATCACTTGAGATACTGCCAATACTGTGGTATGCGTGTGCGGGTGAGTGAGCGAGCGAGTGGAATGAGTGACTGAGTGAAGTGAGATTGTGAGAAAGAGAGAGAGAGAGAGAGAGAGAGAGATAGAGAGAGAGGGGAGAGGAAAAGATAGAGAGATAGAGAGAGAGGGAGAGAGAGAGAGAGAGAGAGAGAGAGAGGAGAAGGAGAGAGAGAGAGAAAGAGAGAGAGGAGAGAGGAGAGAGAGAGCGAGAGAGAGAGAGAGAGAGAGGAGGGGGGGATGGGGGGGGAGGGGAGGAGAGAGAGGGGGGGAGAGAGAGAGAGGAGAGAGAGAGAGAGAGAGAGAGAGAGAGAGAGAGAGAGAGAGAGAGAGAGAGAGAGAGAGAGAGAGAAAAGGGAGAGTGAATGTGAGTGAGTGGGTACGTGGGGTGAGGGAGTGTGAGTGTGCATTTCGTGTGTGTGAGTATGAGTATATAAGCATGAGTGTGAGTGAGTGAGTGTAAGTGTATGCTCATCCACTTAGTGATTCACCAACATCCAGGCCAGTATGTTCCCTTATCTTCCGAGGCACTA
>NC_051411.1:1639150-1646650 GCF_015228065.2 Penaeus monodon
CCCCTCCTCTCACCTCTCCATCACTCCCTCGCTCCTCCTCTCCTCCTCCGTCCTCCATCCCCCATCCTCCTCTTTCCCCCTTCCTCCTACCCCCCGTCCTTTCTCCCTCCTCCCCCTCCTCTACTTCCCCCCGCACCTCACCTCCTCCCCTCTCTCTTCTCTCATCCCTCCCCTACTCTCCTCAATCGCTAAGTGTTGCTCTCCTATCCAGTCCTCTCTCTCTCGAAGCGAGGCTCCCCAGCAGCGTCTCCATCACGTACAGCCGTTAATGGCCCCGCGGCTCTATGCCCGGATTAATCGCAACACCCAACCTTGATTTTAAGCGCGACGCCGCACTCTGGGGCAAGCGGTTGCTACCCACCCGGTTTTTACACGCGCACGCACACCTATTAACTAATATACTTACACGACCACACGCACGCACACAGGGCCTATTTATATTTCTCTCTCTCTCTCTCTCTCTCTCTCTCTCTCTCTCTCTCTCTCTCTCTCTCTCTCTCTCTCTCTCTCTCTCTCTCTCTCTCTCTCTCTCTTCCACTCGTTCGCCTTCCTTCTTTCCATCCCTTTTCACCCTCCCTCTTCAACCTTTTATAGAAGTAAAAATAATAATAACTAAAAATTACAAGAAAACCACTAAATAAATCCTTCCACTGCCCTGCGCCTCCTATAAACTGATTGCGAAAACGAATCACGGCTGAATTGCAACACGTAATTGCAACTTCAATCATGAATGAAGCCAAAATAACACGTTCGGACGGCGACATGCTTCTGGTTTGCTTATTTGGGCGTCGTTCATAAATACATAAACATCTTACCCTCTCTTTTTCCCAATTTACATCATTCGATCTTAATGAACTTTCTCGAAATGAAAGAGAGAAAAAAAAGGCAAGTCATCGTTTCTATCGCATTATCTTTAACTTCCTCGATTATCCTTCTTTTCTCTTCGTCAGCTATTCTCCTTTTTTGAAATGACTACCACATCTATTTCTGTTCAACAAATTACAAAAGAAAAACGGATTCGTCATCATCAAGAGAGCTGATAAAGATGAAAACAAAAGATATTTCGCAATGCTGATATTAATACCTTCATGTCTCCATAACTACAGCGTCCATTTAAACGAGTAAATCTTCGCGGTGTTTGTTAATAATTTCAAAATTATCAAGACAGAGCCGGTACAATAAACCATTGAGATGACATGAATTATTATGATAGTACCAATAACCTCAATGATAGCAGTAGGCCTACACGTAGTAACAGTAGTAGATAGGATTAGTAATAATATTAATAGCTAATTATAATAATAATAAAAACAACAAAGACGAACAATAACAACAACAAAGACGAACAATAACAGTGCCAGTGACGAGGCACCCTTTCCCCCGCGTCACCGCTCAGCCTCGAAGCCTTCCCTTGCGGGCTTCAAGATCTCGGCGTTTGAACCACAAAGACACGACGGAGGTAAACGTTTCAGTGTTTTCTTCGAAGACAAAGCTTGGTCGTAACATAAACAAAGCGATCAGCCTATGTCGTCAGGGTGCAACAGAAGCAAAACAAATTTCTTGCAAGCATTTTTTTTTTTTTTCTATTTCGAAATGAAATGTTGTGTAGCCTTGGTGCGGGGAGGAAAATACTGCTCTCTCCGGGAGAGAGATATTTGCTCAAAAAGGGAACCGAATTCTTCTCTTTCCTTTTCCTCCGTCTCCTTCTTCCCCTTCCTCTCTCCTTCTCCCTCCCTTCCTCCCTTCTTCCTTTCTTCACCCTCCCTTCGTCCCTTCTTCCCTCCTCTCCTATCCCCTTTTCCTCTCCCTTCCTACTTCTCCCTTTCTCTTCTCCCTTACCTCCCCCCTCCCTCTCCCTCCCCCTCCACCTCCGTCCCTCCCCTCCCTCTCCCCCTCCCTCCCTTACCCCCTCTCCCCCTCCCTCTCCCTCTCCCTCTCCCTTACCCCCTCTCCCCCTCCCTCCTTCCCATCTTGTCCGCAGTCAACCGGAGATTTCATGCGACGCCCTCGGTCGACGTCAGGTCAGAAGGATCCCCGAAAAGGCGGGAGTGAAAGCAGCGAGGTATCGTAAAACCGACATTTCCGTCAAACACAAATACGGCGTAGGGAGAAGAAGAAAAGAAAAGAAAAGAAAAAAAAAGTAAAAAAAAAAGGTGACTTTTGACGAACCTATGAGAAATAAACTGGAATGAATGCACGCAGTTTGCTTGAAAATTTACTTGACAAAACTATCTAAAAGGTCGAAATCCTGATATATTACATATCATAAAAGTATAAATATATGAATATATAAATATATATAACCGAGAATTATGCATGCCATCTTCCCTCGATCCTCCTAGGTGTGCCCCATCGCCGTTCGTGCCACAGTGCCACCTCCCCCTCTACCCCTCCGCCGTTCGTGCCATAGGCCACCTCTCCTCACCTATCCGCCGTTCGTGCCATGGTGCCACCTCCCCCCCCCCGCCGTCGTGCCACGGGCCATTTCCCCCCACCCCCCGCCGTCATGCCACAGTGCCACCTCCCCCTCCGACGTTCGTGCCACGGTGCCTCCCCCCCCCCCCCCCTCGCCTGCAAACTCAACGTTCCCAACAACCTCAGTCAGGAACTAAGCTCCGCCCCCTTTCGCTTGCTATCGAACGCACGCTTTGTTTTTTTTTTTGTTTTTTTTTTACTTTTCCTTATTCCTCTTTTTTCTCCTGGTTTCTTTCCTCTGCCTTTCCTTCTCTTTATTTCTGATCACAGTTCTGATATGTAAATCCTTTAGATCCCAAAGAAAGAAAGAAAGAAAGAAAAAAAAAAAGTGAAAATTCTTTTTTTTTTTTTTGGGGGGGGGAGGGACACTGCAGGAACTCTTATCATCAAAACCGCATCTAAAACAAGCACGATCCTTCAACATGGAAAAAAATAAAATAAAATAAAAAGAAACATATATATCCAATTTAAAAAAAGGAAATAGAAAGTTTACAGCAGCTTGTTTTGACTGGCGATAAAATCTGGAGTCCAGCAGCCAGCCAACCACCCACTGCCACGAACACAAGTCAATGGGTCAGCGTGAGAGCCCGGCGCCCAATCGCACGGACGTACCCTCCCCCCTCTTCCCCCTTCCTTCGTCCCCACTTCCCCTTCCCTCGTTTCCCCCTCACTTCAACCCCCCCACCTCCCACCCTCGTTTCCCCCTCACTTCACCCCCCCACCTCCCCCTCTTCCCCTCCCCCCTTGCCACCAACTTGCAACAGTCTCGCTGCAGCTGCTATGCGTGCCAGAAGCAGGAGGGGAGGGGGGAGTGGGGAGAGGGGAGAAGGGAGGGGGAAGGCGGGGAGGTGGGGGACGAGGTGGCAGGAGAAACATCTGATGACACGCCCAATCATGCTCGCCAGTCGTCTTTCAAGGTAGACTTTTAAACACGTGTACTCCCCCTTCGCGCGCGCGCGCCACACACACACACACACACACACACACACACACACACACACACACACACACACACACACACACACACAAAGGCAAGGACAAAAACACAGACACAGACACACACACACACACGCATGCACACGCACACGTACACACCCGCCCTACAACCACTTACATACACACCCCAATATAAAGATATACACATAAACAGCCTACTGCATCAAGCAACTTTTATTTTCCCCGATCAGGAATTCACGCACGGCCCATTCGGCCGAGATGCCGACTCGGAGAACATTTTGAGATCAAATCGTAACGTGAGTTCATTGTCTAGACGGCGAGAGGGGGAGGAGGGGTGGGAAAGGGGAGGGGAGGACGGGAAGGAGGTGAAGGGGATGGAGGGAAGGGGAAAGGGGAAGGAGGCAGGGAAAGGGGGAAGGAGGAGGGAAGGGGAAAGGGGGAAGAGGGAGGGGAAAGGGGGAAGCAGGCGGGAAGGGGGAAGCAGACCCTCTTATATAAAGCAGCAGAAAGACAACACCATCCCCAGGGTACGAATCCATCGAGCGGGTCTTTAAGCCTTCGCTCTGAATGCTAATGAGACAAGACAGGAGGCTATTGGGGCCACATTCCCCCATCCCGCCGTGGGAATTCCGACCCTATGGCAGGCTGGCGTCTAGCTCCGTCTAGCGTCCCCGGCTGTTAATGATGTATGGGGGAGACACGTTGCACTTTCGTTTCTTTTTGGCAGTTGGGGGAAAACGGGATGAAAATGTTGACCAGGTTTAATGCATCTCGAGTTGTCCCTGGCCGCCGAGGAGGAGTATGGTGCGCCTCCTGCCGTTGCATGACCTGCATTAGAGGAAGAGCGAGGCGAGGCAAATGATCATTAATCCACATTGACTGCATCTGTCCCCGCCGCATTTACGACCTTGTCGCAAAGAGTGACATTATTCTAACAATTTACTCCTTGGGTGTTCCTCTGTCTGTCTACCTATCTGCCCATCCATCCATCCATCCATCTACCTATCTATCCATCTATCTATCTACCCATCAACCAACCTTTCAATCCATCTATCTATCCACCAATCTATCCATCCCTTGGTCCGCGACGTCTGCCCGTCTATACGTCTGCCAAAGGGTTTCTCAATCTCTCTGTCTATCTGGCTGGCCTGCCTGCCTGCCTGCCTGGCTGGCTGGCTGATCGTCCTGCATGGACCACGACCCGTTTACGCTTTTACGACCCCTGGTTATTGCACGAGGGCGCTGGGTACGACCGGTCACGGCCATGAGGAGCCGGGCTTTACCAACAAAACCTGTACTTGGTGGGAGAGAAAAGGGAGGGAGCGCGAAGGCAGGGAGGGAGTGCGGAGGCAGGCAGGGAGTGCGAAGGCAGGCAGGGAGAGAAGGGGGAAGAGAGGGAGAAAAGAGGGAAGGGGGGAGGGGAATGGGAGAGAGAAGGAAAGAGAGAAAGAGAGAGAGGGAGGGAGGGAGAGGGATGGAAGGAGAGAGAGTGAGAGGAGAGAGGAGGGAGGAAAGAGAGAAGAAAGACAAGAGAAAAAAGCGAGAGAGAAAGAGAATTAGACAACACAAACGCATAGAAGAAAAAGTGGAAAAGACATCACACACCTCCCTCTCTCTCCCCTCTCCCTTCTCCTCTCTCTCCCCTCTCCCTTCTCCCCTCTCTCCATCCCTCTTTCCTCCCCCTCTCCATCCCACCCCCCCCTCGTCCACACTTCCTCCTCCTCCTCCCCCTTTTCCTTCTCCGTCGCCCCCCCCCCCCAAGAGAACGAACCCCAGAGCCAATGCAGACACCTGTTCTCAATCCATATCATTACACCGACCGACCAACCCCGGAAACCTTCTAAAACAACATCAACCGTTAAGATTTAAGAGCGTTCATACCCTCGTCTACAGTCCCAAGGATACGTCGGTCTCTCTTTGTCTCTCTGTTTCTGTCTGTGTGTATCTGTCTGTCTGTGTCTGTCTGTCTGTCTGTCTGTGTCTGTCTGTCTGTCTGTTGTCTGTCTGTCTGTCTGTGTCTGTCTGTCTGTCTGTCTGTCTGTCTGTCTGTCTGTCTGTCTGTCTGTCTGTGTCTGTGTTCTGTCTGTCTGTTTCTCACAGCCTAGATTATCTACCTATACATCTTTCTCAATTTCCCAATCGTTCATCTCTCTTTCACTGTTTCTCAAATACACACACACACACACACACACACACACACACATACACACACACACACACACATGTAAACTCGCAAACGCACATACACATGTAAACACTCGCACACACGCGCACACACACACACGCGCGCACACAAAACAATAGTACCAAGTCTACCATGCACAAAAGGCTGGCCCTATCCGCGGTTCGCTGGTGGTGGGGCGCCACGGGGGACTCAAGGCCGCTGCTCAAGGACCCCACCCGGCCCACCCCCAGCCCACCCTCGACCCACCCCAGCCCACCCCTACCCGACCTCCAGTTAACCCATACTCCCTTCTGCCTCCCTCCTCCTCCTTGGTGTAGTTTCTCCTCCTGCGTCCTTCTCCCCGATCTTCCTCTCACTACTCTCTTCTCTTCTCTTCCCTTCTCCTCTCTTTCTCATCTCCCTTTCCTCTCTTTCCTCCTCCTTTTTCTTCTCTACTACTGCTACTACTACAAAACAACTACTACAACCTTCTCGTAGTCTCCACCACCTGCTTTCTCCTTCTCTCCCTCCCTACCTCCCTCTCTCCCTCCCTACCCCCCCCCCCCGACGAGTGACGTAACACCGACCGTGGCGCCGACCCAGTCTGGGCCATCGCTACTGCCGGCGGCGGCGAGTGAACGGGCGGGGTGTTACAATGGGCAGTGTGGGGGGGGGGGGAGGCCGGAGGGAGAGGGAGAAAGAGTTGGAAGGAGGGGGGAGAGAGAGGGAGAGGGAGGGAGAGGGAAAGGGAGGGAGAGAGAAAGAAAGAGAAAGAGGAAGAGGAAGAGAAAGAGGAAGAGAAAGAGGAAAAGAGAGAGAGAGAGAGAGAGAGAGAGAGAGAGAGAGAGAGAGAGAGAGAGAGAGAGAGAGAGAGAGAGAGAGAGAGAGAGAGAGAGACGATTAAAGAGGAAGAGGAGAAGGAGAAAATGAAGAGGAGAGACGGAGGTGAGAAGGAGAAATGGCGGAGAAAATGAGGACAGGAGAAGGAGGTGGAGGGGAGGAGAAGATAAGGATGAAGGAGGGAAGGAAATGACGAAGAGGAGAGCGACGCGCCATTTATCGCCTTCTTCCTGCTCTTCTCCTCTTCCCCCTCCTCCTCCCCCCCTCCCCCTCCCCCTCCCCCCCCCTCCTCCCCCTCCTCCTCCCCCTCCCCTCCTCCCCCTCCCCCTCCCCTCCCCCTCCTCCTCCCCCCTCCTCCCCCTCCTCCTCCTCCTCCTCCCCCTCCTCCTCCCCCTCCTCCCCCTCCTCCTCCCTCCTCCCTCCCTCCTCCCCCCCTCCTCCTCCTCCTCCTCCTCCTCCTCCTCCTCCTCCTCCTCCTCCTCCCCTCCCCCTCCTCCTCCTCCTCCTCCCCCTCCCCCTCCTCCTCCTCCCCTCCTCCTCCTCCTCCTCCCCCTCCTCCTCCTCCCGCTCCGGCTGATTTCCTTCCTCCTTTTTCGTCGTCACCCTCCCCCCCCAGCCCTCCCCCAAGGCCCTAATCCCCAGCACCTCTCCGTTAACAAACATATTTCTCTCCTCACCCTTGTCCTCCCTCCTTCCTTCCCTCGTTTCCCTCCCTTCTCCCTTCGATCCCTTCCTTCCTCCCTTCTCCCTTCTCCCTTCCTCCCTTCCTTCCTCCCTCCCTCCCTCCCTCCCTCCCTCCCTTCTCCCTTCAATTCCTTCGTTCCCTCCTTTCCTTCTTCCCTTCCACTCTCCCTTCTCCTCCTTCCCTCTTTCCCTTTCTCCTTTCCCCTATTTCCTCCCTTCTTCTTCTCCTTCTCTCTCCCTCCTGCATAACCGCTTTTCTTTCGGATTCCTCAGGACTAGGCTCTCACCCCTCCCCCACCCCTCCCCACCCCTCCCCCACCCCTGCGCGTCCGCCTCCTCACCCGCCGCCACTATCATCGCCTCCTCCTCCTCCTCCTCCT
>NC_051411.1:1649150-1661650 GCF_015228065.2 Penaeus monodon
GGAAGGGAAATGGCAGCGGGGAGCACGATGCAGAGAGAGAGAGAGAGAGAGAGAGAGAGAGAGAGAGAGAGAGAGAGAGAGAGAGAGAGAGAGAGAGAGAGAGAGAGAGAGAGAGAGAGAGAGAGAGAGAGAGAGAGAGAGAGCAGGCGCATAGGCACGAGATTTCACGAGAGGAAATACGAGGGAGAATTTCGAAAGTCCTGCCAGAGTCCTACGAAAAGTTGTACCAAAGTTTCACGAAAGTCATATAAAAAGGGCCGACGAAAAATCTAAACCTGCAAAGTAAAAAAATAATAATAATAATAATAAAAAAAAAACGGAAAAAAAACAGTAAAACACAAGAAGAAACTGATTAGCCTACGAGAGTCCCACGAAAATCCAATGCATACCCCTACGAAAACCCTACGAAAAAAACCACGAAAATCCAACGAATACCCTACGAAAAAAAAACTACGCGCTCCTGACCTGCGATGTTGCAAAGAACCGTGCACCTTCACACACTCGACGATCAAACACACATCTCCTCCCACGGGGCCCAGCGCAGTACCCGGTGACTTTAAAGGCCGACCTTCTCTTACTCGCCGCTACTCCACGAACAGGAAGAGCAACGTTTGGGTTTATCGGTTTACCTCATTCAGTGTTATACAAGAAAAAGAGGAGAGAGAGAGGGAGAAAACATGCGGGATGAGAGATGCTTGGAAAGGGAGGGAAGGAGGGAGGGAAGGAGAGAGAGAGAGAATATATACGATATGAGAGATGCATGGGAAAGGAGGGAAGGAGGGAAGGAGGGAAGGAGGGAGGGAGGGAGGGAAGGAGGGAGGGAGGGAGGGAGGGAGGGAGGGAGGGAGGGAGGAGGAGGAGGAGAGGGAGAGGAGGGGGAGAGAGAGAGAGAGAGAGAGAGAGAGAGAGAGAGAGAGAGAGAGAGAGAGAGAGAGAGAGAGAGAGAGAAGAGAAGAGAGACAGAGTCCCGAGGCATCCTTCCCCTCCTCCCCAAACCCCCACCTTTCCTGTAGGACTCCCTCCTCCTCCCTCCTACCCCCCCTGCTCTCCTTCCCGCGAGTTCATAGAGGCTGTGGACATCTCCCGGTCAACGCCTTTTGCATCTTTGGCCGGACACGTCCTTGATGCCAGGCGATGTCACTCCCAAGAGAGAGAGAGAGAGAGACACGCCGAGAGATGTGAAGCGAGAGAGAAAGACAGTGTGAAGAGAAAGAGGAGAAAGTATAAACAAATGGAAAAAAAGGGAGATTTGAAGAGGAGAAGGAGAGTGTGAACGAGGAGAAAAGTATAAACAAATAGAAGAAGAGAAGTGTGAAGAGGAAAGGAAGAGGAGAATGTGATGGGGAGAAAAGTATAAACAAATAGAAACAAAAAATGGAAAACACCGTTAAGGCAGAGGATCATTAACTTGAAAAGTAAAAAAAAAAGTATACGTACAAAAAAAAAAAAAAAAAAAGACCTAACGAGGAAATTAACTAAACACGAAGATCAAAGAACAGGGAATACAGAACTCAAAACGAAAAACAAATATATAAAACAAGTAAAATAAATAAAACAGAACATAAATAAATAAAACTAAATAAATAAAATAACGGCAAAGCGTCCGGAACACCGACCCATAGGCCTATACCCCTAGACGTCTAGCGCAGCCTCATTTTCCGACTCTAAGCGGCCTATGACACACAGGGGCGGCATTCCCGAAGGGCTTCGGCTAAGGGAGGCTAAGGGGAGCCGAAGGGAAAGGGGAAAGGGAAAGGGAAGGCTTCTGGAGCATCCGACAAACCCCGATTTCAAGAACCAATTTATGGCGCTCTGAAGGATTCGTTCTTTGGAGCTAAGGAAGGTCTAAGGGGGCCAATAAGGGAGACTAGGCTAAGGGGGACTAAGGGGGACTAAGCGAGACCACAAGGGACTAAGGGCTAAAGGGGGCTCAAGGCAAAGGGAGAGAGGGGGCTTCTGGAACGTTCGGCGGACCCGGTTTCAAGCTGAACGCCAACCGCGGGGGAACAAAACCACCTCCCTTGGCATCGCCTTTAAAGCGCCTTTTGGCTTTGCTTTTATCAGCCTTATCTTTGTTATCACTGCCCCGATAGCTTTATCATCTTCTTATCCTCGCTGTTGTGATTATAGTTACTGCAATGATGATGATGATGATGATGATGATGATAACAATAATAACAACGATAATGATAATAATAATAATGGTAATATTAATAATGATGATGCTGATGATGGTAATGTTAATAACAATAACAGAAATATTATAATAATTACCAATATTGTTAACGTTAGTTACAGAATAAACACAACACACCCTGTCCTGCGGTGTTGTTGTTTGTTGTTGTTGTTGTTGTTGTTGTTGTTGTTGTTGTTGTTGCTGCTAATAGTGGTTGATGTAATAATAGTAACAGCAGCAGCAGCTATTACTAGTGACAGTAATAGTAGTAGTTTAATTACAACAATTTGCACAGGTTATTCTTGCTATTGCTGTCACCGTCATATGATCATGTTACTGTTATTGTGATCAGCGCTGTTATCAATACCTTTTCCCTTTTCCCTTTTCTCTCGTTTCCTCCCTTGCACTCCTTCTCCGGCTCCTCCTTTCTTTTATTTTGCCTCTTCCCCGAATTTCTTATTTCCTTCTCTCTCTCTCTCTCTCTCTCTCTCTCTCTCTCTCTCTCTCTCTCTCTCTCTCTCTCTCTCTCTCTCTCTCTCTTACACACACACACACCTTCTCCGTCTCCTTTACCCTTTATTTTCTTCTCTCTCTCCCCTCTTCCTCTTTTCACACTCCTTAATCCACTCCCTGCCTCTTTTCCCTTCACCTTTGCCCCTACCAACCGCCACTGCCCCTCCCTCCCCTTGCCCCTCTCCCTCCCCCACCCTTAACCCTTTCGTCCACGCGGGGTGTCCCTGCCTCTCCCCCTCCCCCTCTTTCTCCCTCTCCCTCCCCCCCTCCCGCCTGCGCAGGCTGCCCGGCCCCTCACCCATCCTCCTCCCTCTCTTCCCTTCACCCACCCTCCTCCCCCCTCCCGTCTGCGCAGGGTACCCTCCCCCCCACTCTCCCCCTACCTCATTAGCTCGCCCAATGGCCTTCACCTGCGCCCTGCTCTTACTGCGGGTCGTAATAAGTAATTAAATGCGTGTGCTTGATGAATGTATAGCATAATCGACTCTCTCTCTCTCTCTCTCTCTCTCTCTCTCTCTCTCTCTCTCTCTCTCTCTCTCTCTCTCTCTCTCTCTCTGTATGTGTGTGCGTGTGCGTGTGCGTGTGTACATATATGTACATATACATGTGCGCATTTCCACGCAAGTACACACATCGGTTTCTTCCCTTTGCCTTCTCCTTTATTATTTAATCCTTGTCTTCTCCCCTTTCATCTTAACCTTTCTCATTCCCCTTCATCATCTCGCTTCCCCCTTTCTCTCCTCTTTACTCTACCAATTCTACTTCAATCTTCATTTCCCACTTAATCCTTCCCCTTCTCCCTTCCTCTCTCCCCGTCTCCTTTCCCCTCCTATTCCCCTTCATTCCTTCCCCCTTCTCTCCCTCCTTCTTCCCTTCCCCTTAACCCTTTTCCTTCCCCCCCCTCCCCCTACCTCTCTGATCCCCCCCCCCCCATCAGAGGTCACATCGGTCACGTGGAGGCCCTAACAAGCACGGGGGGGGGGGGGGGCGTTTAGAGGAGATGCAGGAAGTAGGGAGAAAGGAGAGAGGTAGAGAGAAAGGGAGAGAGAAAGGGAGAGAGGGAGGAAGGAAGAAAGGGAGAGAGGGAGGGAGAAAGGGAGAGAGGGAGAGAGAAAGGGAGAGAGAGAGGAAGGAAGAAAGGGAGAGAGGGAGGAAGAAAGAAGGAGAGAGAAAGGAATGAAGGAATGTAGCGAGGAGGTGGTTTGGGATAGAGAGAAAGGGAGGTTGAAGGAGATACGAAGAGAAGAGGAGGGTCTGAGAAAGGAGGGAGGAGAGGGAGGGTGGGAGGGAGGAAGGGAGATAGCAAATAGAAAAAAAAATGTGAGAAAAAGAAAGAAAGAGAAAGACAAACAAAGAGAAAAAGAGAAGAAAAAAAAATAGAAATAAAAAGAGAATAGAGCAAGAGAAAGATCAAGAGAAAGAAAGCGAGCGAGAGAATGATAACTCGCTTCTCGATATCCATCACAAATGCCACGGAGCGGTTGCGGTCATGAGCAGACACAGGAGATTTCGTCTGCATGCTATTCGCGGACATGACGTCATGGCGCACTCCGAGTCTCGTGGCGATAACTCATCCTGTCTAAACTTGCGAACAGGAATCATTCTCCTGTTTATCTATTTACTTATTTATCTTAAATACTAATCCCGTAAATGTTAATGTTTATGCAAATGTAAATGTCAATGTTAATGCGAATGTAGAAACACCACCGCTATATGTCTGACCCTGTGTAAATGTTAATGTTAATGTTAATGTGAATGTTAATGTGAATGTGAATATAGAAATACCACCGCTATATGCTTTGTACCAATCCTGTCTGATCCTGTGTAAATGTAAATGAAAATCCAAATGTAAATGTTAATGCAGGAATACCACCGCTATATGCTTCACACACACATCCTGTCTGATCCTGTGTAAATGAATATGCGAATGTAAATGTAAATGTGGAAATGCCACCGCTATATACTTTATGCTGATCAAGTCTGGCTCTGGCCCTATGTAAATGTAAATATAAATCATATAAAAAAATACAACCACGACGCGCTTCTCACTAACCGATCCTTAACAAACAAAAACATTAATTCCACCGTATGAATCATTCCCTAACGTGCTTTGTCAACGTAAATGCAGACATTTCTCCCGCGATACAGATTTACACACCACACTCTTCCTTTAAAAGACCAGCTCGTGTGCATGCAATCTGCAACCACCTGCAACCGAGATTGGCTGTCGCGCGTAATGCACATCGACCGGAGTAGCAACCCTCCGTACACCCGGACGTTTCACGGGCGCGCCACCGCCTCGCCGGCTGCGGGTGGGTGTGGGGAGGGGGAGGGGGTGGGGAAGAGGTTTTGAGGGGGGGAGGCTAGGGGTGGGGGTGGGTGCAGGGGGAGAGGGTGTGGAGGAGGTTCTGAGGGGTTCGAGTAGGGTGGGGGGTAGGGGGAGAGGGTGGGGAGGAAGTTCTGAGGGGGTGGGGAGGAGTTTCTAAGGGGGTGGGGTGGGGGTTCAGAGGGTTCGAATAGGGTGGAGTTCGGGGGGAAGAGGTTCTGAGGGGTTCAGGGTGGGGAGGAGGTGGGGTGGGGTGTTCAGCGGGTTGAGGTTCAAATAGGATTATAGGGTGGATATTTTCCGGAGGGGATATTCGGATGCTGGGTGTGCTGGGCGGGAGAGGTTCTAAGGTGGAGAGGTTTGAGGTTCAGGTGATGGAATGAAGTACTCTTGTGGGGTTGAAGAGGTTCAGAGGTGGAGCAAAGTGATTCTATTTCCGATTCAGGGTTTTACAAAGGTTCAGAGGTGGAGTAGATGAGAGCAGACCAGAGTGGCGTAGAGCACAGTGGTGGAGATTGGAGTGGAGGAGGAAGGAGACAGGTGGCGAGGGGGAGGGGCAGGGGCAGGGGGGTAGCGCCTTCCTTGCCTTGGGACGCTGCACGAGGTCGCAAAAACACCGCATCGCCCGCCAGAGTCTTTTCCGTGGATGCTTCCTCGAACGTCAGCCGCCTGGTCAGATCGTCTAGACACACAGACAGACAGACAGACAGACTGACAACCACACGCACACATACACACACACATACAGACACACACACACACACACACACACACACACACACACACAGGTAGATAGCCGAACAGATTAGTTAGGTAAGTAGGAAGGTAGGTAGGTAAAAGGTAAAGATACACACCCTACAAAAGGAGAGAGAGAGAGAGAGAGAGAGAGAGAGAGAGAGAGAGAGAGAGAGAGAGAGAAAGAGAGAGAGAGAAAGAGAGAGAGAGAGAGAGAGAGAGAGAGAGAGAGGAGAGAGAGAGAGAGAGAGAGAGAGAGAGAGAGAGAGAGAGAGAGAGAGAGAGAGCGAGCAAGGTCTGAGGAGCAGAGACAGGGCGCTAGACGGCGTGTCACTCACAGCGCCGTCGAGGCAGCGGCTCCCCGGCGGCCGAGGCCCAGAGACGCAGCAGCCGAGGCCCAGGTTTTCCTCGAGCGCCAAGCACTGGAGGACGACTGATATCAGAGCCGGCAAAGCACCGGCTACTCAAATATTTCGAGAAAATTCCAGTCTGGTTGTCTGAACACACATAAAAAAAATGTATATATATATATATATATATATATATATATATATATATATATATATATATATATATATATATATATATATAATAGGAATAAGAATAAAAAGCAGCGAAGTTTGTACCCAGGAAATACTAAGTCTCCCGAACCCCGGCACGCCATTAACGACCTTCCGTGTGCTTGCAGAAAGGTCCCAAATTGCACGCCCTGTGAATTACGTGACAATCGACTCGAGACAAAAGACAGATACACGATTCCACGTCGGAAGGTAAAATGAGCCTTAGTGATCGAATGCATATGTTCCATGTTCATGCAGCAAATCTCTGATCTCCCCCCAAAAATGTATAGATATACATCCCTAATACATTCCCAGACGGTTTACCAGCTGAAGCTAGATGCGTCTCCTGCGAGGACCTCTCGACGCCCTCCGATGCAGCTTCCTCGTGGCGGGCGCAGAGGCCGAGCGCGGAGGCGAAAATGCTCCTGCGTCGGCATTTTGTGTCAACTCACGGCCATCCGCTGCTTACAGGTGCACACTCGCCCGTGCAAGTCATATGTATGATTGCAACAGACGCCGCGCCGAGAAAGCTGTGCCTTGTTTCGCTCCATACTATGTTTAGCCTCTTCCCCGACACGTTTTTACATTCGTCCATACGGCCGAATCTATTCTGTTTTCGTCCTCTTCTTCTTTAGGTGTAATACATTCGAAATCGCCTGCCGCTCGCTGCATACCAAGCCGGCCAGAGCGGCGGGACGCGCCGCCGACCCGCCGAGGGACCCTTATGGCGGGGCGCATAGGGCCGTTTTCCGCAGCCGCCTGCAGTCGCGGCCCCGAGCGAGCCCTTCTTCCCAGCGCGTCCGCCTGAAACGGTCAGGGCCGAGCAGGCCAGACGGCGGAGTGGCGGAGCTGGCGGACGGAGCGCAGCGCACGCACTCCAGACGCAGGCCAGACGGCGCTGCGGAACAGACGGAGGCGAGACGGAAGGCGCTGGACGGAGCGACAGAAGGCAGCAAGCCGGGCCTGACGGCGACAGCCTATCAGCATGCGAGCGAGACGACCGAGGATTTCTCAATCGGTAATCTAATATGTGCGCGTGGATCCGTGTGCGTGGGTGTGAGTATACACGTGACAAAACCGGCTTGTGGAGAGAGAGGGACACAATAAACAAAGGGATACGTTGCTGAGAGGAGACGGAGAGAGAAGAAGGAGAAGGAGAAGGAGAGAGGGAGAGAGAGAAATGGAAAATGGAGAAAAAACGGAAGGGAAGGGGAGAGAGAGGGAGGGAGGGGGAGAGAAGAGAGAGAGGGAGGGAGAGGGGGGAGAGAGAGGGAGAGGGGGAGGGAGGGAGGGAGGGAGGAGGGAGGGAGGGAGGGAGGGAGGGGGAGGGAGGGAGAGAGAGAGAGAGAGAGAGAGAGAGAGAGAGAGAGAGAGAGAGAGAGAGAGAGAGAGAGAGAGAAATCCTTGTCGGGTTCATGGAAAACAAGTACTCCCTTCCCCCTCTCCCCCCCCAACATGACATTCGACGGAGTAACGCAAGACGAGCCTCTCTCTCTCTCTCTCTCTCTCTCTCTCTCTCTCTCTCTCTCTCTCTCTCTCTCTCTCTCTCTCTCTCTCTAATTTAATTATATATATATATATATATATATATATATTTATATATATATATATATATATATATATATCTTTATATTTCTCTTTTATATCTCTCTCTCTTTATCTCTCTTTTTCTTTATCTCTCTCTCACTCTCTTTATCTCTCCTTCCCCTCCTACTCCTTATTCCCTCCTTCTCCTTATTCCCTCACCCCCCACTCCCTCACCCTCTCCCATTCCTTTACCAACCGCCCCCTTCCCCTTCCCCTCCCCACCCCTCCCCTCCCCACCTCCTCCCCTCCCCAACCCCCTCCCCCCCCCCGCCCCACCCGCTTCCCTTCAACCACACTATCAAGCGGGGTGTACCTCCCGACCTGCCGCCCTGACTTCGAGGTTCCCCATTCCCATTACACACATTAAGGCCAACATCTGGAACGCTTATTATTCTGGCTCCAATTCGCACATCAACTTGTTGCGGGGCGAATTGGGTGACCTTTTGTTTTGTTTTGTTTTCTCTACGTGTGCGTATGCGGACACGCAGACGAGTGTTATTGTTATGCATGTGCGATGTTTCCGTACATATATACATATATATGTTTCTTAATATCTGTGTGTGTGTGTGTGTGTGTGTGTGTGTGTGTGTGTGTGTGTGTGTGTGTGTGTGTGTGTGTGTGTGTGTGTGTGTGTGTGTGTGTTAACGGCCTGTATGTGTATATATTCATCCGTAATGATTGCGAGCGAAAGTCCGGCGGCTAATCCACCCGCAAAGCCACACAAATGCATCCACATACATCCGCGCTGTTTCTGGGGCCACACTGGAGTAAAGACCAAGGCGGCGGCGACGAGTTAAAGCCTGAACCGAGTGGGAGTGGGAAGTGGTGGAGTGGGAAGTGGTGGAGTGGGAAGTGGTGGAGTGGGAATGGTGGAGTGGGAGGGTGGGGGGGCGGAGTGGGGGAGGGGGAGGGGAGAAGGGATGAAAGAGGGATGGGGGAGAAAAAGTAAGGGAAAAGTGAGGGGAGAAGGGGTAGGAAGGAGAGAGAGGGAGGAAGGAAAGGGGAAGAGAGAAAGGGAGGGTAAGGGTTTGGGAGGGGGAGAGGAGAGAAGGGAGAGGGAGGGGAGAGGAGAGAAGGGAGAGGGAGGGGAGAGGAGAGAAGAGAAGGGAGAGGGAAGGAGAGAAGAGAGAGGAGAGAGGGAGTAGAAGAGAACTGGAACTGAAGCAAAACTTGAGCGAAGGGAGAATTTCGCAATGGAGGAGAAGGAAAAAAAAAAAAAAACTGAACGAAAAGAGAGAGAATAAAAGCCAATTTCCTTATCTTTCCATACCCTACCTCAGTTTACCACTTTCCACGCTTTGACCGTATGAGAGCCCCGCAAGCGTCATATCCCCTCCATCCTTCCTTCCTTCGGCTCTCTCCTTACTCCTCCCCCTCCTTCCCACACCTTCCCGGCTTCCTTCCTCGCTCTCTCACACCTCTCCTTCCCCCCTCCCTCCTCCCGCCTCCCCTTCGCCCCCCCTCCTCCCCTCCCCCCCCTCTCTCCCGCAAGACGGAGCGCCATAAAAACCCCAGTTCCGTCACAACACGAGGCGCGTACTTTCACCCCGGCAAAAACAAGACCAGGGTCCGTCAATGCGCTCGGCGGGGGGGCGTCGCGGCGTTCCTGCTGCGGACGCATGGCCGATGCACGCCCGCGGTGAGTGAAGGGCGGTCGGCTGTGATATACGCGCACACAAAACACACGCACACGCACGCACGCTCATGAATACACACGTGCACGCAAGCAAAAACTCATCCTCCCCCCCCCCCCCCCCCCCCCAAATACACACACTCATTCGCTTACTCACATCACGCACATACACTAGATATGCACACGCACATACATACATACGCACGCACTCAAGCGCACACACACGCGCGCTCCTACCGCAAGGCAAGAAGGCGGTAACACACAGTCACATGGTAACACTGCTCAGGCACACGGTAACGCGGCCGGGATCGTGACGCGGCGCGAGGCTGGGGGGTCACGGCCGAAGTCACGTGACCCGCAGTCGTGACGTAAGCCTTAGTGTTGCCGAGATGCCGGTCGCCTTTTTTTCTTTATTGTTCGCAGAAAGGTGTCGTCTGAGAAACGTTTCTTTTTTTCCCTTCAGTCGCCAGACGCGCCTGGAGGAGGGGGAGGAGGAGGGGGAGGAGAAGGAGGCGTGGGGGCTTAATATCCGTCGCTTACGCAGGTTGATCGCACGGCCTGGGGGATGCGGAGACACAGGGGGACGTGCTGGCCGGAGCTACCTCATGATGTAACCAGATCTATCTTTGCTAATTTACATCGCGGCACTTCTCTCCAGCTCTCTCCGTCTCCTTCTTCGTCTCTGTCTCTATCTCTCCTTCTTTCCTTCTCTCCCTCCTTCTCTCTCTCTCCTTCTTTCTTTCCCTCCCTCCTTCTCTCTCCCTCCCTTCCCCCTTCCCCCTTCCCTCCCTCCCTCGTATTCTCATCTGCTATATGGCCATTTAGCCCAATTTGCCGTGGGCGAGTGAGGGCACAGGACGGAAAGTTATTCAGAAAAGTCCAAGCATAATCTCTGTCGGTGCGCCTGTCTGCCTCCTTTCCGGCTACCCTTCTTGAGCCGTTTGTCTGTCTGTCTGTCTAGTCATGAACCATCTCTCTTTTCTTCTTCTTTCCTTCGTTCTTGCATTCCTTTCTCGATCTCTTCATCTCCCTATCCGCTATCTCCCTCAACTGTTTTTTTTTTTTCACAATAACCCACACCACACTTCGCTTCCGTCCCTTCCCTTCCCCCTCCCCCCCTCCCCTCCCTTCCCTTCCCTTTCTATTCTTCCCTTCTTCTCCTCCCTCCCTCCTCAACCCTCTTCTCCTCTCTTCACCCTCCTCCTTCCCTCCTACGCTCCCCTCCCTCCTTCCTCCCTCACCCCCAATGTATCTCCCTCGCTATCGCCTCTATCACGGACCTCGCGTCCAGTCCGGCTTGGATCACCGGGGCCTGGTGTTGGCAGCTGGCTTGGAGCAAGGGCTGGGCGGTGCGGGCGGGCGGGCGGTGCGGGCGGGCATTGCGCACACTTTCTACCTCCGTTGCGCTCCTCACTCTCCTTCTCCTTTTTCTTCTTCTTCTCCTTCTTCTTCTTCTTGTCCTCCTCCTCCTCCTCCTCGGTCTCCCTCTCCCTCTCACCCTCCTCTCCGCCCGGCGCTCTTATCATCGTCACCTTAAGTCACACTTTCGTCACCTCCTTATCGCCGGGACCGTCCCTCGCCGCTCCCTCGCTCGCCCAACGCCCGCCGGCAGCACGACGTCTCGCGGGCTTGATTCTCTCTTCTCACTTTCTCTCTCTATCTCTCCTCCTCTTCTCTCTCTCCTCTCCTGTCTCTCCTCTCTCCTCTCTGTCTCTCTTCTCTCTCTCTCCCTCTTCTCTCCTTCTCCTCTCTGCCTTTCCCACTCCCATTGTTTCTCCCTCTCCCTCCCTCCCCCACTATCTCCCTCTCTCTCTTTCTCCTTCTCCCACTCCCTCTCCCTCCCTTTCGTGAGGTCTTCTTGCAACCAGGACACGATGCAAGCGCCGCGACTCGCAACACAAGCAACTCCTCGCAATCCGCCTACTTATCGCCGCCCATCCGCCCGCCCGAACAGACATTGCTGGCTCAGGTGTCAACAAATATCGCGCTTTTATTAAAACCGAAGCATTCTCCCCAACCCCTTCGTCGCTCTCCCCTCTCCCTCGCCCTCACAGTCCCCTCTCCCTTCGCCTCACCCTAGCTGACATTCCCTAGACCGGCACTTTAAATTTTACCTCTTCCCTGGAGAGAAAAATTAAATTCTCTCTCTGCAACTTTCTCTCTCTGCAACGGATAACATTCCTTGATCGTTGAGAATCAGCTGATCCAATCTCCAAGCGAGGATAAATGCCATGCTGACATCATCGCAATCACCACCATCACCACCACCATTAACACCCTCACCACCATCACCATCATCATTAACACCACCACCACACCACCACCACCACCAACACCAACAACGACATAAACAAACTCCAAAAGTCAAATCCCCAACACTCAAAACCAACCGACCTGCAGATTCTCGCTAAATCCCCAGCGCCGCGACGGGAGAAAACGGCCTTCACTCCATCAATTACTGACCCTCCCTCCTGCGCGCCCAAATCCTCACCACCCTCCTCCCTCTCTCTCTCTCTCTCCCTCTCTTCCTCCTTCACTTCCTCTCTCTCTCTCTCTCTCTCTCTCTCTCTCTCTCTCCTCTCTCTCTCTCCTCCTTCACTTCCTCCTCTCTCTCTCTCTCTCTCCCTCTCTCCTCCTTCACTTCCTCACTCTCTCTCTCTCTCTCTCTCCCTCTCTCCCTCCTTCACTCCCTCACTCTCCTCCTCCAACCGCCTCCCTCCCTTCCTCCCTCCCTTTCTCCCTCCCTTCCTTCCCTCTAACGCAAAGCAATCAACGCCCTGTCTTCCAAAAGAGAACGCAGGAGAAAAAAGAAAGGAAAAATAAGAAGAGGGGAGAATAAGAACGAAGAGAGGCCAAGGGAAGAAAGAGAGGAGGAGGAGGAGGAGGAGGAGGAGGAGGAGGAGGAGGAGGTCGAGAGGAAGAGGAGGAGGAGGTCGAGAGGAGGAGGAGGAGGAGGAGGAGGAGGATGAT
>NC_051411.1:1664150-1669150 GCF_015228065.2 Penaeus monodon
GAAGAGGAGGAGGAAGAGAAGAAAGAGGAGGAAGAGAAGGAGAGGGAGAGGGAGAGGGAGGAGGAGGCGGAGGCGGCGGCAGCGTGACTGTCTTGACATAATCGACGCTCAGCCATTGTGAAACGCGAACGACAGGCTTCGCTATTTGTGTTGATCAGCAAAGTTATTCCACACATAAATCAGCAAAAACATTATTTATTTATTCTCCCCCCCCACCCACCCTCTCTCTCTCTCACCTACCTACCTACCTACTACTACATACATACATACATACATACATACATACATACATACATACATACATACAACAACACACACACACACACACACACACACACACACACACACACACACGCCCCCCCCCCCTCCCGGCAGCAGCCTGCATAGCCCAACCTCGGCCCCAACCTCCCGCAGCCTGATCTCTCGGCACAATAACCAATGACCCAGCCCCCACCTCTGTATACACCTCCCCCCCTCCTCCTCCTCCTCAAGTGTACAGATACCCCCCTACACCCAACATACCCCCTCTCCCTCCCCCCCACCGTCGCAGCGCCTACCTTGTACAGAGGTCAGCTTTCGACGGCACCCCCCCCTAACCTCAGCACATCCCCCCCTCACCCCTGCACCGCCGACCCTACCCCTCGTAACTCGCCCCTCCCCCTTGTAACTCTCCCCGTCCCCTTCCCCTTCCCCACCCTTCCCCTCACCCCCACCACGACCTCCACCCCCTGTAGACAGCAGTTGTTTGGGCTCTCACTCCCCCGATGCAGTGAAAGCTTGGACCCGAGTTCAAGCGAGAGGGGTGGAGAGGGGATTGGGGGGGAGGGGGAAGAGGAGAGTTGGGGAGAGGGGAGCTGGGGGAGAGGGGAGTTGGGGAGAGGGGTGTTGGGGGAGAGGGGAGTTGGGGGAGAGGGGTGTTGGGGGTAGAGGAGAGTTGGGGGGAGAAGGGAGTTGGGGGTGAAGAGTGTGCAGAGGGGTGGAGTGGGGAGGAGAAGAAAGGGGAGTGGGGAGTTAAGGTGAGGGTAGGGGCACGGTGGGGGGGGGGTGAAGAATGGCATGGGCGTGGGGGCAGTGGGAAATAGGGGTGAAGGGTGAGCACAGTGGCGGGGAGGGGGAAGGGTGACAGCTGAGGATAGTGAGGGTGAAGCGAGGGTGAGGATAATGTAGGTAGAGGAAGAGGAAGAGAAAGAGGAAGAGGGAGAGGAAGAGGGAGAGGGAGAGGAAGAGGGAGAGGGAGAGGGAGAGAAGGAGGGGGGAGAGGGACAGTACAAGTGAAGCGGAAGAAAAGGAGGGAAAGAAAATGAAGAAGAGGGCGAAAAAAAGAAGAGAAAGAGGCAAGATGATAACATGCGATTGGAGAGAGTGGATGGGAAAAAATGGTCAATAAATAGATGCTGGCGATTTCCAAATTGAAGCAAAAGAAAAGAAAGGCCTCGCAAGAAAAAAAGCAAGAGACAGAAGTAGGGGAAACAGAGAGATAATTAAACACAAAAGGGAGAGACGGAAAGAGATAGACTGAGATAGATAGATTATAGATAGATAGATAGAGAGGCAGAGAACAAGAAACAGACAGACAGCCAGCCCGAGAGAGAGGAAAAGAGCGGCAGCCGAAGACGTGGGCGCCCAAAGAGCCAAGATGCCAGCGGGGAAAGTGAAGGATCCAGAAGAAAACGGACATTCCCGAGGGGGCTTCAACCCGACGCGCTTCTTAAGGCGACGAGAGCTTACGCGAGTGACACACAAAGCCATAAATACACGCACATAAACCCGGACAGACATAAAAACAAACTAACATAAACAAGGGCCTATATTTCATCACAGCTACACACGTACCTAGATTATCAAAAATAATATAAATACACACACACACACACACACACACACACACACACACACACACACACACACACACACACACACACACACACACACGAGATTTTGTTCCCAGCGAAAAAAGTAGCCTCCAGACACAACATAATTTCTCCCCAGACACGACAGACTTTGTGTTTTTTTTTTCCTATCTAAAGTCGGTCGAATCAGCTCTAAAAAAAAGGAAAAAAAATCCCATAAAAAATCAAAGGAAGAAGAGAAATGAATAAAGAGAGGAAGAGAGGGAAGGACGAGAGATGCGAAGCCAACAGCAAGAAGATAATCGGAGAGAAAATCGATCCGAAACAAAAGGCGAAGGAAGGAGCAGCAGACAAGCAGGGCGGCGCAACCCAGACGCGGCGGACGAAGCTCAAGGAAACAGCGAAGCGGAGGGAGCGACCGGCAGGAGGTGGCGCACAGGCACTCGGAACGAAAACGAGAGCACGAGTGGCGGATCAATTATCTCCGTCACGAGCGTCAACCTCAGCTAGGGCTTTGATTACGCCCTAGACAACCTGCAGACAGCGCCGTGCTCGGGCCGACGCGCGCGCTCCCACCAGGCAATTCGGTCTCCCGTGAGCGGAAGTCCGTGAGACGAAGAGAACTTTCGGGCCGCTCCCTCGTGACGTCATGCTCTGACGTCATGCATTGTTTTGAGGCCACTCCGTTCGTGGGCCGTCTGAGGCTACCGCCGGAGGCCGTGCCCTGCCCAGCCGCCGGGCCTCGCAGGGGCTTTTACTCATCCCAGCTCGCCGAATTCTTGATTTAAGGTTCAAGAAACTCATTATCTCCTCCGTCGAGTGAGTCATTAGCCAGCCGTTTCTCTCCTTAGTCACCCTAACGAGGGCAGAGTCGACATCCTTTGAAGACGCTGGCAAAGGCTGGCCAGTAGCGGGCGATCGATCTGGCGTTATTGCACAGCTATTTCTCGGGGCTCAGCTTCGAGAACATTCCAGGACTCGAGCCGCAGGACGCACTTCCGTCATGCTGAGCCACTCGAGTCTCCCGCCTCCATGCGGCGAATATGTGGGAGAGATGAACACTGCCCAGACAACATGGAAACTGCGCGGCCAGGAGGGTGGAGGGCACACACTTCACACTACTTTCACCGCGCCTCATACCCCACCTGCAGTGCGCCCGGCGATGTATCAGTGCATTTTCTACATCACTGTTCTCCAATGCAGTCCCTGTCATATTCAATGGTAGTTAGCGAGAGCAGCTGCAGTAGTTTTTTGTCGCTATTATTGCAGTCAATGCGGTTCCAGGGCTAACGTTGTTTTAAGTAGCTGCAGCAATGACAAAAGAAGCTTGCTAACGACACTAGCAACTTGAGCGATCGTGCTGACGCCAAACAGCATGCCACGATAGTCGAAGAAAAGAAGAACGTGATAAGAATGAGAATGATAAGAATGAGGAGTCATGAGGAGCGAGAGAGAGGCCGCTGGGTGAGTGTCAAGGCATGTCTAAGCAGAGGGAGTTACAGTAAGGTGTGGCGCAATGGTGAGGGAGGGAGGGAGACCGGAGAGAGGACGAGGGAGGGAGGGAGAGAGGACAAGGGAGGGAGGGAGGGAGGGAGGGAGAGAGGACGAGGGAGGGAGGGAGGGAGGGAGGGAGGGAGGGAGGGAGGGAGGGAGTGAGGGAGGGAAGAGAGAATGAGAAGAGAGAAGACAAAACAGAAAAGAAAGAAAAAATAATAGAAAACAGAGACAGAGAGAAAGAGAGAGAGCAGGAAGGACCCCCGCACAGCACCCTTGCCCAGACGATAACAAGTGCCCTCCCCAACATCGCACAGGTCCCCACCAGGCAGGCAGGATGAGCAGCCCCTAGTCCTACCGCTGCCACGGCTATCTCGCGCCCTTCCTCCGCCGTGGCAGACGAGGAAGGCTCCCGGTCACGCCAGGGGAGAGAGGGCCTGCCAAGACACCACGACTGCGTCCACCGGGAGTAAATCTACTCTATATAATGGCAGACCAATCAATTTAGGCTTTGGGGTGAATTGCAAACGCTGTGTGCGTGTTTGCATGCGTGTTTGCACTTGTTTGCGTCTGTGCTTGTGTGCGTGTACGTGTGCATGTCTGTGCGTTCGTATGCACAAGCGTCCTGCGGGGGAAAAAATTCTGGACCTCACAGTGGCACTATCAAATCCTGTATTTAGATATAATCAGATATATTTCAACCCCTTAGCGACAGCGTTACAGTGCTTTTCTTTTTGCTTTGATCCATCGCCATTTCAGATCATGTTTCCGTTTTCTATACACCTCTGCTCTCGGCTGCCCGGCCTCGCGCTGCATAGCCGACTGTCGCTGCCTCTCTTTTCTGTCTGTGTGTCTGTCTGTGTCTTTATGTTTTTCTGTCTGTGTGTCTTTCTGTCTGTCTGTCTGTGTCTGTCGGTCTATCTGTCTTCCTGCTTGCCTGCCTGTCTGCCTCGCCCTCTCCTTCATAAAATCTGAGCCAACAAGGTAAATATTTGGACACCTCGTCGGCTTCCGCTCGCTATGTAATACTGATTTGCACATTCCGTGGGAGCGACCCAATCTCCTGGTCCGCGCCCAGAGCCAGCCTCCCAATCCCAACCAATCGTCCTTCTGCCCATTCGATCAAACTCCCGCCCCCCTCGCCTCCAGCCCTTGAATAATCCGCGCGCCCCACCGCCCTCCACCTGCGGCGGCCGCCCTCGCCACTACCTCCACAGGGCCTGGTAGCCCCCAGCCCCAGCCTGAACCAGGCCCTACGAGGCTCATCCAGGAGGCCAGAGCTCACCAACGCCAATCTCCAACCACCAGAGCGCAGGGCTAGGTAACTGCGCCACCCTCCCTCAGTGACTTTGGCCGAAGGTCACGGACGCACGAATGCACACGGGCGGGAGACGCTGAGCTCGGGCAGCCGGGTGTGCACACTCACATGGCATGCATGCAAGCAGTGTGCCCACACACTCACATACACTCAGACGCAGGCACATGCATTCACACAAGCAGACGTATGTGTGTGCACGTATATAACTCGCCGGCAACTCGCGCACACATTCCATTTACGACAAGGATACACACACACGTGCAACGAAGCCGCGCTGGGCCAAGAAGTCACGTGCACACCAGACCATGCACGCCTCGCTTTAACGCATGCACATGTCA
>NC_051411.1:1671650-1674150 GCF_015228065.2 Penaeus monodon
GAGAGAGAGAGAGAGAGAGAGAGAGAGAGAGAGAGAGAGAGAGAGAGTGGTCGGCCAGCATGACGCAAGCACTTCGCAGGTAAGCGCAGGCACCCAAGCAAGCAGAGAACAGGGTCGTCTGGAGTGCTCAAGGATGTCTGCGCCGCGCCTAAGGATGCGAAGCGGGGAGAGAGATAGGCCAAAGAAAGGAGGGAAACGGGGGGGAAATGAATGCAAGGGATAGAACCGAATAGGAGAAAATAATTGTGTGGATAATGGCAGTGGCACAGATCAGAGGAGGAACTGGGGCAATAACACAAGCCTTGAAGTATGAGAAGGGGAGAGGGAGAGGAGGGAAGAGGGGGAGGGAGAGGAAGGGAGATCAGGAGTGAGGAAGGGTAGTTTAGGGATGGAAAAGGAGAGAAGGGAAATCAAGAGGGAGAGAAGGGGCGGAGGCAAGTCGTGAGGGAGAGATTAAGAAGGAAATCAGGAAGGAGGGAAGGAGGGAGAGAAGGAGGGAAGGAGAGATGGAGGGAACATGACAAGGTGATCGCTGACTTCCGATGTCTCGCGAGCGTCTCTTGCCGTAGATACGCCTCTGAAATCTCTATGACGTCACCGGCCGGCTGGCCCGGAAATCGGTCTTTTTAAATCCTGCGGTTTCACACACGGGCGTCGGAGGGGAGGAGGGAAGGGCAGCCCCCCCCCCACCTCAATTCCCTGAATATTTGTTTACATCGAATTTAAATCGTTGTTCAGTCACTAGCCCACTCTGCGGCCCATAGACCCTCCCTTCCCCACAAGCAAACGGAGGCGACGGCGGAGGCGCTGGTCGCTGGCCAGCGCAGGGCGCCGCCTGCTGCCTCCTCTCCTGACATTTCTCCCTCGGTAAAATCGCGGTGCAGCCGAGCATGCCGCGGCGGAGACGCGTTTTTGCCCGCCTCGTCTGGAGTGATTGCGACCTTCCAAAGCCTCCGCGCCGAGGCAGACGGCGGAGTTCCACATGGCGAGAAGGGGAGGAGGAAGTGGAGGTAGAGGTAGAGGTGGAGGTGGAGGTGGAGGAGGAGAGGAGGAGGAGGAGGAGGAGGAGGAGGAGGAGGAGGAGGAGGAGGAGGAGGAGGAAAAGATGGAGGAGAAGGAGAAGAAGAGAAGGAGAAGAAGGAGAAGAAGGAGAAGAAGGAGGAGAAGAAGGAGGAGAAGAAGGAGGAGAAGGAAGAGGAGAAGGGGAGAAGGAGAAGGAGAAGGAGAAGGAGAAGGAGAAGGAGGAGGTGGAGGCGCGGACAACGAAAGGTAATCAGGGCTGGCATCCACGGCGGGCCAGCAAACACCTCGGACGGCGGCGGAGGCGAGCCGCGGGCGCCCGAGGAGCAGCCGCCCAGGAGCCCTCGGCGGCGCCTCCGTCGCCCAGGGAACACCGCGGCAATCTTACCTGTTTGCGCTTGTGGTTGGCTCCCGCTGGGTCGAACTTGCTCTTGAAGGCCTTGAGGAGCAGCTCGGCCTTCTCCAGGGGCTGCCGCTGGTCCTTGGCCAGGAGCAGGTAGGTGCGCCAGTTCTCGGCGTCGAAGCCCCAGTGGATGGTCTGGTTCTCGAGGGACCTGTGGGCGTGGCAGACGAAGCGCGCGGGCGGGAACAGGCCGTGGCACTCCTCGCATTCGATGCAGGCGGCGCTGGCGGAGGAGTAGAGCTCGTCCCATACCAGGCCCTTGCACTTCCCGAAGCAGGTGTGGTAGACCCGGAGCTGCGGACTCGCCTGCTGCGACTGTGCGGGAGCGGGCGCGGGCGAGCGGGAGGGATGGGCGTACAGCAGGGCCTGCGTCAGCCTCTGGGCATCGGTGTGAGTGATGAGGCCGCAGGACGTGGCCGTGTGCGGCAGCACGCCCGCCACGCGAAGGGCGTCCAGCTGCGAGGGCGTGGAGCGCGAGCAGAAGATGCGGAGTTCGTCGCACACGTTGTTGATCTGCCACAGCGAGAACTCCCGCAGCACCGTGTTCAGGATCTGCGGCAGGCACAGGCGCCGCTCGCCGCCCACGTTGAAGCAGGCGATGGGCTCGCCGTCCAGCAGGGTCTCCTCGCAGCCCCTGCCGGCGCCCGGCGAGCCCTTGTCGGCCGCCGCCAGCACCGGCCACGGCTGCGGCGGGAAGGGCGCGGGCGCCAGGAACACGCCGGGTTCCACCCACGAGCCGCCGAAGCCCGCGCTGTCGGAGGCGCTGCCGGCGGCGGGCGCCTTGATGCTGGCGGCGGCGGCGGCGGCGGCGGGCGCGGAGGGGGCGGCGAGGGCGTCGGCGGGGGCGGGCGGCGGTGGGGTGGCGGGGGGAGAGGGGGAGCGAAGGGGCGCCGCCGAAGGAAGGGCGGCGTCGGGGTCCTTCCCCTCCGGCAGGTCGGGCTGGGGCGGCTCTCTGGCGGAGGGCGTGGGCGTGCGGCGCGTGGGCGGGCTGGACGGCGCTGGGACTCGCCTGCACTCGGCGTCGTCGGCAGCGCACCGCCGGGGGCTGTCCTCGACCTTGTTCTTGAGGGAGTCCTC
>NC_051411.1:1679150-1681650 GCF_015228065.2 Penaeus monodon
ATCTTTCTCGGCGTTTCCAGATTCTTCTCTTCTCTTGTTCCTTTTCCTTTCTTCTCGCCGAGATCTGGGCCACTTTGATATCTTGGCCCAGACCTCGGAGACATGCGTGGCCCGCCTTCAATCCTCGTGCCGCGACTGATCCCAAGGAAAACTCGTGTTTACTCGAACCACAGACGTTGCTTTTCTCTTCTACTCTCATATTCTCTCTCTCTCTCTCTCTCTCTCTCTCTCTCTCTCTCTCTCTCTCTCTCTCTCTCTCTCTCTCTCTCTCTCTCTCTCTCTATCTTCTCCTCTCTCTCTCTCTCTCTCTCTCTCTCTCTCTCTCTCTCTCTCTCTCACTCTATCATATCTCTCTCTCTCTCTCTCTATCATCTTCTCTCTCTCTATCATCTCTTTCTCTCTCTCTATCATCTCTTTCTCTCTCTCTATCATCTCTTCTCTCTCTCTCTCTCTCTCTCTCTCTCTCTCTCTCTCTCTCTCTCTCTCTCCCTCTATCATATCTCTCTATCATCTCCCTCTCTCTCTCTATCATCTCTCTATCTCTCTCTCTCTTCTCTTTTCATCATCATCATCATCTCTCTCTCTCTCTCTCTCTCTATCATATCTCTCTCTCTTCTATCATTCTCTCCCTCTCTCTATCATATCTCTATCATCTCTCTCTCTCTCTCTCTCTCTCTCTCTCTCTCTCTCTATATATATATATATATATATATATATATATATATATATATATATATATATATATATATATATAATATATACGCATACATACATACACACATACACACATGCATACCTTTGTGTGCATGTGTGTGTATTTGTATGTGTATATATAACTGTATGTGTAAATGTGCGTGCGTGCGAATATATATTCATACATATAAACATACTTACCTCTGCTTTCCGCCAATTCTCGAGCAGTTCGCAGAGTAGACTTCACCTCATGAATTCCGAATAACTTTGCATATGCAACATGGCTCCACACAAACGTCCACACAGCTGTTTCCAGTGTAGTCCTGTGCGTGCAAGCAGTTTTATCCGTGATCATTTTGTTTGTGTGTCATTTGCGTATTTCACATAACTTTCCTCTGAACTATCATGTAAACTATATTACTCAGTTATTAAACTTGGTAAAGACTGATCTTTTTTATTTTCTTTTGTTGTATTTTCCGTATTCTTAATGACAAGCGAAGAATGAATATAATCGCTACAGTCTTAGTTTTAGCTTTGATCATAGAATTATCTCTCTCTCTCTCTACTTCTCTAAACATTTTACATATGTAGTTAACCATCCCGGCGGCGATTTACTGAGCCCACCTTGTTCCATTTTCGACAGATGACACGATACAAAAAACACAGAAAGGCACTGCGGAACGAAACATGTTATTTTCTGAAGAGATAAACACAAGCACAAAAGCGGAGCAGCAATCACGAGGTCGATCCAGGAAGCCAGGTCAAGGTGGACTGATGACCGCCCCTCGATCTCCCCCCCCCCCCACCTCCTCAAGACGAACTGCCCGGAACAGCTTGTTTGCTTTTGAAGGCTATTTGGCAATCGGAGAAATAAAATCGAAACACCGTCCCTGCGTTCGCTTGAACTGGCCAAAAGCGCTCAGGGTGAATGGTTTCGCCACGTGATGCACCGATCAGCTGACTATCGTAAACAAACTCAAATGTACGCAGGGAACAACAGACAAAAGTTAAATGGGTTAATACAAACATCAAATAGAGACAAGAGACAGTGCTCCTCACTGAGTTATAAAATAAATAACACACACATTGTATTACCTCTACTGCCATATCATTATATGTGTTATCATTATTATCACTATTATTCATTACCATTATAGGACTAGGAAATTGAGAAGAAATGAGAAAGAAATGAGGAGAGAGAGAGAGACGAGAGAGAGAGAGAGAGAGAGAGAGAGAGACTGAGAAAGAGAGAGAGAGAGACTGAGAAAGAGAGAGAAGAGAAGAGAAAGAAGAGAAAGAGAGAGAGAGAGAGAGAGAGAGAGAGAGAGAGAGAGAGAGAGAGAGAGAGAGAGAGAGAGAGAGAGAGAGAGAGAGAGAGAGAGAGAGAGAGAGAGAGAGAGAGAGAGACTGAGAGAAAGATTGAGAGAGAGAGATTAAGGGAAAGAAAGAAATGCAGACAAACAGACAGAGATTGAGAGAGAGATTAAGAGAAAGAGAGAAATGCAGACAAACAGACAGAGATTGAGAGAGACATTGAGATAGCGATAACGGGCGAGCGAGAGAGCCAGATAAAGAAAGAAAGAGAGACAGAGAGAGAAACACAATAACCAGATCTAAAACTCCGCCCTGTGTAATATGATCAACTTAAGCAGTGGGAGTTCTTAAGCCCCGCAGGTAAAGTAAAACTGCTACGGAGGTAACCAAGAGGAATGTTGTCCCAGTCTAACACGGACAGGTTGCGAGACACATTACATATACTTAGTCTACCCTTTTGTATGTATTGTATTCACTTGTAATCTGATATGGT
>NC_051411.1:1691650-1694150 GCF_015228065.2 Penaeus monodon
TTTTTAGGGATGCGTTTCGTGGTCTGTGGTAATTGAGTGTTTTTTTTTTTCAAAGTTATTTTCACATTTCTCTTGTTCGTTTTACCCTACCTTAATCTTTCGTCTCGTTGCCTTCAGAGACCACAAGCTAATAACCCTCCCCGGTGTCTTTTTCTCCCCCACCTGACCCTCCATGAGACTTATTCTCAGCTTCGAGGGGGGGGGCTCCTGACACGTTCTGACGCCCCTAAACCCCTGAACACCACGTAAAGCGACCCACCTGATGAAGGGAGACACGCAAGGGCCACGCCGGACGCAGGACCCACCGCCTTCGTCAGCACGAGCACCGCGATGTCGTTGCTGTACGCGGAGCCCTTGGCGTAGGAACGGTGGTAGAGGGCGTGCGCCACGTCCGCCGAGATGCCCGAGCTGTGGACGCTGTGGATGCCCAGCGACACCTTGAGCGGGAACCTGCTCTCGCCGCTGGAAGCCGGTTGAAGTGGCGGTGAAAAAAATGAATAAATAAGTATAAAGAATATTATATTTCTCTCTCTTGCATGCCCTCTATCTAACAATCACATTCATTTACGTACATGCGTGTGTGTCCAGTGAAAAAATGCTTATTACAACTGTATCTATAAATCAGCATTGGTAAGACGACTGAGCAGACACTCGAGAGGCGGGTCCTCACCCCTTGATGCAGTGGGCGGCGGTGACGACGTGGCGCCACGACACGAGCGTCCCGCCGCAGAAGTGGCCGCCGTTCTTGGTGCGCACCGCCGCCGTCCACGGCCACGCTCCCGCAGCCGCGACGGTGCCGCCCACGATGCGCTCGCCAACCCCGCAGGTGGACGCAGGCGCGGTCGCGGCCGCAGTGCTGTTGGCTTCGGTGCTAACGGATGCCTCGGTGGTGGAAGTCAGCCACCAGAAGATTCTGTTGGGATCGCGGGGCGCCTCCTGCCCGCCGCCCTCCCCGCCCGCGCCTCCGCCAGCCTCCCGCGCGGGGTCCTCGCTGATCCCTGACTGATCGCAGGAAGCGTTATGAGTCGGGCGCTCGTCTTCGCAATCTACGACTACGTTATCTGATACGATTCCAGGGCAAGGCCTCTTACACGAACTTAAAATATCCGAGACAATAAAACTCAAAGTTAAGAAAATATTATTGATAAAATATTAATAACAGCGGGAATTCCATACGAAAGTGACCACTCCGCTGATAGCAACGAATTTGGTATCAATCGACTGCCTCCGATATCTGCGGTTCAGATGTTCATATATATATATATATATATATATATATATATATATATATATATATATATATATATATATATATATATATATATATATATATATATATATGCTATTTTTAAGTCTGTGGAAACCAACTACAGCGAGGGGACGCAATATACCAAAACATACGGGCAAAATCTATTGATATCGGTAATTACAACGGAACTAATCTCATTACGACCGCCGCGGCCTCCATGCCCATGGCACTCTGATAGAAATAAACTCGCCTCACAACGTATTTCCTTGCAAAAGAAAGCTTAAACTGATTTCTAAATTACAAATCGCCAAAAAAGTATACAAGCTTATCTTGTGATGAAACTTCGTTGACCTTTGCCAGAGCGCCGTCAAGCCTGTAAGGTCGCTATAGTTTGGTTTCCGCGGACTGATTAAAACTTATACACTACTGGACATTAGACAAAATTATAAGTAACAAATTCGTTACTTATAATATGAATGGCGACATTAACAACAATAATAACAGTTATTACCCAATGAATGTAACAGAAAACTCACCAAAGAGGAAAATGTTGCCTGCACTTCCCTGCCTTGATAATCTAACAGCACAGCATCAAGGCTAACATCAGCGCCATCTGTTAGAGGAAAAAAACATTCAAGATGTTTATTTTTTTCTCCTTGAGAGAGAGAGAGAGAGAGAGAGAGAGAGAGAGAGAGAGAGAGAGAGAGAGAGAGAGAGAGAGAGAGAGAGAGAGAGAGATTCCAACTTTAAACACCGATGAAGAAGGGCATTTACTCAACCGGAAACTGAATTAAATTTGCTTTTCCGGATCTATAAGCAAGGCCGCGGGCTGTGAAAATTTGCATTTATTTCCTTTTTTTTACAGCGACAGCTCTAATAAAGGCTCTGTAAGTATTGCTGAAATGCATGACCACCATTTGGCTAAACGACCTTCTGTTTCCTTTCACAAAATCTGTTTATTTTTCCACGATTGTGCAGATCTAAAAGCACTTTGCTAACTTGTCTTGTCACACGCCAGTTCTTGTGTGTGATCAAAGACAGACTGCTTTTGCTTTTCTATCTATATTATTAAATTGTTTAACGGGAAATAAATCAAATTAAGGCCGCAGTTTAAGAGTTTATATATTATATATATATATATATATATATATATATATATATATATATATATATAGAGAGAGAGAGAGAGAGAGAGAGAGAGAGGAGAGAGAGAGAGAGAGAGAGAGAGAGAGAGAGAGAGAGAGAGAGAGA
>NC_051411.1:1701650-1704150 GCF_015228065.2 Penaeus monodon
GCCATAGGGATATAAAGAATTAAAATAGATTGAAAGTTGCGCCGAATATTGGAAAAAATACAAGACAATGTTAAACTCTGAATATTATATTTATCCTTACTTGAGGTAAATAATGAAACAACCGCCCCCCCCAAAAAAAAAGGAATCTCGCTCGATAAAAAAAAAAATCATCATAAATATTCCAATAACTCTGTCGAAAGCAAAAACTCTTATGGTATGAGTTTGTGCGCTTTCAGTGATAACACACAACTCGGAAATCGATAGCCGATCAGTAGAACAAACTAGAATAACAGAAAGAACACGGGAAGGTCAAGGATAAGTGGCCAAGAGAACACGGAAGAACAGCATGGATATGAGAACAGGCGGAGTAAAAAAAAAAAAAAAAAAAATCATGCATTTGTGAGGGAAGGCGAAGGAAGGGGGCGTGGCTTATTTTCCGAGGAGGTTGTCATTCGTGTGAAGAAATTACTAATATACAAATATTCATGGATACATAGATACGTATATGCGTACCTACATACATAAATGGATACATCCATCCATCTATCTATACATGCACATATACATATACAACTACAGATAAAATATATACATACATACTAACATGCAGACAAACATACAAATGCAATCCCCCCCCTTTCTCCCTCTTTTCTCTCTCTCTCTCTCTCTCTCTCTCTCTCCTCTCTCTCTCTCTCTCTCTCTCTCTCTCTCTCTCTCTCTCTCTCTCTCTTTCTCTTATTACCAATCTATATACGTGTAAGTGTATGTGTATGTGTAAGTGTACGTGTATGTGTGTGTGTGTGTGTGTGTGTGTGTGTGTGTGTGTGTGTGTGTGTGTGTGTGTGGTGTGTGTGTGTGTGTGTGAGTGTGTGTGTGTGTGTGTGTGTGTGTGTGTGTGTGTGTGTGTGTGTGTGTGTGTGTGTGTGTGTGTGAGTGTGTGTGTGTGTGTGTGTGTGTGAGCATGAGCATACAGGTAAAAAGAGCATCACCATGTTTTTCGTCACGATACAGGCGCTATGTATTTCACTGACACTGATAAGTCTTTCGCTAATTAATCATGCGAAGGGTCGTCTATCTGTGTTTGGTAATGAAACTGGGATAATTGATGTGTCATTGAATAATTGAATGTTAATGTGATATTGATACATGTAGTCTGGTTCGCAAGTGCCTGGTGCTGCGGCAATTTTCCAGATGATGATCTTTTTCAATTCATAATCTAATTAGTGCAGCTGCATCAACTTGTCTTTGCCGATGGTCATTCATCTGATATACAGTGTGTTTTTATCTGGCTATATCTATACATATATCTATACATGCATATATATATATATATATATATATATATATATATATATATATATATATATATATATATATATATATATAATTATATATATATATATATATATATATATATATATAATATACACACACACACACACACACACACACACACACACACACACACACACACACACACACACACACACACACACACACACACACACACACACACACACACACACACACACACACACACACACACACACACACACACACACACACACACACACACACGCACACACATCTAATTATATCAATTTCATTTATATAGAATATACTAAAACTTTATCTCGGGCTCGTGAAGCTATCCGTATAAGGCTCATAAAGTCGAAAAAAATGATGTGAGAATGCTAGGATTTGTTCCCACCTTATTAAAATAATTCTTTGGAGTTTATTATTATTATTATTCAATCCAAAGCCACGATGACCAGTAGACTATGAATACTTAGCCATTTCTACAAACTTAAAAAGATCACTTTTCTTCAATTCTCTCCCCGTCGCCTCCGGATGCACATAATCCTTTATATCAGATCTCCATCAAACAATCTTATCGGAAAAGTTAACCCCCCCAAAAAAACTCTCCAGAAGTTTTTGATTCGCTCGTCTTAAGAAATCTTTCGTGAAAATATCTTCAGGTCCTTTTGAATCGAAGATCCGCTGTTGCCTCATGCGTTCTCGGGCTCCAGCCAAAACCTGGGATTTACTGTAGTCTGTTTTTTTCTGGGTTTCAGTTTCTCTCTTTTCGTCTTTTTATGGTTGTTTGTTATGGTATGGCTGTTGTTGTTTGTTTGTGTGACTGTTTGTTATTTTGTTTTTTCTGTCTCCCTTCCTTCCTTCGTCCGTTCTTCCATCTCTCTCCCTCCTTCCATCCCCTTCACTCTATCTTTCTCTTAGGAAGTGCTTCTCCTCCCTCTCTCTCCTTCCTTCTCTCTCCCTCCCTCCCTTCCCTCTCCTTCCGTCCCTTCCCCACACTGTTCTCCTCCCTCCCTCCCTTCCTTCCGTCCCTCCCCCCCCCTCCCTTCCTTCCACCCTCTCCCTCCTTCCTTCCCTCTCCCTACCTCCCTTCCTCTCTCCCTCCCTTCCTCTCTCCCTCCCCTCTTCCTCTCTCCTCCTCCCCTCCGGATATCTTCCCTCTCATCTCACCGAGTTAGTTCAC
>NC_051411.1:1707405-1712405 GCF_015228065.2 Penaeus monodon
AAAACCCCTTTTTTTCAAAAGGGAGGGGCCGGTTTCTTAATTTATAACCCCTTTTAAAAAATTTTTTTTTTTTTCCCACCGGATCCTTTTTTTCTTTTTTCCCTCTCTTTTCCTCTCCTCTTTCCCCCCTTTTCCCCTTTCTCTCTCTCTCTCTCTCTCCTCTCTCTCTCTCTCTCTTTCCCCCTTCGTGTCGTTCTGTTCTCTGTCCCCTTCTCTCTCTTCTCCCTCTCAGTCTCATTTTCTCCCTCTCTCCCTCTCTCTCTTCTCTCTCTCTCTCTTTCATCAAATTTTATCTATTATCCTCTGTCGTCTCGCCCTCTCTCTCTCTTCTCTCCTCTGTCGTCTGTCCTGTCTCTCTTTTTCTTCCCCCCCCTTTTTTGTCGTCTCTCCCCCCCCCCTTCTCTCTCTAATTTTCTATCTACAAATCTCTCTCCTTCTCTCCTGTCTGTCCTGTCCCTCCTCTTCTTTCCTTTTTCTCTCTTTCTCTCTTCTCTCTCTCTCTCTCGTCTGTTTTGTCCTCTCTCTCTCTTTCTTTTCTCTCCTCTTTTTTCTCTCAGTCTCGTTCCTTTTCTTTCCCCCCCCCCTTTTTCTGTCTGTCTCGGCCCCCCCCCTCCTCTTCTTTCTTCCCCCTTTGTGTTCTGTCTTTGCCCTGCTCTTCTCTCTCTTTTCCCCCTTCAATCTTTTCCTTCTTCCTCCTCTCTCCTCTCTCTATCCTCTCTCCTCCCCTTCTTCTCTCTCTCCTCTTCTCTCTCTCTTCTTTTGTTTTGTCCTCTCTCTCTCTTCTCTCTCTCGTCTTCTGTCTCTGTCCTCCTTTCTTTCCCCCCCCCCTGGTTTTGCTGTTCTCCCCCCCCCCCCTCCCCCCTTCTCTCTCCCTCCCTCCTCGTTTGTTATCTTCGCCATTTTTTGCCTGCGTTGTAAAAAGGGCCCCCGCGAGTGCGAGCGTTTCCACTTCCTTAGAAACATCATATGACGCTTAGATGGTTTCGTTCTTTTTTGCTCAACACTTCATTACTTTTTTAAAACTATTTCATCGGTGTTTTTAGTATAGTTTGAGATTTATTCGTGTTATTCGGGTCATTTCGTGTCGTTGGTAATAAAGCTGATTGTTGGAAAATAAGAGGATTATTATCGGTGATCAGGGTAATGGTTGTGTTGAGAATTGATGGTGGGAATAATATCAGTATGTAAATAATGATAATGATAATGAGATTGATGATGACGGCAGAGATGATTGTAGCAATAGTGATTATAATGATTGCAATGACATAGTAATAATTGTAATAACAATAGCAGTAACAGCAAAAACGATAATGATGATGATAATGATGATGATGATGATGATGATAATGATGATGATGATGATGATGATGATGATGATGGTGATGATGATGATGGTGATGATGACAGTACGAATACTAAAAATATTTATAAAAATAGTAAAGTGGAAACTGGTATATATACATATATATATATATATATATATATATATATATATATATATATATATATTATATATATATATATATATGTGTGTTTTTTTTACCTTTTTTACACAAGAAATCCATCAAAGGCGAAATTAGTCACATTTGCAAGAAAAAACAAACTCTATTAAGGTTGCACAGTTGCTTTGTCTTTCTTACAGTAGCAACCAAGTGTTAGATTAGTTAAGAGCATCTTGATTATACACTTGGGAGATACATATCCATTTCTAAAAACATTTTTGGGGGTTATTTCCCTTCCCCATCTTGTCTGAATGCATAAGAAAATTGTCTCAAAAACGTACAAGATAAATACAAAGAATACAGAATTAAGACCTTTTATAAATGGTATTCTTTAAAATGCTGCTAACCTTTTAACAATTTTATGGAATTCACACTTACACATATATATGAATTCGATTTATACACATAAATCTGTTTGTATGAATTTGATTAAAAAAAAATCTAAAAGGCGTAATCATTTTTGCATTCTTAATTTTTTGTCAAATTTATCGAATCTATACATACTATATATATCTAAGTCTGTCACAAAGAGTTACCAAAGCGAGCGTTTTGCAGGAAAAGCTTTTGTAAATGTCGAAGCGTTTAGATTTTTTTTTTGCAGGCATCTTTGTTGTTGCAAAGAGAGAGAAAAAATATAAAAGAGAACAAGACTAATACCAGTTATGTACGTCAGTTTATCTAATTACACACTAGACGGGCACTCTTCCTGATTAGCCTTTCCTCTCTGAAACGGCTCAGCTAATGGGAAATCATTCGCGACGTCTTAGCGGGCCCGAGACACTGACGCAGCGAGAGTTAATGAGACCGGGAGCTGCTCAAGCAAGGGCGCAGGTTCAAGGGGAAGCCTTAACGATATTGATCTTTTATTATGCTAATGAGCACTCAACCTGAAGCATAGACACCTCGTGGGGGGTTTCGGGGCGGGGCGTGGGAGGATAGTCGAGTGGGAGGTTCGTGATGGGTGTGGGGGCGAGGGAGGAGGAGTCATGTAGAGCAGAAGGAAGAAGGAGGAGGGAAAACTGAGAAAGAGGCAGAGGAAGGGAATAAACACAGAGACACAAAGGCATACAAAGGAAGGACACACACACACACACACACACACACACACACACACACACACACACACACACACATATAAATAAATATATAATATATATATATATATATATATATAAAATATTATATAATATATATTTATATATATATATATATATATATATATATATTATATATATATCTGATCGACAGGATCAAAAAGCTGCACGGCTGAAGGGAGACGACCGGTCATTCTCTGAGTCACATCGAACTCACACACAGAATATCGTTATTAAAAAAGACAAAAAAGAAAACGAGAACAAAGGCGAGGAGGTCGCAGCATCGCGCAAGCCGAAGCCCAAGCCAGATGCATAAAAAGCCAGTCCAATATATCCAAGTGAGTGGAAGCAAAAGGTCTCTGTCCGTGCTGCATGTCCCTGTGGATGCGGTAGGTTTGAGCTCTCGGATTTTATTCAATAGTTATTCCACCGTTGTTTTTAAAAGAAGAATTGCACCAAAAATGAAGAGGAGGGAGACTGAGAATATTGAGAAAAATGGGAGGGATTAAAGTCGAGGGAAAGAGGACCTAGCTATTTTGGAAATGAAATAATGTGGGATTTTTTTTATACCAGTTAAGACCATGAGAGAGAGAAAAAAGAAAAGAAAAATGCGCGTAGGGTGGCAGTCAAGAAGGATATGCTTGCGCTAAACCCGAGATTCAGTCCAGCAAGACTCATAAGTACGTGGCCAAGTTTTCATCAGCCCTTCAATTTTAACTAGCCATTAACTCACCATTACCGTGGTGTATGGATTACCCACGGGCGTGCGAGGTGAGCAAGAGGCAGACCTTTCTCTCGCGGGATTGGTGCCTGATGCCTGCCTGAAGAAGCGTGCATGCTCACATTCTTGCAAACAGGGCAACAAAGTGGCATCTGGCGCTCAACATTGCTCACAAAAGCGATCGAAGCGAATTGGCAACCTATCCTCCTGAGAATGACTTCAACTCCTCTTGATTTGAAAACCAGGGCGATAAGAGGGATAAAAGAGATAAGAAAGATAAGAGAGATAAGAGAGATAACAGAGATAAGAGAGCGGAGGATTTTGGAAAGGGTGAGCCAAGAGGCGATAACGGAGGGGAAACTGTCCTAAAGAGAAGAAGAGGAAAAATGTCGTTTCTCATCTACGTTTTCTGCTTATTTCATGAATTTTAAGAGTGACATGAAATTGATAGAAGTGTAACTGACGTTAAATCACAAGTAATGAGGAGTAATGTTTTGTTTTTTCTGCTAGATTTTTGTGTCGTATTGAATATGAGTATCACAATAATAATAATAATAATAATAATAATAATAATAATAATAATAATAATAATAATAATAATAATAATAATAATAATAATAATAATAATAATAATGATAATAATAATAATATATCATTATTATCATTATTATTATTATTATTATTATTATTATTATTATTATTGTTCTTCGTCGTCTTCTTCTTATTATTATTATCATCATTATCATTATCATTACCCTTATTATTGTTATTATCATCATTATTATTGCATTTATTCACAACATCACAGCTTATACTACGACATGACACCAGTTCAGCAAACCTCTCCTTTATTTACAAGGTACTACGAGGACGCCTTCGAAATGGCCATAAGACGCGCTCGGTGGACAGGTCCCTCGTTACGCTGGAAAAGGTTGTTAAATATGTTGTAAATGCTCACTGGTCACTCCAAAGTCAAAGCCATTAGTGTTTTCATTGTATATTTTATATATATATATATATATATATATATATATATATATATATATATATAAAATATGTATAAATATATATATATATATATTATATATATATATATAATATATATATATATATATAATATATATATTATATATAGATATTTCTTCTTTTAACGGTAGGTTCATGTCTGAGCCGCCGTGGTCACAGCATGATACTTAACTGCAGTTTTCATGTTGTGATGCTCTTGGATTGAGTACGTGGTAGGGTCCCCAGTTTCTTTCCACGGAGAGTGCCGGTGGTACCTTTTAGGTAATCATTCTCTCTATTTATCCGGGCTTGGGACCAGCACTTGACTTGAGCTGGCTTGGCCACGCAGTGGCTAGGTAGGCAATCAAGGTGAAGTTCCTTGCCCAAGGGAACAACGTGGCGTCGGTGACTCGAACCCTTGAACTCAGATTGCCGTCGTGACAGTCTTGAGTCCGACGCTCTAACCATTCGGCGACCGCGGCCTTGACGATCATGGGCTTCCATGATTTTTTCTTAGCAATTTAGAGCGGTGGTTTGCCATTGCCTTCCGCCCGGTGTTTTTATCGATTCACCATCTCTATTTACCCGGCACTGACTTGAGCTGGCTTGGCCACCCAGTGGCTAGGCAGGCAATCGAGGTGAAGTTCCTTGCCCAAGGGAAAACAATGCGGCGGTCGG
>NC_051411.1:1714905-1719742 GCF_015228065.2 Penaeus monodon
GAGTGTTTTTTTTTTTTCCCCCCCCCGAAAAAAGGGGGGTGAGGGGGGAAGGTTCGAGTCACCACCGCGCATTGTTTTCCCTTGGGCAAGGAAGACTTCACTCGATTGCCTGCCTAGCCACTGGTTGCCAAGCCACTCAAGTCAGTGCCGGGTAATAGAGATTGTGAATCGATAAAAACACCGGGCGGAAGGCAATGGCAAACCACCGCTCTAAATTGCTAAGAAAAAATCATGGAAGCCCATGATCGTCAAGGGCCGCGTCGCCGATGGTTAGAGCGTCGGACTCAAGACTGTCCACGACGGCAACTGAGTTCAGGTTCGAGTCACGACCCACGTTTGTTCCTTGGGCAAGAACTTCACTTGATTGCCTACCTAGCCACTGCGTGCCCATCCAGCTCAAGTCAATTGCTGTCCAAGCCCGGATAATAGAGAGAATGATTACCTAAAATGTATCCACCGGCTCACTCTCCGTGAAAGAAACTGGGGAACGCCTACCACGTCACTCATCCAAGAGCATCACAACATGAAAACTGCAGTTAAGTATCATGCTGTGACCACGGCGGCTCAGACATGAACCTACCGTTTAAAGAAAAGAATATATATATATATATATATATATATAATATATATATATATATATTATATAGGATATATATATTATATATAATATATATATATATACAGATATATCTATACATATATATATATATATATATAATTACTATATATATATACTTATATAAAATATACAATGAAAACACTAATGGCTTACTTTGGAGTGACCGTGACGCATTTACAACATATTTACACACCTTTCCAGCGTAAGCGGGACCTGTCCCCCGGAGCGGGGCGCTTATGGCCATTCTCGAAGGCGTTCCTCGTAGTACCTGTTAATAAAGGAGAGGTTTGCTGAACTGGTGTCATGGCGGGAGTATAAGCTGTGATGTTGTGAATAAATGCAATAATAATGATGATAATAACAAATAGGGTAATGATAATGATACTGATGATAATAATAATAGAGAGACGACGAAGAACAATAATAATATAATAATAATCATAATAATAATATAATGATACTACATTAATATATTATTATTCATTATCATTATGTATTATTATTATTATTATATTATTATTATATTATTATTATTATTATTATATCAGATGTGATGATGATGATAATAATTTATTATTTATTTTTATTAATTATTCTTATTATTATTATTATTATCATTATTATTTATTATTATTATTATTATATTATTATTATTATTATTATTATTGTGATACTCATAGTAATACGAACACAAAAGCTAGCAGAAGAAACAAACATACTCCTCATACTTGTGATTTTTAACGTCAGTTACACTTCATCATTTCAGTCCTCTTAAAATTCCATGACATAAGCAGAAACCGTAGATGAAGAAACGACCTTTTTTCTCTCTTCTCTTTAGACAGTTTCCCCTCCGTTATCGCCTCTTGGCTCACCCTTTCAAATCCTCCGCTCTCTTATCTCGTTATCTCTCTTATCTCTCTATCTTTTCGTAGCTCCTTTTATCCTCTTATCGCCCTGGTTTTCAAATTCAATAGAGTTGAAGTCATTCTCAGGAGACGGTTGCAATTCGCTCGATCGCTTTTGTGGCACATGTTGAGCGCCAGATGCCACTTTGTTGCCTGTTTGCAAGAATGTAGCATGCACGCTTCTTCAGGCCTAGGCATCAGCACCAATCCCCGCGAGAGAAAGGTCTGCCTCTTGCATACCTCGCACGACCCTGGGTAATCCATACACACGGTAATGGTGAGTTAATGGCTAGTTAAAATTGAAGGGCTGATGAAAACTTGCCACGTACTTATGAGTCTTGCTGGATGTAATCTCGGGTTTAGCGCAAGCCTATCCTTCCTTGACTGCCACCTACGCGCATTTTTCTTTCTTTTTCTCTCATCTCATGGTCTACTGTTATAAAAAAAATCCCACATTATTTCATTTCAAAATGCTAGGTCCTCTTTCCCTCGCCTTTTAATCCCTCCCATTTTTTCTCAATATTCTCAGTCTCTCCTCCTCTCATTTTTGGTGCAATTCTTCTTTAAAAACAACGTGTGGAATAACTATTGAATAAAATCCACGAGAGCTCAAACCTACCGCTCACAGGGACATGCACACGGACACGAGACCTTTTGCTTCCACTCACGTGATATATTGGAGCTGCTTTTTATGCTCTGTCTGGGCTTCGGCTTGGCGCCGATGCTGCTACCTCCGCGCCTTGTTCTCGTTTTCTTTTTGTCTTTTTTTAATACGATATTCTTGTGTGAGTTCGCTGTGACTCAGAGAATGACCGTCGTCTCCCTTCAGCCGTGCAGCTTTTTGATCCTGTAGATCAGATATATTATATATATATATTATATATATATATATATATATATATATATAGATATATATATATATATATATTTATTCTATGTGTGTGTGTGTGGTGGGTGTGTGGTGTGTGTGTGTGTGTTTGTGTTGTGTCCTTCCTTTGTATGCCTTTGTGTCCTTCTGTGTTTATTCCCTTCCTCTGCCTCTTTCTCAGTTTTCCTCTCTCTTTCCTTCTGCTTCTAACATGACTCCTCCTCCCTCGCCCCACACCATCACGAACCTCCCACTCGACTATCCTCCCACGCCCCGCCCCGAAACCCCCCCACGAGGTGTCTTGCTTCGGTTGAGTGCTCATGCATAATAAAAGATCAATATCGTTAAGCTTCCCCTTGAACCTGCGCCCTTGCTTGAGCAGCTTCCCGTCTCATTAACTCTCGCATGCGTCAGTGTCTCGTCACCGCTAGACGTCGCGAATGATTTCCCATTAGCTGAGCCGTTTCAGAGAGTAAAGGCTAAATCAGGAAGATGCCCGTCTAGTGGGTAAATTATATAAACTTACCGTACATAACTGGTATAGTCTTGTCTCTTTTATATTTTTCTCTCTCTTGCAACAACAAAGATGCCTGCAAAAAAAAATCTAACGCTCGACATTTACAAAAGCTTTTCCTGCAAAACGCGCGCTTTGGTAACTCACTTTGTGACAGACTTAGATATAGATTAGTATGTATAGATTCGATACCTTTGACAAAAATTTAAGAATCAAAATGATTACGCCATTTTTAGATTTTTTTTTAATCATTCATCACAAAGCAGTGTATGTGTATAAATCGAATTCATATATATGTCAAGTGTGAATTCCATAAAATTGTTAAAAGGTTAGCGCATTTTAAAGAATACCATTTATAAAAGGTCTTAATTCTGTATTCTTTGTATTTCTCTTGTACGTTTTTTGAGACACTTTTCTTATGCTTCATACAAGGATGGGAATGGAATAACGCCCCAAAAATGTTTTTAGAAATGGATATTTCTCTCCCAATGATAATCAAGATGCTCTTAACTAATCTAACACTTGGTTGCTACGTAAGAAAGACAAAGCAACTGTGCAACCTATAGAGTTTTGTTTTTTCTGGATATGTTTACCTAATTCCGCCTTGTGGATTTCTTGTGTAAAAAAAACAAAAACAATATATATATATATATATATTATATTATATATATATATATATATATATATATATATATATATAATATTATATATACCAGTTTCACTTTACTATTTTTTATAAAGATTTTAGTATGCGTACTGTTCATCATCACCACATCCATCATCACCATCATCATCATCATCATCATCATCATCATCATATCATCACCATCATCATCATCATCGTTATCATCATCATTATCGTTTTTGCTGTTACTGCTATTGTTATTACAATTATTACTATGTCATTGCAATCATTATAATCACTATTGCTACAATCATTCTGCCGTCATCATCAGGCTCATTATCATTATCATTATTTAGCATACTGATATTATTCCACCATCAATTCTCACTCACCACTTGCCCTGATCACCGATAATAATCCTCTTATTTTTCAACGATCAGCTTTATTACCAACGACACGAAATGACCCGAATAACACGAATAAATCTCAAACTATACTAAAAACACCGATGAAATAGTTTTAAAAAAGTAATGAAGTGTTGAGCAAAACGAACGAACCGAGTACTAGGCGTCATATGATGTATCTGAAGGAAGTGGAAACGACTCGCGACTCGCGGGCCTTTTCACGAACGCAGGCAACAAATGTGCGAAATGATAACAAGAGCGAGAGAGAGGGAGGGAGAGAGAGAGAGAGAGAGGGGGGGGGGGCAGAGACGACGAAAGAGGGGGGAGGGAAAGAAAGAGAGAGACAGAGACAGACAGACAGAGAGAGAGAGAGAGAGAGAGAGAGAGATAGAGGAGAAGCGAGAGAGAGAGAGAAGAGAGAGAAAATGAGATTGAGAGGGAGATAGAGAGAGAGAGAGAGACTAGACAGAGAGACAGAGACACAGAGAGGGGAATGAGAGAGAGAGAGAGAGGATGTGTGGTGGCCGAGACAGACCAGAAAGAGGGGAGGGAAAGAAGAAGAGAACAGAGACTGAGAGAAAGTAGAGGAAGAGAAGATAGATAGAGAGAGAGACAGACCACAGACAGACGAGAGAGAGAGAGAGATAGAGAGAGAGAGAGAGAGAGAGAGAGAGAGAGAGAGAGAGAGAGAGAGAGAGAGAGAGAGAGAAGGAAAGAGAGAGAGAAAGAGACATACAGAGAGGGAGAAAGAGAAAAGAGAGGTATAGAGAGCGCGGCCATCGTGTTGAAATGACTTTCACTCACCCATTACTCAACATTAATTAAAATGGTTGCATAATTATTGCAAGGAAGCCAAGCACGGCATGCTCCTTGCTCGTAAATCTAAAGGGTATGATTTTCGA
>NC_051411.1:1719842-1730500 GCF_015228065.2 Penaeus monodon
ATGCGGCGGTCGGTGACTCGAAACCCTCGAACTCAGATTGCCGTCGTGACAGTCTTGAGTCCGACGCTCTAACCATTCGGCCACCGCGGCCCCCATATATATAATACGTATATAATATACAACATACATATATATATATATAATAGATATATAATAATATATATATATATATATATAGATACTATAATAATAATATATAATAGATATTAATATTATATATTAAAAATAGATATATATAAGTATATGTAGATATATATATATAAATATATATATAATATATAAAATTATATATATATAACATACATAATTACAATATATATTTGTATGTATGTATGTATACAGTTTATATATATGAATATTTTATACATCTACAATTTTTCCCTCGTTGCCTCGTATTTCCTTCTTTACGCTCCCTTTCCCTATTCTACTCCCCCCTCTCTCCCCCTTTCCCTCCTCACTCCCGCCCCCTCCAGTCCCCCTCACCTCCACACCGCCATCATATCACTTAAAACCCTTCAGTGTCTCCATTTTCCTCCTCTCCCTTCCCCTTCCTTCCCCTCTCTCTTGCCCTCTCCTATCTCTCGCCCTCCCTTTCTCTTCCTTTTTCCCTCTCTCCTCTCTCTCCCCTCTCTCTCTCCCCTCTCTCTCTCTCTCTCTTCTCTCTCTTTCTTTCTCTTTCTCTCCCTCCCTCCCATCCTCTCTCCTTCCTTCCTCCCTCCCTGCCTCCCTCCCTCCTTTCCCCCCAACTCCCTCCTCTCTCCTTCTCTCCCTCCCTTCTCTCTCTCTTTTCCCCCTTCCCTACCCTTCCTTTCTCCCTTCATCTTCAATATCAGTATATCAACAACAACCAGCATCTTTACGTGTCCAAACAGCCTCAGTGCCCATCTCGATAAAGCCCGGCCAGCAGCCCCCCGCAAGCGCCCCGCCATGACGCTGTGTTTGTGGGTATCGGCTTCGCTCGGAAGGAATTTACGGCTTCGAGTGCAGGTTGAGCGGAAAGCCTTCGGGAGTCTCGCCTCTTGCTGTACAAATGCCATGGAGTTTCTTGTCCCTTCGTATATGTCGGCGATATAGTAGACTGCAGAGAGAAGGGAAAGGTAATGTGTATGTGCATCTATATATATATATATATATATATATATAATAATATATTTAGATATATATATGTATATATATGTATATATATATATATATTATATATATATAAAATATAATTATATAATCTATATACATGTATATATATATATATTATAGTATTATATATATATATATATTATAATCTATATATTATATATATATATATAATATATATATATTATTATTATATATATATATATATATATATATTATATATATATATATATATATATATATATATATATATATATATATATATATCTTCTGTGTGTGTGTGTGTGTGTGTGTGTGTGTGTGTGTGTGTGTGTGTGTGTGTGTGTGTGTGTGTGTGTGTGTGTGTGTGTGTGTGTGTGTGTGTGTGTGTGTGTGTGTGTGTGTGTGTGGGTGTGTGTGTGTATGTGTGTGTGTTTGTGTGTGTGTATGTATGTATGTATGTATATATGAATCTTATTCATTTTTTGTTGATTTAATCCCTTCTCTACCACTCAAGAAAACTGAACAGACGTGGGTAAACTATATTACGTCTGACACATGTCCTTAGTATTTAAAATTCAGGATATAACATAATATCATATTCAGAGTATCGGATGAGACACGCTAGTTACAGAGCTCTTTGTACCTAACGTTTAGTGGCCTGATTGCCTTTGTATGTTCATTGTAAAGCTTACTTTTTTTTGTTCCATATTACGGGCTTCACTGACCTGCCATTACACTTCTTGGAAAAACTTCTGATACGTTGTAAGCCATTAGCAAGAAGTATTACCATGTACCTGTTGCATCTAACGCCAACCTTGACCAGGGACAGTCACTTCATCCTTGCGTAGGCATTATTCAATTCCTAGAAAGTTAAGTTAAGTTAAGTTAAGTAAGTTTATTTACCACCCTGGCTATCTGCTCAGGCGTGGGCAATCATGATTACAGTTTTACATATGTCTGACATTGTACAGTAGTCTGTAACTACTGTAGTTGTACAAGGTAAAATATAAATATAAATCATACATCATACAAAAATTATTACTTACATATGCTTTTGCCACTGTGTTTGAATAACACTGTTATTTGCATACGGGAGTTATCACATAGTAAATTTAGGGTATAGTACGAGTATATCTTCCAATGTATCAGATGAAATGAAATATTCACATAGTTCTTTATACCTCATGTTAGGTGGTCTGAAAGGCTGTATCACATGACATTCCGAGATATGTACGGATCCGTGGCGTAAAAACCATATGAAATAAAATAAACCCATAGATTCTGTGTGTTCCTTTAACCGGGGGGGGGGGGGCTACGAAATTTTTTTTTCAACCCCAGTTTTTCACCCTGTTTTTTTTTTTTGGTTTTAACCCCATGAAAGGGTTCACATCAATTTTGAATTTTTCCATGGGGGAAAGGGAGCGCCCTTTTTGGTTTTTTAAACTAATTGGAACATTGATTTTTTAAAATTTTTTCATGGGATTTTTTGTATCAAGGGCGCGCGTGGGGTGTGATTTGTCACGTTTTACTTGCGTGATTTTATGTTCCTTTTTTTTTTTGGAAATTTTAAGGATACGGGGTTTTTCCCCCAAGCTTTAAACCCCAAATATGGTGGAAATAAAATTTTATTCTATCAAAAAGGATGGAAAGTTTAATTCGATCTCTTTGTTTCCTATCCTTGCTGTTCTCGGGCCCGAGGATAATCCTCATAGCTTCATTTTGCACAAAACCCCCCAAACTCCCCTTTTCTGACCCCTTCACTGCAACAAGTGAAAGTGCAGGGGTATTCTAAAACCGGGACCTTAAAAACCCCAAGAAAAACCCGTCTACCCGAGCTTAACATTGATGCCTTTTCCCTTTCCGAAAAAAACTTTAAAAGGGTTTCATCTCTCCCAGAGTCTCTTTTTTTAGAGAGAGGCCCCAGGTCTGCATCATTTACATTCACCCCGAATTTTTAACTTGGGGCATATGTAAAAGCCCTGGTCCACCTATGCAAAAAGTGGGTGGGGGAAATGATACAGGGGTTTTAGCCATTTTTTTTTCCAGGGGAAATGCTAATCCACACTCATGGGGCCTTTTGCTGTGATTCTGTCGGGAATTTTTCCCATCCTAAACTTGTGATGATGCTCTGACGCATATGTCATCCCGCAAGCAATAATGGATTCGCCCCCCCCAAGTGGGATTTTGGGCCCCAGCTTGTGAGGGAGGAAAATTGAAGCATAGGGCTGAGAACTCCCCCCCTGTGGCGTCCCAATTAAAAAAGACTGTAAAGGGGAAACTTTCCCCTCCCCTAAACAGGACACTTGCGTTTTTTCGGGGAGTACTTTCCCAAATTTCCGGGTTTCAATATTTTCCCCCCGGTTTCCAAAGCTTACTAATTGTTCTAGGAAAACTTCTCGGGTTTGAAATGTCAAAACTGACTTAAGGTCAAAAAAACGTGTGTTTCCCCTGGATTAGAGTGGGAAAGTACTCTGCAAAGCAATGTTGGGGTGCTACCCCCGATAAAAAATCCTTACAGCCCTGGGGAAAATAATTTCCCTTTGTAACCTGTCCCTGAGTCTGTTAAAATTTATCCTTTCAAAGAACTTTGCTACACTAAAGGTTAAAAATTTGGGGTCGGTATTTATCATGTTTGATTTGGGGATGGGGATGTTAGACTGCGTTTTCCAGGGCCAGGCGAATACCTTGGGACAAACGTTAACCTGTATAGGGCAAAAGGGGATTACCAGGTACCTGACTATAAGGGGAGGCACTATGGAAATTCCCCCTCACCTGGGGCGGGCTTTCCCTTTTAAATCTTTCCCTTTTTTCCCAGTTCCACCCAGTGATCTCAGCAAAGCCCTGGGGGTCAGTATCAGAACACCAATCTCAAGGGGAAAAATTTTTCCCGTGCAATTTTAGATTGCTAAGGTGATCCTAAATTTTTTGGGTGGGAAGTGGCTCAATTTGGCCGCTCCAGCCCATTGCAAGGAGCATATCTACTTGTGCAAGAGGATTTGGGGCGGGGTGTTATTTTGGTTTTCCTAAATTTCATTAATTTTTTTCCAGACCTCCGCATTGGGGTGTTTTGGTTAATGCTTTGTGGGAAACTTTTCAAAGTGTTCATTTCTGAAATTTTTTTTTAAATTCCCCGTGGGGTTTTTGTTAGCTTTAAAAATTTCCCAAAAAGGTTTGTCAGGGGTTTACCCTTTCTTGTTAGATATCATAAAGCTCCTGAACTCCCCTTTTTTTCCCTTAATAATTTTTAGGGTCCCCGCCCCCCTAGGTTTTTGCAGCTTTGTGTTTTGCTTTTCTTAAAGGTTTTCTTTGGACAACCCAAGTTTTTGTAGAAATCAGTGACCACTTTTTCATTTTCCCAGGGAAAAATTTATCAACACTTTTTTTACTGTGAAATCATTGTCCAGTAAATAGAAAAGTGTTTTAAAGTGATGCTAAAGGGTAAGGGGGGATAAAATTTTGACCCTATTTGTTTTTGGTGCCTGAGTATTATAAACCGGGGATCTCGTTACTTTTGGCAAAGGGGTCCCTGATTCTCTTTTTTGCAACTGCTTCTGTTTTTTCCCATGCCCCAAGACCCCTTCCCTATTAATAATCAACCGCCCCCCCCCCACGTGATTTTTCCCTGTCTGTATAAATATACTGTCATAGATCTGTTTTTCAAAAAATTGGGAAAACTTTTTCGCCTTTTCTTTTGCTTGCCCTATCCCCAAAATGTAAAATTTCACCCTTAAAAAAATTCCCATCCCTTTTGTGCCGGGATTCTTAAATTTGGGGCCCAGTAAATCAGTTTTAAATTTTCAAACACCTTGCGTATACATTGTACAGAGAAAAAAACCCAAGGCTGTTGAATATGAAAATGCTGATACTGCACTTTAAATTGCCCTTTTAGATTTCTGCACCAACTTAGCGGAAATGGTGTCACTGACATAAGTCAATAGGCCTTTCTTTCCCCCTGGGGTTCGTATAGGAGTGGAGCCTCTAATTTTTTAGGGGCGGTTTTTTTTTTAAATGCTGATGTGGGAAGGGGTCTTGTAAACAATAACGTCACATTATTGTTATGAATATAGTTTAAACAAGTCATTAATTCTCGGTTGACACCACGTATTTCCATGAAAGAAAAGTAAATTTTTTTCTTGTCCCCCCTCACACCCTATGTTTAACTGATTGGGGCAAATTTCTGTTTTATAAACTCTTTAGTCTGGGAAAATTTCTTGTACTGCAATTAAAAAAAAAAAAAAAAAAAAAAAAATAAAAAGGTGGGTTTATTCTTTTTTTTATCTTTTTTTTTTCCCGGGTTTGGGTTTTTTATACCCGCATAAACCGTCCTGATAGCATTTTTTTGGTTATGTTTCCCCCAGATCGCCTTTTCCTCGCATCTTCGTCAGCGGGCATTTTTTCCCGGGCACGGTCGTCACTGTTTTCAGATGGTCCGCCGTGCCCTATAATAAAATCAGAGACCTCATTTGTATTGTCACATCACTAAAATCACTAACCTCATCAGAACGCACGTGCATAAAAATAAAATCAAGACCTCATTCCCTATTTTTAAAATACAAAATCATCAGAAAGCACATTTTTTTCCCCGTCCCACACGCTCACTTTTGTCGTGCGTAATAATAATATCAGAGACCTCCATTCGTATTTTTTAAAATCACTGCCCTCACTAACCCTCATCAGAACGCACATTTTCCCCGTCTACACGATCATTTTTTTCTCCATTATCATTTTTTTTTTAATTTAGCAATCTCTTGCCTGATGCTTTTTTTCATTTTAGAAAAAACTCTTTCCTGATGCTTCTTATTTTCCCCCCGGCCGTATCCATGTTTTTCACCGGGGGTTTTTTTCCTGTGGCCTGTTTCCTAGGGTGGGGAATCCCCCTGGCATTGCGGGAATTCCCCGTGGGTTTTGGGGACGTCCCGGGCCCAGGGTGGGTGTGTGGGGGCTTTGGGTGGGCATCGCCACTCCGCTGTCGATGGGTAAGGGCGGGGCAGGGGGGGGGGGTGCTGTGGCGGTTTGTGAGGGGAGTTAGGGGGCCCGGCCGTCCCACCCTCTCGCTCTGCACCTGACGCCCCCCCTTCACGATGGGGGCGGCCCTCCCCCCCTTGTCGGGTTTTCCTTTTCCCTCGTTTCTTTCAGGGCAGTCCTTTGCCTGGTGAGCTCCTGCACAGACCAATGCTGTGCCTCCTGCAATATTTAGCACTTTGGGCCCTAACCTTTACACTTGTAGCAAAACTACAACCTCTGAGCACCACGGTCGGGAAAGGGGCTTTGGCTCATGTACTTCCAAAAATTTGGGAAATCTTTGGTGGCGGCTGTTCAAACCCCTCCCTACCATATGAACCTGTTCAAAGGGGTGTCCGTCCTTTTAGATCCTCCGGGCTTTAAAAAAAGCCCGGAAAATCATTTCTTCCTCAGCGGCCGCCTCCTTTTGGAAACCTGGGAACCAGGGATTCCCCGTAATTTTTTTTTTTTAGGCTGAAACTCGTCTTTGTTTTTGGGAGAGGATCCCCGCAAAAGTGCCATTAAACATCCCGGCCACATTTGTTGTTGTTTTTTCGTCGTACATAGACGTAGCGCGAGGATATCCATCTCCCCCCAAACCCTGTCTACGGGGCCTTTCCCCTTGGAGGGGCCCGGGAGCTGGCTGCCTCCCTCATCCACCTTATTTTACGACGGGAATCGGTCCCCCAGGAAAGGCCCGTCCCAATGTACCCTCCCGGGGGGGATGGGTTTTTGCGCTTTTTGGGGCATTCCTTTTTCCCTTTTTTTTTGGGCAGGTTGCTGGTGTTATTTGGCAGGGTTTTTTTACTTTTTTCCTTTTGGGCTGAACGAAATTTGGAAACCCCGTTTTCGCATCAGGGTCGGCAGTTAAACCCATCGTTTACCCTCCCATGTTTGGGGGAATCAATCCCCCCCATAGGGGGGGGGGTTGGGGGGTGGTTTGTTTTGGGACTGGTACTGGGGGGCATCGGGGGCTTTCCCCCCCCTCATCCATGGTGGAAAGTGAGGGGGTGGTTTTCCCGTCCGCTTCTTGGGTGATTAATTCCCTGCGGGGCGGGCGGGGAGGGTGCAGCGCCCCGGGCAAATTCTGTCAACATACATTCACCAGGGCTCGCCAGGGCGTTGGTAAAGCACCCCGTTACCTTAGCACACACTCGGGATTCGTAAATTTTTTCTAGGCCTGTTTTTTCTTTGGGGTCCCCCGACCATTTAAAATCCCACACAATTTTTGGGGTATGTACACACACACACACCACGACACTCTATTTTAAGGACAACACAGTTGAGGGGGTTTATTTCCCCTAAAAACGCCAAACACAGGGGAAAAACCTGATGACGTCCTGCTTTGGTGTTACTAGGCTTACAACTGATTCCTAGAAAGTTAGTGAAATTTGGCGACACAGTACCGTAGACTTTCGAAGAATGGCCCATGGAAAGTGCGACCACTATACCTTACTCGAGGGACATGGCAACACAAAGTTATGATATTCGCAATCTGCCAAGCTCTTATAAAACGGTGCACAATGCACACGGCAATTGCAATGGGAGGAAACGCTCCCCTCCCTTCATTGTTCGGATAGGAAAGGATTTGTGATACAAAAAGGGAATTTTTCTTCGCAGTTTTTTAAAATTTCTTTCAGTCGTAGTTGGCAGAGAGCGGACTTCCGAGTGTCTCTGATCCGCGTGATGGGGCCGGGGTAGGGAAGCCATTTTTAGCGTTATCATACTTAGGGTACAGACGTACGCACACACACACACACACACCCCACACACACACCCCCACCCCCACACAAACACACACACACACACACACACAACACACCCCCCAAAACACACGCCCCAACACAAACACACACAACATACATTGCACATAAATATGTACCTATAATATGTGTATTTTATATATCTATCCCATCTATTGTCTTTCTATTTTTTCCCGTCCCATTTTTCTATCGATTTTTTTATACTATCCCAAAATTTTATATAAAAAAAAAAAAAAAAATTATAAAATATATATATATATATATATATATATATAATTATATATATATTATATTATATTTTTATATTTGTTCAGCTGGTATGTCCTAATAAATTTGGGAAAGAGCCCCTCCGCTGAACTCTAAATTTTCCCGATGCGTCGCCAGAATCAAGACAAAAATCAAGTGGCCTGATATGAATGCCCTTTTAAACACTAAAAACATCCCTTTGTTAAAGCATAATATGATTGTCCAAATTTCTTCTTGTTCATTCCACTGATTTCATTCACTATTCATTCCATATTACCCGTTTTATTTTAGGGTTTGCATAAAATCTTAAAAGTTATTCATTTTATTTTGAGGTCTTCTTTTTAATGTACATCCCTCTTCATTATTGATAAGGTTTTTCATTATTGTATTGCAAGCCTCTTTATAATAAATGTATCTTCAATTATTCATTAGTATTTATAAATTGCCCAAACGAGATTTGGAAAAAAAACGTAAATACATAATATTCACAATCATTTTATATAATTCACCAACACAAAAAAACGCAAAACAAAAATATTCTACCTGTGCGTATATACTAAATGTATTTAAAACCCGCCCTAATCCGAACAAAGATATTACCAACCGTAAAAATAAAACATCAACCGGGAGAGAGGTTTTAGCCCAGGCTTATGGCAAAAAAGGAGTGACCGAGGCAATTCTGCCAAGGAAGACAGGTTTTGGGGCTCAAGACGGGGGGGGGGGGACGAAAAGCTATTGCAGGGACTGCCTAATTCCACTAGTCAGTGCTTTTGCTTTAGCCCCTTTAAATAACTATTGATTTTACTTTACTTTAATAATAATAATGATAATAATAGTAATACATACACACACACACACGCACAAACACATATATATCTGTGTGTGTGTATTGTGTGTATGTCCGTATGGTATGCACACACACACACCACACACACAACACACAAAACACACACACACACACACACAACACACAAAACACATACACACACACACACACACACAATGCACACACGAATACATTCATCCCTAGAGCACACGCATACACTCACACATAGACACCCGAGCCACACACACATACATACTGCCCCAAATAAAAAATCACACATACACTTTTGGGGCTAATGATAACACAGCCATGATTCGACACATTATCTCGTTGAGCGCGTAATTCCCTATCAAATGCCAGTATATCATGGGGCCGATGTTGAGGTGAAATTCGAAACGACGATATGCAATTATCTTACACATTTCATTATGAGCGTTAATCGATTCGCTGATTAGCAAAAATATTTGAAAACAGCTATTGTTCGCTCAGGCAAAAATCCAAATACTTCATTGCTTTTGGGTTATTTATGATTATTGTTTGCAGTGACTTCAGTTGCAATCGTAACAAATATTAATGCTGATGAAAGTACCAATGGCAATTCTCATACTGATTGCTATTGATAATGATAATGGTGCTAATGATAATATTAATGATGATAATGATGCTAATAATGAAAGATGGTAATAATAACAATGATAGTGATGATAATATGATGATGGTAATAAAAAATATAATGATGATGATGATAATGACAATGAAAAAAATGATTTTGATAATGATGATAATAACTTGAGTGATATTAATGCAAAAGTAATAATAATAAAGATAATGATAAAGATAATAATGATAATATGATAATAATGATAATAATAACAACAACAACAATACTGATAATAATGAAAGGTAATAAAAATAGTGACAATAATATCGATAATGCTGATAGAACAACTATTATAATAATGATGATTGGGGAAGATGAAAACAGCAGTTATTTACACGAATAACACCAAAAAGAACAAGAAGAACAGCAGGAATTATGATAATTTTTTTTTAAATAAAAACCCCCAAATTTTAATTATCAGACATTTTGAGAAAATATCAATTAATACGATAGAGATGATAATAAGACTGATAATAAGAAATGATACGAAACAACTGAAAATACAACTAATGATAGTAAATTTTAGTACACAAGAGTAACACACATATGTATATGAATCTATGTATGGATGTATATGTGTTTTGCTTACGTGTGTATCTAGTAATGTATTCATGTATTTGCATACATGCTTGTGTGTTCAAGAATTCCATGTATGTGTGTGTGTGTTTGCGTGTGTGTGTGTTTGTGTTTGTTGTGTGTGTGTGGGGTGTGTTGGGGTGTGTTTGTGTGTGTGTGTATGTGTGTGTGTGTGTGTGTGTGTGTGTGTGTGTGTGGTTGTGTGTGGGGTGTGTGTGTGTGTGTGTGTGTGTGTGTGTGTGTGTATGTGTTGGGGTTGTGGTTTTGGGGTGTGTGTGTGTGTGTGTGTGTGTGTGTGTGTGTGTGTGTGTGGTGTGTGTGTGTGTGTGTGTGTGGCGCGCATGTGTTCGTGAACGTGAATATTAAATTAAAACTGTATTAACCTCAAAACTTCCCTGACTTCTTGTACAAAAAAAAAAAAGGTTAAAAGCTTTTGTTTTTTACAAAAATAAATATTTTTTTTGAACATTTT
>NC_051411.1:1730600-1735779 GCF_015228065.2 Penaeus monodon
AAAACCTTCAATACTTAACACCTAAGGCGTTAACTTTATTCGCCTGTTCCCTTTTAAGAACTGAATGACGACGGAAATTGCCTTACGAAAATTTAAAAGGTTTTACGTCGTACTCACATTACACGCAGCTGACTCGCGGATGAAGAGGTGGATAACCTGATCTTTGAATGAAAGTCATGATCCAGTCGGGTTCGATCCTAAGTATAGATATTTACTTCACGGGTGTACAAAACAAACGAACGTCGTGAATACCGCGTTTGGTACAGCTTTTCAACACCTATGGGCCATGAGCGCGGTGGGTTCAGAGTGAAAGAGTGAAGATGTGTGAATAAAAGTGAGAAATGTGAATAAAATGCAGATAATGGTCATTTTTCCTGGATTCTACATCGATCAGATTCAAATACGGGTTTTGGGAGCAGTCAGGAAGAGGAGTTAAAAATCTCCTCTTTTACTTTCTTCTAATCATCACGTGCTCCCATAACCAAGTGTTTAGGGAGCAGTTACACATTTCAATAATATTCTTTTAACATATGTCTTTCTTGTTCTTCTGTCACTCACTCTTTGTTCTCGGTACACTGTTCTTGTTTTCCCAAGAATATATTATTATATATCACTCGTAAGAAAACTGCTCTCGAAGTGGAATAAAATAACGAAACACACTTTCATCCCACACTTCAATAATATGCTAGATGCAGATTCGTGAGGCTATTACAGAGCGAGCGAGAGAAAGCAGGCTCGCTGCGTGCTTTTATAAAAAGGGTTATTGCCGAATACGGCATTTTTAATAGCCTCTAACAGTTCACCTAAACCATACTCTTTTCTTGTTCTTTTACGAAGAATTTTCAGGGGATTGATACACGTTAGTTTAAATATAAGCTAGTATTATTAAAAGGAGATGTAACTAAGATACGTCTAAACATTATGACAGTATTAAGAAAATTCTTTGTGAAATTTGTAGAATACGGTTTTATAAGGGACTATGGGACTAACCAAGGTTTGAATTGAATCTTTAAGTCACAAGACATACATTTTGATAATTTTATACACATTTATGAAAGTATGTTCGCCCCGATCTTGTACCCGAAAGTGGAATATATTCATGCATGACACGCATACTTAAAATCCACCAGCAACTGCCCCTGAATGAACTAACTAGATTTTAAAAAGGATATGCAACAGCAACAAATAATATTTTATATATATATATATATAATATATAATATAATTAATATAAAAATATTTTATATATATAAAATATATATATATATATATGAACACACAGTATTTTTCTTTTTTTGTCCCTGCCATAGCTGGGTACCAAAGAGGTGTATTTTTTCTCTTCAAAAAAAAAGGAGGCTGAGGGTGAAAAGCATTTTCTGTCCCTTTGAATTCTCTGTCGATGCAACGGGTGATATGCGAGGACTTTGCACGAGGTCGGGGTATACGGAGAAAACATAGACGTTGCAGTTTCCTAGGCATTGTTCACCCAAAAACGTGGAAAAAATATATTGCAAAAGAGAGGGATTGGGAAGAAGAGTTGCAAGAATAAAGGAAGGCGAGTGGAATGGCTACAGATTTTTTGAATGGGTCGTTGGTAAAAAACTGTCTATCTGTCGAGCTATCTATCAGTCCGTTTTTTCTATCTGTATATCGGAGTCTCTCTCTCTCTCTCTCTCTCTCTCTCTCTCTCCTCTCTCCTCTCTCTCTCTCTCTCTCCTCTCTTCTTATATATATATATATAATATATATATATATATATACATATTCACATAGAATACATATATATGTATAAATAATATAAATGCATTTATACATTATATAATATATATATATATATTAAAATATATATATATATATATATATATATATATATATTTTAATTATATATATACACGCGCGCGCGCTTTTCAGAGTGAGAGAGAGAGATAATGACATAAAATTTAAAAAAACCATAAACAGCTGTATCATGGCTTTTATTGAAAGAAACTCGAAATGCACCATTTTCCATTGCTGACCCGAAAACGTTAGAGCGGTTCCCCCTAACCAAATATAATATTTTTCGTTTCACGTTATCGGAGTCAAGAGGTAATTTATACCCTGCTACCACAGTCTGCCATGACATCAACACGGATCTGAAATTTTCATAAACTGAACGGATTTAGCTCTTTTCGGGTAAAAAAAAAATGTTCAGATATCAAAGTTGCTTCTCTGCGTGCGAGTGAGTGAGAGGAGGCGAGGAGAGATAAAAGAGAGAGAGTAGAGAGAGGGAGGGAGGGAGGGAGGGAGGGAGGGAGGGAAGGAGAGAAGAGAGAGAGAGAGAGAGAGGGGAGAGAGAGGGGGAGAGGAGAGATGAGAGAGAGGGGAGAGGAGAGAGAAAAGGGAGGGGAGAGAGGAGAGAGAGGGGGGAGAGAGGGGGGAGGGAGAGAGAATGAGAAGAGATAGATAGAAGATAGATGGGATTAGTTAGAGAGAGAGAGAGAGAAAAGAGGAGAGAGAAAAGGAGAGGAGGAGAAGAAGGAGAGAGAGAGGGGAGAGAGAGATGAAGAGGCAGAGAGAGAGAGAGAAAAAGAGAGAGAGGGGAGAGAGAGAGAGGGGAGAGAGGATTTACATGACACGGGATAACATGCTATAATGTTAACACTTTATAGTTGACCTAGATACTTTAAAATTGTTTCATATACGACAGAGTGGAAAAAAGATAAATGTAAAATGTGCGTAATGGAACAATAATGTGGTTGATAATATGACATCCTGAGATATACAGTTATAGTTTGCATAATATACTATAGATAGAGGGACATATATTATGTTATCTAGTGTGACATACTGTAAAAGTGAGACACGAGTTTTACTGGCGTTAGATACTGCGACATATACAGTATAGCGAGACATAGAAAGTTTTGGGACATAGGCCCTGCCATGAACAGACAGACAATACAGATAAATCCCAATGCTATGAGGGATATTGCTACGATAGATAATGCTATGATAGATGATACTATGATGGATACTGTATGATAGGTAGTGCTATGATAAAAATATATGAAAAATAATGCTATGACAGATAATGATATGATAGATAATGCATGATAGGTAAGCTATGATGGATAATGCTATGCTAGATAATGCTATGATAGACAATGCTATGATAGATAATGTTATAATAAATAATGCACCGATATTGCGTGATGTAGACAGTTGTGACATGAACGACCATGCAGACAGACCTAAGCATAAACAGAACAGTGGAAATGGCAAAAGATATGATGTTTTACATGATACAGAGAGTAGGAAAGAAGAATAACAAACGAAAAGAAATAGTTTAATTAGATAATAAGAAACTAAACAGATAAAGAAATGACGAAAAGCGAGTTAAATATTACTAGACTTTTTGTACAAATAATTCACTTAAAAACCCCACACAAGCACAAACACACACAAAACACCCACACGTCAAACAAGAACAACCCACGCAAAAACAATCAAAACGACTACAACAATCAAACAAAAACGCATACACCACAAAGCAAGCAAAAAAACCCAAACACACAAACAAATACGCACACAAACAAACAAAACACACTCGTGCCTAAACATCGACATACACACACGTATCTTAATTATGGACAAACACACGTACGCACGGCAAGAGAATTCTGTGGTTGTTTTTTTTTATTTCCTTTATGAAGCAACCCTCTCAATAATTTACACGGAGACTTCATAATGGTAAGAAATTTGAGGCAGGGGAAAATCTAATTACATAATTATAAAATCTTACTGAAATATAGTTCCCTGGTTTTAAATTTTGATGGACAGTATCAGTACTACCATCTCATCACGAGATATTAATCATTATCATTCACCATGTCACACACACACACACACACCACCAACACACAAACACACACACACACACACACAACACACACAACACACACACACACACCACACATATATAATATATAATATATATATATATATATATATATATATATATATATTATTATATATATAATATATATTTATCAGTAATCCATTTTGTTATGAAATTTATGCGAACGGCATTGTAAGTAAAATAATACGAATATAACAGAATTTTATAGTTAATTAATAGCTATACGATCTCATGCGACTTGAATCAGTTTGCGATTAAAAAGATCTGGGGTCGAATGTAAAAAGTGTTGAACCCGCGGACCCACCTGCGGCGAAATGAAAACCTCGGTCTTTTTTAAGAGTCTTAGCTTTATAATCACATTGTAAAAGTTTCTAAACATGATTAATTAATTTTTGAGATATAATGAAAAGGGAAAGTTTAGGAATTAATTTTTAAAGTTCTGTGCTTTTTTATTCCCCGTTTTTTTTTTTTCGTGAATTTTTTGAAAACTATGTTTCGGTCTTATTTTTTTTGGTAGGGATTAAGCAATTTTTTTTGAATTTGTTTTTAATTTATAATTTTTTTTTTGATTTGAGACTGAATTTGATCTTGTCGTTTGTTGTTTTGCCCCAGAAATTAACATTTTGTTCATTTTTGAATAAAGACTTCAATAATCATTTCCTCGATTAAATTGTTTTTTTTTTTTTTAATATTTCCGTTGTGTTGCAAAAAGCTGGTGCATTTTTAAATTCTTCTAAAGTATTTCGGAACTTAAATAAAAAATACAATGTTGTTCTACACTCTTTCTGTATCTAATTTGAGTAATTCAGCTGTAATAATCTAAAATAAACTGAATTTTACAAGAACAAAGTGGACGATAAAAAAAAGAAAAAAAAATCTAGAGCACTAAAATTTTGTTTTAAAATTTGCGAGTCACTGTTTAAGCTGTGACAATTTTTAAAACATGGAGTTTTCTAAGAAATAAGTAAGCAGATTTAAAATTATTAGAAAAACCATGTGAATTTGCTTTTTTTCTATATTTTTTGAGTTATTTTGATAAAGATAATGAAATTTAATTGAAAGAAAATTTTCTAATGATAAAACAAATTATACCGCTATATTTTTTGCCCAATTCTGAAAATTTTAAAAACAAATTTAAAAAATGACAATCATGAAGAATTAAAACAAAAGATGTTAGAGAGAAACGAAAAAATAAGCTAAAATCAAAATAAAATTTTTAGTCTAAAATAAGAAAACTGGGGAAAAAACTTGACCCGGAAAAAAAAAAGACGCCAAAAAAATTTT
>NC_051411.1:1738379-1743379 GCF_015228065.2 Penaeus monodon
GTGTGTGTGTGTGTGTGTGTGTGTGTGTTGTGTGTGTGTGTGTGTGTGTGTGTGTGTGTGTGTGTGTGTGTGTGTGTGTGTGTGTGTGCGCGCATGTGTTCGTGAACGTGAAATATTAACGTTAAAACTGTATTAACCTCAACAACTTCCCTGACCTTCTTGTACAAGAAAAAAAAAAATTAAAAGCTTTGTTGTACAAAATAAATAATTCGAACTTTTTAAAATGATACATCCTTTGCAAGCAAGCATTAATTGTGTAAGATCAGCATTGCAGTGTTTAAGCATACATTTTTTTCTGTTGCAAAAAACACTCATTTGTTATGGAATTAAATGAAACCAAGTATTGTGATGTATATACACAGATATATACACAGACAGACATACATATCAGTGTGCGTGTGTGAGAGAGAGGGAGGGAGGGAATAAGAGAGAGAGAGAGAGAGAGAGAGAGAGAGAGAGAGAGAGAGAGAGAGAGAAGAGAGAGAAAGCGAAAGAGCTAGTGAAAGAGAGAGAAAAATGATTGCAATCCAGTAGGTTTTGAAGAATTATCTCTAGCATCACCTTTGGCAATTCCCTGCCAATCGAAACTTGATCATTACTCCACATCCAATTACGTCATGTTATTATTATTATCTTTTAACGTGCACAAAACCTGTACAGTAAATTTCTACGTCGATTTCTATTTATGGCGCAGAGTTTCATTGCGACTAAGGGCAGAGGAACAAAGCGAGAGATTAATTAACGATGAAGATGATTATTCGATCGAGCGCATCTCGTCAGTTAATCTTCTTGCTTGGTGAGATCATTCGTATTTTTCACAAATATTTATTTTTATTCGAACGTGTAAAACATGAGGCGTTGAAAGTTGCTTACTGTAGTTTCATAACGTGAATCTGGAGGAAGAGAATGATCTGTTTACACACACACACACACACACACACACACATAGACACACACACACATCTATTTACCTACACATACACACATGTACACACACACACACACACACACACACACACACATACACACATATATATATACATACACATACACACATACACGTACACACACACACACACACACACACACACATCTATATACATACACACACCAGACATGCACCCATATGTTTTTTTTTTAAACCTATCGGTGTATGATCCTTCCCCTCAATTTAAGGATAGTTAGAATATTGATACTTTTAATAAATTTATCAGCAACGCTAGGTTTAGCTCTTTCATTACACAACAGAAAATCTACCCCGAAAATCGTCCAATTAGAAAACAACAAGAAACAAGCAAATCAAGCAAAATCAAGAATAACCCAAATTCAAGGAACAAATTAAAGTCTTAATTGAAAAAAAAAAGAAAAGAAAAAAGTCTGTAAATGGAAATGACCTGGCGAGACGTAGATGGCAGAGATTTGTCAAATTCTTTGGAAAATTGCAGATACTGTCGAGTCCAAATTGATTGCCTTGTTAAGTGGAACTTGGAGGCAGAGTGAAGTGGAGGGACGAAAGGCACTGTGTGTGTGTGTGTGTGTGTGTGTGTGTGTGTGTGTGTGTGTGTGGTGTGTGTGTGTGTGTGTGTGTGTGTGTGTGTGTGTGCGTGTGTGTGTGTGCGTGGATGCACATATTAGTGGGACACCCTTTCCTCGCATTATTCTAATACTATGATAAATTAAGACAAGGAAATTAAAGAGTGGTGGAGGCCAGTGTAAATGCGTAGGTGCTATTATTTCCATGTACATGTGTAAATACTTTATTCCATACTGTAACCACAATCCGTCTTTCCTCTGGATTATCCTGGATTTACCACTGGTATTCGTACTTCAGTAAATAGATATAAAAGATGGAAGAAAGTATTAACGCATTGATAAAAAAAGAAAGAAAGAAAGAAAGAAAAAAGAAGAAAAAAAAAAAAAAGTCCAGAACAGAGTTTGAATCTCTGTCACTCCAGGTAGGGATAATGATTTTGTTGTGTGTTACAGTTGGGTTTGTATTGCTCATTCTAGGTCATACCTGGAGTGGCAGAGTCCTGGTCAGGGAGGCTTGTGTGCATGGGGGTACGTGTGTCCTATTTCAGCTGAACACATTCCATTCCTTCCCCCTTTTTTCCTCCTGTTTTCATCAGTAGACAAACGTTTACACAAATTAATGTTTATGACACAACAAACCCAGCCTGGACTTAAAAAACAACAACAACACATTTCTTTACTGGAACACACAAGTTATTTTTTTAAAGAATACAAAATATTCATCTACGAAAGAACAGATTCTTTTGTGAATTATTGAAGAATATCCTACTGTGTTTGGGAAAGTACAGAAAAGAAAAGAAAAGAAAAGAAATCAACAGAAAGTTTATCTTCTGACAGTTGGAAAAATTAGAAAAAAAGAAACATTGAAAGAAAGAAAAGCAAGACAGAGAAAAACAATAAAGCCTAGCGAGGTAATAAAGGAAAAATTCAACCCCTTTTTAAATAGATCTTCTCTGTACAATTCTTCAGTTATTTGTATACCATGACAAGTATCCTTGCGCAATTTCCTCCAAGCAGAGATCCCGAAACTAGGATCACTAAAATTGCCTTAGATTCAAAGACAGGAAATTCATTACTTGAAATAAAGGAAAATAAGGCCTATCGTCACAAACCTCATTTCATCTGAGTTAACATGTGCGTGCATTTAAACGTCACGCTTGTACTGTGTGAAGTAGAGATCAGATCAACTTTTAAATGGGCATTAAGATCGTCGGAAATGGCTAATCTAATGCATTACAGTTTATATAATATGATAGTAAATACTTTATTTGTACAAGAATCAACTGACAACTTTTAAATCATAATTACAAACTCATGGCATGAAGCAATGCACATAAAAGGATCTTTTACGTCAAAATGTTTTTATGCTGGGTGCTTTACATACAGCCTGATATAATTTGCATATCACATTTTGGTATATCCCGAATAAACCCATTAGATCGAACTGATATAACGATTCTGATGATATAGTAATAGCTTAAAATGCATGTAAATCATATGGAATTGTTATTGTTATCTCTGTTTATCGAACTCCTGCGTATTTATCGTTTTACCTGTCTGTCTCTTTCTCGTGTACTTTATTATATTTTTCTCTCTTTTCCCTCTCACTATCCTGCTCTTTTTTTCTATCTCTCTCTCTCTCTCTTTCTTCCTTTCTTTCGTCCTTCTCTCTCTTTCTCTCCACCCCCGTCTTTCTCTCTCTCTCTCTCTCTCTCTCTCTCTCTCTCTCTCTCTCTCTCTCTCTCTTCCCCCCCTCTCTCTTTCTCTTTCAGTCTTTTTCCCCCATCCTTATTCCTTGATCTAATTCGAAAGAATGTTTATTTGGATTTTCTATTTATGGCTATTTACCAGAACATTTGTCTTAGGTTGGCATCAATACGGTTATTAGAGATAAGAGAGAGAGAGAGAGAGAGAGAGAGAGAGAGAGAGAGAGAGAGAGAGAGAAGAGAGAGAGAGAGAGAGAGGGGAGAGAGAGAGAGGGAGGGAGAGAGGAGAGGATAGAGAGAAGGAGAGGAGAGAGAGAGAGAGAGAGAGAGAGATGAGTAAGAGAGGAGGAGAGAGAGAGGAGAAAGAGGAGAGAGAGAGAGAGAGAGAGAGAGAGAGAGAGAGAGAGAGGGGAAGAGATAGACAGATAGATATAGATAGGCAGACAGAGATAGATAGATATATGAATAGATAGATAGAGAACAAAAATCAGGAGATATGAGAAGAAGCTATCGAGTAAACAGAAACGCAAGAAAGCAGGTCAGGAGAGCAGGGACGCAAGAGAAAGCAAAACCTAGCAAGAGATCAAAAAAAGCAGCAGACAAAGCTGAATCGCAGAAAGCAGTTGAACCTAGGCGAGAGAGCAGAAGAGCAGAGGAGCAGAAATCATGAGAACTTCGCGAGAAACGGCATCCACACTCGCGACGTAGAAATGGCGGACGCAACTGCTCTCGCATTGTTGCGTCTGAACAATGGTTCCCTCCTTGCCGGGTTCTTGTATTCAGAATGTTAATGAGCGCCTCCCCAGGTATGCAACATTGACGGCGAATCTGAATAGCGGTGGAGAGTAGCCATTGTATCTTGATTTAGAATCATGTGTTTGTAAACATCTTTGTTTCCGCGGATTAGCCAAGTTGAGCGATGGGACTTTAACACGCAGGTGCCGGTCGTAATGACGGGCGGGAAGAAAACGGGGGATATTGTGCTTCTTGTGGTTTAAGAAAATGGGGATATTCTGTTTCTTTGTCGTTGAAGAAAATGGGGTAGTGTGTGTCTGTTCGCGGTTAAAGAAAACGGGGGATATTGTGTTTATTTTTTGTCGAAGAAAATGGGTATAAAATGTTTGTTTGTGGTTAAAGAAAATGGGGTATTGTGTGTTTCGTTTGTGGTTGAAGAAAATGGAATATTGTGTATTGACTGTGGTTAAAAAAATGGGCGTTTTCTGTGTGTGTATTTGTGGTTGAAGAAAACAAGGGTATTTTTTATTTCTTTGTGGTTAAAGAAAATGGGTATATATTGTTTGTTCGTGGTTAAAGAAACTTGAACATTCTGTGTTTCTTTTGTTTAAAGAAAATGGGGATATTCTATGTTTGTTTATGATTAAAGAAAACGAGAATATTGTGTTTCTTGTGGTAAAAAAAAAAAAAACTGGGATTATTGCATGTTTATTAGTGGTTAAATAAAGTAGGGAGATACTGTCCTTGTGATTAAAGAAAATGGGGTGTATGTTTCACTCTGGTTAAAGAAAATGGAAATATGCGTTTCCTCATGGATAAGGAAAATGGGAATATCGTGGTGTTTTATTTTTGAGAAGAAAGGAACCAGGTTATTCTATATATTTCCTTATGGTTAAAGAAAACGGTGATATTGTACTTTTTATGCTCAAATAAAACAGGAATCTTGTGATATCTTTTTATTTTTATGGAAAACGGTGATAATCTTTTTGCATTGTGTTAAGAAAAAATGTGACTATTGTGGTCTTG
>NC_051411.1:1763379-1765879 GCF_015228065.2 Penaeus monodon
TAATAAGAAAATGACACATACCATAATTAATATACCTTTACTTCCATAGTTTATATAAGAAAAGATAAGAAAAAAAATTAAGTATAGCCATTACTACTGTTGCTACTGCTAGTTGTACTAATAGTCATAGTAATAACAGTAATACTAATAGAGATAATAATGATTACGGTGATAACAACATCAACGGTCATTATAATGATAATTACTTGTTTGAAAAGGGCAATTCCTTGTCAGATTTTGTATGTATGATCATAAAAATTAATAGCAAAAAATTGTGACATATGACGCAGCGTATGACTCCAGAATGGCATTGTCTGTCAGGAATCCTTCGTAGAAATCACGTTGTAATTTAATAGAGAAATAAATTGTTGATTTTACCTGCGCAAAGGATGAATGGGAAAATCAAAGATTAATGTATAGCCTTTAGGTTCTATTCATCTAATTCTCTATTTATGCATTTTACACACACACACACACACACACACACACACACACACACACACACACACACACACACACACACACACACGTATACATACAAATATACATACATATATATGTATATATACCTGTGTGTGTATGTATATATATAATTCTTTCTCGCTTGCTCTTATGTTGTTTTTTCTTTCGTTTTTCTCATAATGATGATAATAATTAATGTTAACAACACTAATAATAATGACAATGATGATAATAATGATAATTATAATGATAAAGATAGAGATAAAGATAAAGATAATGACGATGATGATGAAAATGTGATAAGGATAATGATGATGATGATAATAATGATAAACATTAATAAAAATCATTATCATGATTTATGATTGTAATAATAACAGCTGATAGTGATTCATATCATTATCGTTATCATAACCATTATATCAGTAATACCAACTGGTCGTATCAAAAGCAATTTTGGAGCTACGTTGTTATTCTTTATCTTATATCTACCGTCATTACGGGCAGGTGATGACGTCCTTTCCAACATGGTGGATACAGGCGTAAAATATTTCATCTGCGCAAAAGCAAGAAAAGAAATAGAAACAGGAATATAATAATTACTGGAAATATATATCGAATTTATCATACTAGTGGAAAAGTGGCCGCAACTTTCAGCGAGGAAGGGAGACAAGTCGTGCGATGCTTGATGGAAAGCAGACCAGAGTTACGTAATGATGTTGTGCCAGGCTGTAACTTCGGTGGACTATGCAGATTAAGCGTAGCCCTAAGGTAGTCTACGGAATTCATTAGTAGCCTTCCCTTCTCTGGTTCTGGAGGGGCTCATTGCAGAGTCAATACACCGGGTACGGAGAGTGAAGGGAGAGGGAGACTGGCGTGATGTGTTTTTTTTTCTCTCTTTTACATTATGTGGTAGGAGAAATAAAGTCATTTGATAGTTGACACTGAAAAAACAATAACAATAACAGCAACAGACACTACAGGCGATAGCAACAACAGCAGAGGCGACAACAAAAACAAGAAACAACAACAACAAGGACGTGGTGAGGCCGTAAGGGAGGTCAAAGGTTCTGAGACCAGGTTGTCGCTCTTGAAGTCGAGGTGACCTGTTGGGGGTCGTCGCGAGAGTCTACATGACCTGAAGGGATGATCTGGAGATATGACTAAGAGGATGTGAATTTGGAGATATAGCAGATAATATGATCTGGAAATGTGGTCTAAAAATATGACCTGAAGATATGACCTCGAGCTATGACCTAGGGTATGACCTGGAGATATGATTTGGAAAATTGACCTGGATATATGACCTGTGGCTATGACCAAGAGACCCAAAACTTATCAGCCAAAAATATAACACCTGTTTATCAACCGAACGTTGGACTAATACACAAACGACAGCTTTTTCGACAAGAGGACATGAGAATGCCGAAGGAAATGTCATTAAAAGCGGCAAAAACACCATCAAAGATTAAAAACAAAAAAACAGGATTTCGATAAAAGAAGGGTCGACTTAGTAAACGTTGCTCTTAATGAAAAGGGAAGGTAATTAACAACGATATGAACTGGCAATTGGAAATCAACAAACACTTCACTTAGTATTGAAAGCAACTCGTCGACACCGTGACAAGCGACAAAATCCAATAATAAAAGGGAATTGACTCACCATAGAAAACGGGTAACTGACAAGAAAAAACAGGAAATCGCAATAATCATTACAAAAACACTGACAATAACGACGGACAAATGCAATCATCTAAAAAGCCTATTGGATCATAGAGAAAGGAATATGTGACAAAATGTTCGTATTAAGTCCGTCAGAATATAAGGTTTGTTTAGACTGTTTCAATATTGGTTGTTTACTGGCTTGTGACGTCACAACCTGTTGCTCGAGACGCTTCACTTAAACCATTTTTCCAGTAATATAAAAGTGGATCTATAGTTACAACAATCATTATCTTCCCGCCTACACGTTCTCCATTTTAAGAACTGAATGACGACGGAAATTGCCTTTACGTAAATTAAAATGGTTTTACGTCTG
>NC_051411.1:1788379-1790879 GCF_015228065.2 Penaeus monodon
ATATAGATATATATATATTATAGATATATATGATAATTATATCTATATATATATATATATATATTATATAAATATTTCAGAGAACTTAAAAGCCATTTATCCGTGACAGACTTGTATAAAAGAAAACTGTTGGAAGGTAAAACAATCCTGAGTGTAATAAAAAACAATACAAACAAACAAACAAAAAAACAAGCGCCAGGAAGCAGAAATAACCCGAGTATATTTCTCTTAAAGCAGACTAACGAAATGAAAGAAGGCATCTAAGAATGGAGTTCAGGGCAAAGCAGAATTTAAGTTTTTATATTGGCAATATAACCTTGGGACTCTTGTTCCCTTTGACATTTGGAGAGGAAATGGGACACACACGCACGCACATGCACGCACACACACACGAATGCACACACACACACGTGTGAATATATATACAAACACATGCTCTCTCACTCTCTGTCACACACACAAAACACTACACTAAGCGCACACGCACACAACACACACACACACACACACACACACATACATACATACAAAACACTACACCACACACACACACACACACAAAACACTGCAGGTTGAGTCTATGTATTATTTCACCCGTGTTTCACCTTACTTACTATGCAGCATTGTGTCCTGTTACGCATGATTTTAATTTGTTCATCCAGAGAGCAAGGTGTGTGTATATACCTGCCAATGACAGTACTTTTATTATTAGTTATATTATACTGTTATATGTATGGAGATATGCAACATCTTTTGCTTTATTTTTTTTCCCATTCTGATATGGAGTCTCTGTATTCTGTTTTTGTTAGTGTTTGTTGTATGGCCGGATGCCCTTCCTGACGCCAACGCTCTTTATTTATTCGGGCTTGGGTAAATGGAGAGATATACATCATATGACAGTGCATTGAGATGTGTAACAACCTTGTATTCAAAACTGCAAAACAGGATACAACAAATTTGATTTTTCGAAAGTACAGGCTTCCAGATATTTTTTTATTTTTATATATATTTTTTTTACTCTTATTAACGTTTTGTTGAAAAAAAAAAACCTAGAGGGTTTTCAAATCAGTACAGATCCACAGACATACACCTACCGTAGCCAATTAAGCAGTCTAGTGTAGTTTAGTCCAGTAACAAACGTAAGGTGGAAAAAACATTCTGCATCGATAGAGTTATGCTTTCATAGAAACAGATATTTCTAAAAATTGCATTGTTTGAACCAGTTGATTGGATTTTCGAAGCGCAGTGCACTGAAGAGGAAAAGAGGGCCGTGGAAATTGTGATAAAAAATTTTTGTTTTTTCTTTTCTGCTTCCTTTTTTTCCCTTCCTATTTTTTTTTTTGCCTTTTTCCCTTTGTATTTAATTCTAAAGATGTGTATTTTCATTCTCTTTCTTTCTCTTCTTTTCTCCCCCCCCCCCACTCCCTCTCTCTATCTTCACGTACACACTTACCTCCGTCTCCTCTTTCTCTACGTATCTGTTATCATTATTATTGCTAGTATCATTCCTACTTTGATTTAGAGAGTATTTTCACAGTTGCTCAGTTATAATTATCACAAATGCAGTTTGTTATATCATTATCGTTATCAGTTATGGCCGTTATCCTTATCATTATTTATGCAGCTTATATATCCCACTGTTTGAATACCCGCCACGATGGTCCAGTGGTCAGAGCACTGGCCATCGACCCTCGTGTTCCCGGGTTCGAATCCCCTCCATAGCAGTTGCAATAGAAGGGGCACAAGCTCGCTAGTTGACCCTATGTTGCAATCGCAAGGTCCCGGGTTCACGCTTTGCCTGCCCCTCTCAGTTGACTCAACTACAATTGAGTAGTGGCATCGGAATGTTGGGGTCAAAATCGCAATCACTTGGCCGGCCTCTTTCAGTCGACTATTATTGTCATTATTATCATTATTTTATTATTACTATTTTATTATCATTATTATTATTATTATTATTATTATTATTATTATTATTGCTGTTGTTGTTATCATTATTATTGTTATTAATATAATTATTGTTTTATTCTTTATTTTTACTTTTACTATCATCATCATCATCATTATCATTTTATCACTATAATCATTTATCAATATTTTTTTTTTTAATTAATTTTTTTTTCTTTCTTTTTTTTTAACACTTATCTTGACACATACTTGTTTGGATTCATCATTTGGTCTTATATCTCCCGAAGGAAGATATATTCCTATGTGTGTGATACATTGCGTTCGTCCTAATGCCGTAAAAAAGAAAGAAAAATTCTAATGAAATGTCATTGATGATTAAGAGGGCTATTTGTCAATATAGAATAATTTTGATTATTTAAGTGAGTTTCCTGTAGTTCTGTAGTCCTCTGTTTATTATTATTATTATTATTATTATTATTATTATTATTATTATTATTATGATCATTATTATTATTATCATCATTATTATTATTATTATTATTATTAATTATTATTATTATTATTATTATTATTATTATTATTATTATTATCA
>NC_051411.1:1795879-1798379 GCF_015228065.2 Penaeus monodon
CTCTCCCTTCCTCTCCCCTCTCTCTCCACTCCCCTCATCCTCTTCCTCTTCTCTCCTCTCCCCTCCTCTGTCCTCTCTCTCCCTTCCTCTCCCCTCTCTCTCCACTCCCCTCATCCTCTTCCCTCTTCCCCTTCTCCCTTATCGAAAGCACGGGGATAAGAGGAAAGATCGAAAAAGGGCATTCTCGTGTGCGCAACTTCCCTTCGTGATGTGGAAGGCAGTTGTCAAAATATTATTTCTCTCTATAAAGACAGAGCTTCTGCCGTGACTAAGATCGATTGTTTTTCCTCTAGTTCATGGCAATCCGCTTTCTATAGTTATTGTGATGTTTATTCTTCGTGGAGGATAATTTTCATGTAATTAGAATATAGAGTTATGTTAATAGTGTTGTAAAAAGCCATACGCGGACTCAACGTAATGATAAATTCAGTTCAATATCGTGTTTGCATCGGATTTATAAGTTAGCAAATGATTTTATTTTGCAAGTGCGAAAATAAACCCTTTTGTTTAGGACAAATCTGAAATGATTAAGAATTTTGAACGATGGTTTAAGTCACCGTTCTTAATAGTTACTGTACTAATGACAGTATTATTAATTGATAATTATCTTGATCGAATTACGTTTTATAAAGATCTATGTTCTCTGATATAGTTGGTTTGTTATTGTTTTTGTTTTTTATCTTTTTCTTTGTTTTATTTGTCTCTGATTTTATCAATGAGGTAATTTTTACTTTTTTTTTTTTTTGTTTTAACTTCACGAAATTATCTTATCTTCTTCATCTCTATCTCTATCTCTCTTTTCATCTCCCTTTTCTCACCAGATTTCACATATTTTTTTTTTCCTTTTTTTCCTTTATTCTTTACTCGTCTCCCTCTCTCTACACATTATTCTTGCTTTTCCTCTTTCCCTCTTCCTATCTTTTCTTGTGTTTCTCTCTCCCTCCTTCGCGTTAATTTCTTGTTTTCTTCTGTACCTTGTTTATCAATTCCTTCTTCACGTCATTGTTTGTTTATTTTATCCCCTATATGTCTCTTTCTTCTCTCTTATCCTTATTCCTTCTTTCGTGTTCCTTAGCTCTTCTCTTTTCTCTCCTCTCTCTCGTCCTTTCCTATTCTTCTTTTCATCTCTTTTCCCTTTGTTTTTCTTTTGTCTCTGTCTCTCCCGTGTTTGCTATTTTCTCTCCTCCTCTCGTCTCTTATCTATCTTTTTGTCTTTCATTTTCCCTTCCTTCTCTTTCGTCTCTCTTCCTCTATTCTTGTTCGTCTTTCCCTCTTTCTCCTCTTTTATCTTTTTCCTTCTTTCCTTCTCCTCTCTTTGCTATTCTTTGATTATCTTCTCCCTTATCTCCTTCCTTCCTTTTTCTTTACCGATTTTTCTTGTCTCTCCTTCCGTCTTTACTCTTTTCTTGTCTCTTTTTCCATCTCCTCTTTATCTTCCCTTCCTCCTGTCCCTTATTCGTTGTCTCTCCTTCACTCTTTTACTATATTTCTTTGTTGCTTCTTCCCTCGTCATCTCTTTTCTTTTCTCCTTCATCTTTTCTGTTTTTCTTCCCTTTCTTTTCCTTTCTTTATTCCTTATTTGTTCGTCCCATCTTTATCCAGTTTCCTCTCTTTACACTTTTCTTGTCTTCTTCCGATATTTCTTGTTCCTTTTCTCCCTTTCCTCTTCTCTTTTGTCTCTCCCCGTCTTTAGCCTTTTTTCTCGCTTTCCCCTCTTTCCACCTTCTTCATTCTCCCTATCTCCCGCCTTTTCAATTCTTCACTCGTCCTCCTCTCCCTCTCTTTATTCCATTCTCCTTTCCCTCTTCCCCTCTTTATTCCATTCTCCCTTTCATCCCTTCCCTCTTCCTCTCTCCCTCTCTTTATTCCATTCTCCCTTCCCTCTTCCCTCTTCCCCTCCCTGTCAGGCGCAGGTCAGAGGAGGGATGCGTGACACGGGGTTTTCTTTTTCAATTATTTCCAGTTTTGGAAGGATGGGGAGAGTGAAAGGGCAGAAAATACAAAGAAAAAATGCATGTGGAATGGGGGACGAAGAGAGAGAGAGAGAGAGAGAAGGAGGGGGAGAGGGAGAGGGGAGGGAGAGGGAAAGGGGAGGGAGAGGGAAAGGGGAGAGGAGGGAGAAGGGAGGGAAAGGAGGGAGGGATAGATAGATTGATAGATAGATAGATAGGTAGATAGATAGATAGATAGATAGGGAGGTAGATAGATAGATAGATAATGTATGAACATGAGATAGATAGTGATAGATACATGTAATAAAAGAGAGAAAAGGAATGAGACGAGCTAAGCGCTACTGGACGACGCAGAAGAAGAAGGAAAAGAAAACTCTATGAACATTGCAACTCCCCCCCCCCCCATCATCGTCGCCATTAATACCACTTTTGCCGAGACTTGATTGCTGAATGGCAGGACACAGAAAGACTAACCACCCCGGGCGTGGACGACCTGCCTCTGGACAGCCTACCTGTGGACGACCTGTCACGCGGACGACCTGCCCCAA
>NC_051411.1:1803379-1808379 GCF_015228065.2 Penaeus monodon
GACACTTTTGACAGGCACCTGACACCTGCTCTTCACACTTGACACTTTTGCCAAGCCTTCTTTGACACTATCTCTTCACGCTTGACACCTTCTCTTCACGGTTGGCACCCGTTCTTCACGCTTGACACCTTTGACAGGCACTTGGCACCTTTCATAGGCGCTTGACACCTGTTCTTCACGCTTGACACCTGTTCTTCACGCTTGACACTTTTGCCAAGTTTTATTTGACACTACCTCTTCACGCTCGGCACTTTCGGCGGGCTAGTACAGTGGTAAAGTTGCAACTGTCGCCCGGAGGTTACTGCTGTGGCTGGGCACCACGGCGGGCAAGGACTCGGTTCAGCCGAGTCAGCAGCAACTGACACACGTGAGCAAAATCAAGCAGACCCTACGTCACACCAAGAATATCCATTGCAACAAATGGAATCAAACCAATATAAACTTAAACTAAACTTAAACTGTTCTTCACGCTTATTGCAGTAAAAAAAAAAAAAAGTCCTCTTCACATTCAGTAAATCAGTCAAAGTAATATTAATTACTAATTATAAATACCCTGTCTCACTGCTGTAAACACGAAGCTGTCATGAGATACCACCTGATGACACTTGATAACAACTCTAGTCGACATTAGCGATTAACAATATAACTAAATTATTTCCTGTTATCAACTAAATAATTTCTTGGTCTTTTGATCTACTTTTAAAAATCAGAATTTGAAAAAAAAAAAAAAAAAAAAATCGTAAAAAGTGAATATTCTGTATTTTTTTTTTCTCTTTATACCTAAGCCGTATTGAACAACATAAATCATTTTCTAAAACTTTACGTAATAATCTGATAGAAAGTCCTTTTTATAGGTTAAGTTTTCATTAAAGTTGGACCAAAACCTAGACTTTTCATTTCACACTTGACTGTATATAGTGAGTAAAAAAACAAACAAACAAAACAACAACAACAAAACGGAAGCAAAAACGTCCTTCACAAGATTATATTCTCAGAATCCTCGCTGTTTTTTTTTTTTAATCTTTCTTTATTTTCATCGTTTGTCGGTTGCCCAAAGAGGATCTTGCAGACTTATTTTCATATCGCATTTAACTAGTAATTTGCGAGAAAAGATAAAAAAAGGTCTTTCTCAAAAGCATTTCCTCAGAACCCCAACTGTAATGTCTATAAAAGTGCGTTTTTTTGTTTTTGTTTTGTTTTTTTTTTTAGTTTGACGGTTTCTCAGGAATGGTTTCGAATACTGGCTTCGGGTAAAATCCGATTTCCCGACAACGCTCCTTTGAATATACCAGTTAACCAGAGTCCTCTCGCAACCGACACCCGTGAGATTATTGTCGGACTAAAAACACACACACACACACACACACACACACACACAAACACACACACACACACACACACACACAAACACACACACACACACACTCACACACACACACACACACATACAACACACACACAAACACACACACACACACACACACACACACACACACACAAACACACACACACACACAACACAAACAACACACACACACACACACACACAACACACACATATCTCTGTGTGTGTGTCTGTGCATATTCATCTCATTTTAATCATTTCTCAATCTTTTAATTAATTCAGCAAACCCAACAATATTACCAACATAGCGGCCTCGTCATTGTGAAAGAAGTGATCATGCGGAGAAAACGTCTATGAAAAAGTTAATATATTATAGAATTTACATATATATTTTTTTCGCATGTTGACATTGCATCTTTTCGCACAATCAATCTGTGCCTGGAGATTGAAAATTTGAATGATGAAAGGTTAAGAAATAACGGAGACTTTATTTTGGATCGCAGTGATTTTTCAAGAGAGAGAGAGAAAGAAAGAAAAAAAGGAAGAAATAAATAATAAATGGAATAATAATAGAAATAATATTTGAAAAAAAAAGGAAAAACAAAGATGGAAAAAAAGGAAAAGAAAGAAAGAGAAAAAATCACACATATCTATCTATCTATCTATCTTTTTTTTTTGACAATATAATAATATTGTAAAAAAAAAAAAAAAAAAAAAAAAAAACGGAGACAAAAGACACGAAAAGGAGAAAGAAAAGCTGAAGGAAAGTAAACAGGGAGAACACGATAATGAGGGGAAGTGAGGAACACAAGAATAGGAGAGGAAATACGATAAAGAAAATACGATAACCATGAGAAATGGTGAAAAAAGGCAACGATAATCATGAGAAATGACAAACACGAGAATTGGAAAGAAAATACGATAACCATAACGAACACGAGAACAGACAAGATAATACGATAAACACGAGAAATGATAAACACGGGAATAAGAGAGAAAATACAATAACCACGAGAATTAGAAAACAACAGAAAACCCGGTAAGTGAATATGAAATTTTATCGATCGTAAACAAATGTGCAACAATGACTCAGTTTATACGATATCACACGAGGCGGTCATTTGCAACAGCATTGCCATTCTAGCGAGTTTCCAGCTAGAGCTTGAATTTTTTTGAGTTATAATCTAGCGGAAAAAAATTGAAAGTCTACTCTATACTGAACGATCAAAAAAAATATTATTATTATTTTCATTCTTATTCTTATTCTTATTCTTATCATTATTATTATTATTATTTAGAGGGAATATGAGGATCTTCTACCCTTTATGTTTTGCGATTTTATTTAAAGTACAGTCTAGCGGTTTTACGGACGTGTCCATGGCAACACTTGACATTGCAGGGAAGACTCAAGTAATTTGCTGAAACGATGCCATTAACTGCTGAAAAAATGCTGTAAACAATCCCCGCATGTACCTGACTCTCATCTCATTGTGCCTTTTGTGTTTCGTAATGTCTTAAGGTACCTGTTAATGGCTATTTGCACTAGAGGTGCAATTAAGGCAGTTTAGTGGTGACGTAGGTGGTTCTTTGGTTGCATGGGAGGAGATGGTAGATGGAGAGATAATAGTGAAAGAGATGGTAGTGAAAGAGATAATAGTGAAAGAATAGTTAATAGCTAATAATATAATAGATAATAATTAAAGAGATAACAGTGAAATAGATTATTATTATTTTTTTTTTAAAGGTAAAAATAAATGTTTTATCTAAACATTTTTTTAACCTTTTAAGTCGATTTCTATCAGTTTATGTCTTATGTTTTAAGTGCGTGGTTAATGTGGGTTGTTTTGAGCAGTTGTTTGTGTGAATTGTTCAGAGAGATATGGCTGTGGATTGTTTTGAACAGATATTTAGTGTGAACAATTTGGAACAGATATTAGGGTGAATTATATGGAACGAATTTTAGTGTTAGTTGTTTTGTACAGATATTAGTACTATTTAGAAACAGATATTAGTATGAATAATTGTGAGGGACAGATATCAATATGATTTTCTTCGAATAGATGTTATTAGTAGTTGTTTTGAACAGATATATAGTGTGAATGATTTAGAACAGATATTTGAGACGCTTTAAAGCCTACGATTCATCTGGTAGCATCGCACTGTAATAACAAATCCTTCTACACAACTTTTTCTAAATCATAATTCTGCACAATTCGATGAAAATCACAATAACTATTAAATCAACATCTGATATCGCAGTGCCCTTACGACCTCCGAAATACCCTAGAGCGAGGGGATGAAATTTAATCTTATTCAGCACACAAACCCTTTCAAAACATATCTCTTACGTAGCTACTTCACGTTGGCGGGAGACAAACTGCTCAAGGGTGAAAATGATAACCTTTTAGCGAGCATGAAGGATAATCTCACACGCGCTGAAGAAAGATGGCGCCGAGATCGTCCGGGAATCCTAAGGTGATACATCTTCAGAATGTGTGAATAGGAGGTTGGGAGGGGGGGGGGTGAAGAGGAGGGTGTTGAATTTCTTTGTTTATTTTGTTTCTTTGGAGGACTGATAATAATTTCTCTCTTTGTTCATTTTAGATGCACAGATACTCACTAGATTTATCATATTTTTTTTTGGATATCTTCGGGTTTACTGAAATGATTAAAGATGCTCACCCCAACCAGATAATTATACCGAAATTCACTAAATTATTCAATCTCTGGTAGACTTGCCTGATGACAATAATGGCAATGATGATAATGATGATGACAATGATGATGACAATGATAATGATAATAATAATTGCAGTTATAAAAATGATGATAATAATAATAATAATGATAATAATGAAAATGGTAATGATGATGATGATATGATAGTAATAACAATAATAATTAATGTTAATAATAATGATAATAATGATGATAATGATAGTAATAACAATAATAACTGATATTAATGATAATGATAGTAATGATAATCGTAATAACGTAATAATTAGGATAATAATGGCAATGGAAATGATAAAATAAAACAATGATAATAATGAAAATAATAATGACAATAATAATGATAATAAAAAAAATAGCAATGATGATAACAACAGTGATGATTATGACAATAATAATAATGATGATAATGTTAATGATGAAAAATCAATGATAATGATAACGACGATGACAATGATAATGATAATGACATCTAAACAAATGTTTGAAATACCAGTTCATTTTTTGGTTCAAAAGATATCTCGCTGCTTAACAATGTTCATAATTCATCAATTTTACTCGTTATAAATCACTGGAAACATTTTACGTGGAAAATAAATATTCGATCATTTTTTTTCTGAATTATATTATGATTTATCTGTCCAGTGTTATCATAAATTGTACAGAAATAATTGCAAACAAAGTCATAACACATTTTCACGCTGTAACATATTAATGGTGGTCTTCATCTCGCTTTTATGAACGAATGTTATATGAATAAAAAAAAAAGATAAACTGAATGCAAGATTGTGAAAACGCATACACGTCGTGAAAATGAAATGGATAGAAATCAAGGAAGACTGTAACAGAAAGAGAAATAGAAGACACAGGAGGAGGAGGAGCTGGAGGAAAAGGAGGAGCAGGAGGAGGAGGAGGAGGA
>NC_051411.1:1833379-1835879 GCF_015228065.2 Penaeus monodon
ATACATTGTATATATACCACATACACACCACACTCATAATTACATTATATATATTATTATCTTTTAGTATATTATATATATATATTAAATATATATATATTATTATATTATACATATGATATATATATATATATTATATACATATATATATATATATATATATATATATATATATATATATATATATATTATATATACATATGCTATATATATATATATATATATATATATATATATATATATTTGTCCTTGGTAAGACAATAAACTGCACCCTGGGGTTCCCTTGAACAAGGATAGCACCCTATTAGCTCCCCATACCAGGGTTGCGGTGAAACTGTCGGCAGCAGGGCAGTGGATATCTGGTGAAAACACCTTCAGTTCTACTGATTACTGGTTTCACCAAATAATATGTCTGGCGTATTGCAGTGTAACTGTTTCAAAGCGGCAGAGATAGTTCCTCCTAGTTAGTTGGAGACTGCGAGTTGAGAAGGAGCCTAGGGGATTCCACTCAACTTTTATTTTCTCCTGACAAACCTCTACACCAATGATTAAATACAGAAACGATAATTCATACCACATCGCCCGTCGCGTGGGTTATCAAGGGGCGCGTTAGTCAGTGGGCAACCAGGCTGACAATGTTAAACATGCATTTGGAAGACAAAGAAGATAAAGAAAACAATTAAGAAACACATTAAAAATCGGAACGTGGAACGTAAGGAAAATGAAAGAGATGGGTAAATTACATACTGTCTGTAACGAAATGGATAGATACAACATTCAAATACTAGGAATAAGTGAGACCAATTGGAAAAGTAATGGAAGTTTCAAAACTAAAGAAAACAAGACAGTTCTTTTTCTGGAAAGAAGAAGGAAATTATAGTCACGGAGTTGCTATGATTCTCACGAAAAAAACTGCAACTGCACTAATTGGGTACAGCCCAATAAATGATCGCATTTTAAAAGTCAGAATACAAGCAAAACCTCATAATATTAGTATTATACAATGCTACGCACCAACCAATATTGCAAGTGATGAAGAAATGGAAATTTTTTATAACTCTCTCCAAGATACTTTAGACACAATCCCTAACAGAGATGTAAAAATAATCATGGGAGACCTCAACGCCAAAGTAGGAAAAATAATCTAAAAAATTACACCTGTGGAAAATTCGGCCTTGGAGATATAAATGAAAGAGGTAAAGATTTGATTGAATTCTGTAGTACAAATAATCTAGTTATAGCCAATACATTGTTCCAACACCACCCAAGACACTTGTACACGTGGTTTTCACCAGACAAAAGAACACGCAACCAAATTGACTACATTGTGCTGAACCAAAAATGGAAAAGTTGCATAAAAAATGCCAAAACAAGACCTGGTGCCGACTGCAACAGTGACCACCAACTACTAACTATCGACTTTCAAATAAGACTCAAAAAGATGGAGCGTCCAACACCACCTCTAAAGCTCGACTACAAAACTCTTGATAACAATTACAGAATTACAGTGTCACACAAATTTGAAATACTCAATCAATGTGAAGATGATAAAACACCAAATGAGTTATGGGAAGAAGGAAAAGAACTCCTGCAGAGCACTGCTTAAGAAACTATCGCCAAAAAGAAAAAGACAAATTCCCCCTGGATATCTGAAAAAAACACCAAGTGAAATTGAAACAAGAAGATGCCTAAAATAAAAAGGTATCAATAATCCAGTTGAAAAAGTAATTTACAAAAAACAAAATACAAAAATTCAAAGATTATTGCGACAAGATAAGGGAAAATATTTAAATGAACATTGCCAGAGAATTGAAAACTGTTCTATCAATAAGACAACTAAAGAACTCTACCAAGGAGTACGAAACATCACACGAAAATTTAAACCTACAATGGACACTATCAAAACTGAAGATGGACTTGTTTTATGTGATGGAAAAGAAGTCAAAGATAAGTGGAATCAATATTGTTCCAACTTATACAAAAAGAATAAAGATCTAACAACAACATTAATTAGACTCAATGACAGCGAGGATGAACCACCGCCACTGCTGGACGAAGTTATAAAAGCCATAAAAGAAGTAAAGAATAACAAGAGCCCCGGAATAGATGAAATAACAGCAGAACTAATTAAGAATACTGGCGATAGTGTTGAATACTTCTTCTACAAACTCTGTACAAAAATATGGAATGAAAGAAAATGGCCAGAAGACTGGGTAAAATCAGTCTTTATTCCCATACCTAAAAAAGGTGACGCACTCCAATGCAACAATAATAGGACAATTGCATTAATAAGTCACAGCAGCAAAATTTTATTGAAAATTATTGCTGAAAGAATGAAGTTGAAGTTAAGAGAGGAAATTGCAGACGAACAAGCAGGTTTTCGCCCTGGATAGGGTACCAGAAACCAGATTCTAAATTTAAAATTGATCATAGAGAAAAACAGAGAACATCAAAAAGACCTATACCTGTGTTTCATCGATTATGTGAAAGCTTTTGATAC
>NC_051411.1:1840879-1843379 GCF_015228065.2 Penaeus monodon
GTGGAGGAATGTAAGTACGTCCGGGTATACACATCTGACTATGTGTATATGATCGTATGTAACTATGTATAAGTATACGTACAATGTTAATAGAAACAGCCATATAAACATATAAATATTTAAGTACCTGAATCTTTCAATTTCTAGGTCGTAGGGACCACTAGGGTGAATTATTTTTTTGAAAAAAAAAAAAAAAAAACGCTGTGGAATATTCTTACCATTAATAATTAACAATGACATGAAAATAAAATTGAGAAGTTATGAAAAGAATCAAGTCCGTTGTTTTACTGAGGAAAGAGGAGCGTACACAGAAAAAAGTATAAACAACTTCACATCGAAAGGTATGTATTTGATACGTTTTGATTAAACTTTCATCAGAAATATGTGTTTACTTCTCTCAGGCTGCAAAATTATTCATTTCATGTCATACCCTTTTTCTGTACATATCACAAGCAACTTTGCTCACGGTCAATATGATTAACTTTACATTTCTTTACCTTCAGTTCCTTACAGCACCAGAATTGATTATTACTATTCTACCTGTTCAAGATTTTCTCCGCTGACATGAACAGCAATTTACTTCCTCACCTTTTACTTATTACCATAACCTTTATTTTCTTTTATTTTTTTTTTATAAAATACAGGCAAAATCAAAGAGATACGAGAAATTAGTAGACAGAAAATAAGAATAAAAGAAACAGGTTATCCATCTTGAGAAGCTCCTCCCTGCCCTCTCTCTGTCCAGATATTGACATCTGAGAGAGTCTTGTGTATATCAATAAAGTTGTTATATTTTCAAAAGATGAAAGACTACGAACCCTAACAAGTCTAATTCAATTAATACACTTAGATTACTTTATAAAAGCGAGACAACTTTCACACAAAGAGAATCACTCTCAAAGGTTATTCAGATAACAGACGATACTTCAAATATTATGCTTTATAAACTTTAAAAACTTTCTTTAGGTTGTGACGTCATACTCGCGACTGGAATATATTATAAGTACTGGAGTATTCTATAGACAGTAAAATATTTCATTAGTAGTAAAAGTTATTTATAGTAGCGGGGCGGCTCGAAGGTAGTTTTATTAGTAAACTGGTTTATAAGTAGTGAAGTATTTTCTATAAAGGTGTTTTTACATCGAGTGAAGTATTTTAAAAGTAGTGGAATATTCTACAGATTGTGTAGTAGGTTGTAAGTAATAGAATACTTTATCAATGGTGTGATTTCTAAGTAGCGGAATAGTTTATAAGAAGTAAAGTATTTAAAGAGTAGCGGAGAAGTTTATTTGCTTTGTAAGTACTATTAATTAAATAATTTATAAGTACAGGAAATTTATGGCATGTTATTTAAACAAGTAGCTACGCAGTTCATAGGTGAGTGAGCTACGAGTAACGGAATAATTTATAAGTATTGTGCAAATTTATAAGTACAGTAGTGGCTAGTGGTATGGTCGATTTGTTAGACATGAAATACTGCATTTAGAGACATTTTTTTTCTGTCGAAAGTGAATATATTAATAAATAAATAACATGAAAAATATTACGTAGGGTTATGTGTAGGCATAAAAGAACAACGTAGTTTAAGTTGCAATGAACGGTAAATATGCTAGATATCTATTACTAGGTTGCATAAGGTGCTATAGATTAAAATTTAACGTGATATAAGACTATTTTCATGCTTCCGTTTAAAGCAAATAATATATACCAGTTCTATTTAAGAATGCTTGTCATAGGAGATAAAGTTATGAACAGTTGGTGTTTCAATTTCTGTGTAATATTGGTTTTATGGTTATAAAAAAGTATATATATACCTAATATAATATAGTGTAATATAATACAGTATAATATAAAAGTTATATGTACATAAGCAACATATACAGTTTCTGATTACGAATGCTGGTTGATAAGACATGGTGCAATGAAACAGTAAATTGATGTTTGAACTTCTGCGCAGTATTGGCTTTATAGTTATCAAAAAAAAGAAAGAAAAAAAGAAAGAAAGAAAGAAAAAGAAAAAAAAAAGCTATGCAGATCGGAGATGATAGAGAGACAAATCGAGACATTAATCTGACAGCTGATAAGATAAAAAGATCGGGGGAGGATTTCCAATACCAATAAGACAGATAAAGGCATGGTCGAGTTGATGCGATAACACACGCACGCATATATATATATATATCATATATATATATATATATATATATATATATATATAATATTAATAAATATATGAATATATAATAATATATATAATAATACACACTACACACATATACACATATAATAATACACTATATACTAATATAATATATATCAATATATATAATATATATATATAATATATATATATATATATATATATATATATATATGGTCCAGTTGATGCGATAACACACGCACACAACCGTATGTGTTGTGTGTGTAAAAACACACACACACACACACACACACACACACACACCACACACATCCTCACACACACACACACACACACACA
>NC_051411.1:1850115-1852615 GCF_015228065.2 Penaeus monodon
ATCACGTTTAATTTTCAAAAAATAAACTACACCCTAACAAGTCTAATTAAATTAATACACTTAGATTACTTTATAAAGCGAGACAACTTTCACACAAAGGAATCACTTAAAAAGGTTATTCAGATAACAAACGATACTTCAATATTATGCTTTAAACTTTAAAACTTTCTTTGGGTTGTGACGCCCATACGGCATGGCTCGCGACTGGAATATATTAAAAGTACTGGAGTATTCATAGACAGTAAATATTTCATTAGTAGTAAAGTTATTTATATAGCGGGGCGGCTCGAAGGTATTTTTTAAATTATAAACTGGTTTTTAAGTAGTGAGTTTTTTCTATAAAGGTTTTTTACATCGAGTGAAGTATTTTAAAAGTAGTGGGATTTCTACAGATTGTGTAGAAAGGTTGTAAGTAATAGAATACTTTATCAGTGGTGTGATTTCTAAGTAGGGGAATATTTCATAAGTATAAAGTATTTAAAGAGTAGCGGAGAATTTAAATTTGCTTTGTAAGTACTAGTAATTAAAAAATTTATAAGTACAGGAATTTATGGCATGTTATTTAAACAAGTGCTACGCAGTTCATGGTGAGTGAGCTACGAGTAACGGAAATATTTATAAGTATTGTGCAATTTATAAGTACAGTAGTGGCTAGTGGTATGGCCCGATTTGTTAGCATGAAATACTGCATTTAAAGAGACATTTTATATTATATATATATCTATATATATATATATATATATATATTATAAATATATATATATATAATATATATATATTATATATATATATATATTAATATATATATATATATATATATACATGTCTCTAATGCAGTATTTCATGTCTAAAATCGACCATACCACTAGCCACTACTGTACTTAAAAATTTGCACAATACTTATAAATTATTCCGTTTTCTCGTAGCTCACTCACCTATGAACCTGCGTAGCTACTTGTTTAAAAAACATGCATAATTTCCTGTACTTATAAATTATTTAATTACTAGTACTTACAAAGCAAATAAACTTCTCCGCTACTCTTTAAATACTTTACTACTTATGAACTATTCCGCTACTTAGAAATCACACCACTGATAAAGTATTCTATTACTTACAACCTACTACACAATCTGTAGAATATCCCACTACTTTTAAAATACTTCACTCGATGTAAAAACACCTTTATAGAAAATACTTCACTACTTATAAACCAGTTTACTAATAAAACTACCTTCGAGCCGCCCCGCTACTATAAATAACTTTTACTACTAATGAAATATTTTACTGTCTATAGAATACTCCAGTACTTATAATATATTCCAGTCGCGAGCCATGCCGTATGACGTCACAACCTAAAGAAAGTTTTTAAAGTTTATAAAGCATAATATTTGAAGTATCGTCTGTTATCTGAATAACCTTTGTAAGTGATTCTCTTTGTGTGAAAGTTGTCTCGCTTTTATAAAGTAATCTAAGTGTATTAATTGAATTAGACTTGTTAGGGTTCGTAGTCTTTCATCTTTTGAAAATATAACAACTTTATTGATATACACAAGACTCTCTCAGATGTCAATATCTGGACAGAGAGAGGGCAGGAGGAGCTTCTCAAGATGGATAACCTGTTTCTTTTATTCTTATTTTCTGTCTACTAATTTCTCGTATCTCTTTGATTTTGCCTGTATTTTATAAAAAAAAATAAAAGAAAATAAAGGTTATGGTAATAAGTAAAAGGTGAGGAAGTAAATTGCTGTTCATGTCAGCGGAGAAAATCTTGAAAAGGTAGAATAGTAATAATCAATTCTGGTGCTGTAAGGAACTAAAAGTAAAGAAATGTAAAGTTAATCATATTGACCGTGAGCAAAGTTGCTTGTGATATGTACAGAAAAAGGGTATGACATGAAATGAATAATTTTGCAGCCTGAGAGAAGTAAACACATATTTCTGATGAAAGTTTAATCAAAACGTATCAAATACATACCTTTCGATGTGAAGTTGTTTATACTTTTTTCTGAGTACGCTCCTCTTTCCTCAGTAAAACAACGGACTTGATTCTTTTCATAACTTCTCAATTTTATTTTCATGTCATTGTTAATTATTAATGGTAAGAATATTCCACAGCGTTTTTTTTTTTTTTATTCAAAAAAATAATTCACCCTAGTGGTCCCTACGACCTAGAAATGGGTTACCATATGCATTGAAAGATTCAGGTACTTAAATATTTATATGTTTATATGGCTGTTTCTATTAACATTGTACGTATACTTATACATAGTTACCTACGATCATATACACATAGTCAGATGTGTATACCCGGACGTACTTACATTCCTCCACACTTATTTACACACATACACACATTTTAGAAGATTAAATTCGTAGCAATTACTGGAAAGTTATGGACCAATAATCTCCTGTGTTTTTTGAAGCTCTGAATATTGGATTCATTTTTTAGGTCACTTGCTTTGCATTTGACACGGGACACGCGCTACCACAATTGTCCTC
>NC_051411.1:1864239-1869239 GCF_015228065.2 Penaeus monodon
TGAAGAGGTTGAAGAGAAGGAGGGAGCAAGAGCAGGAGGAGGACGACGACGACGACGAGGAGGAGGAGGAGGAGGAGGAGGAGGAGGAGGAGGAGGAGGAGGAGCTAATGCACATCGCGGCGTCTCGTTCGTCAATGCCAATCACGCTCCTTCCGGCGCCTGAATGCTATCGGGGCTGCTTTGCGTCTCTCCCTGTTTGCGGAAAGGGAGAGGGAGGGAGAGACGAAGCGAAAGTGGGAAAGGGGCAGAGAGAACAAGGTAAAGATGGAGATGGGGTAGAGGAAAGGAGGAAAATAGGGAGATGGGGCAGAGAGAGAGAAAAAGAGGGAGATGGGGCAGAGAGGGAGAAAAGGAGGGAGATGGGGCAGAGAGGGAGAAAAGGAGGGAGTTAGGACACAGGGAAGAAGGAAAAGAGAGGAGAGAAAGTGGGGAAGAAGGAGGAAAATAGAAAGATGGGACAAATACAAGAATGAAAGGGGAGAGATGGGGCAGAGAGAAGAAGGAAAAGAGGGAGATAGGACAGGGTGAGGGCGAAAGACGAGGCGAAGACGAAGGAAGAAGAGGAATCAGAATGAGGGTAAGGGTAGGGGGGGGGAGGGAAGAGGATAATGAAGGGCGAAGGAGGGAGAGGGAAAAAGGTTGATGATGAGGGAGGAAGGGGAAGGAATGAGAGGGGACAGGGCAAGGGTGAAGGAGGAGGAAGGGAGAGGAGAGACAAGAATGAAGGAAAAGAAGAAAGGGATAAATAGGAATAAATGAAGAAAATGTAGAGTAGAAGGTCGACGAAAACAAGAAAAAGGAGAGAAAAAGAAGAAGAAGAGGAAAAAGAAAAGAGACAACCATAATTACCTCCCTGACGAGGCATAAACTCAGCGGCAAAGAGCTGTCTTCTCAATCGCATGGACAGGCCCCTCTCAGCCGGAAGTGAGTACTGGCATCAGCTGTATGGGGTCAAAGTCGAGGTGGAAAAACACCGGCCTCCCTGCTGTATCATCCCGCGGAGAGAGAGAGAGAGAGAGAGAGAGAGAGAGAGAGAGAGAGAGAGAGAGAGAGAGAGAGAGAGAGAGAGAGAGAGAGAGAGAGAGAGAAAGAAAGAAAAATAAAAAAAAGAAAATTACCTATACTATTGCACACGAAAAGGAAGCAAAGCAAATATAAAAAAAACAACACTACCCGATGTTTTACATAAAGAAATGAAGTCCCTCAAAGAAAAAGAAAAAAAAAATCATTAATTTTTCAACAGACTCTCCTCCTCTCTTCTTCATCTGGACTTTGTTGAATCAGTGTCAAGATACACGATGAATATTTAATGAAGAAGACTGTTACATTTTCTTGGAGGGACACATCACAGGACGAACGAAAACGGCGTCTTTTCACGTTCTCCTACTCTGCCTCTGTCGTTCTGTTCGTAATATCTGCTTACGTAAGTTAGGTCGCGTATGTATCTATTTCTGTCTCTCTCTAGTTACATTGCATGTATTTCTGGATCTGTTTATAACAATCTGTTGTTTTCAGTAATCTCCTCATCTGATTGTTTGTTTGTCGATTTATCTCTATTTCCTCTTTCTGTCTGTCTCTCTCCCTCTCCCTCTCCCCTTCTTTCTCTTTATATCTCGCTCTTTCTCATTTTCTTTTTCTCTTTATATCTATCATCTACCTATATCTGTATCTACATATCTATCTATTTGTATACATACATACATACATACATGTGTATATATACATATACATATATACACACAAGTATATATATAAAATATATATATATATATATATATATATATATATATATATATATATATATATATATATATATTATATTTATTATATAATATATTTATTTTTTTTTTTTTATTTATTTTTTTTTTTTTTTTTATTATTATTATTATTATTATTATTTTTTTTTTCGCTGAAGGATCTTCCAAAACTGCAGGGTGTATCGGAGTGCCGAGTTCTGTGGTACTGATCATAAATTGGCTATGGCTACCCTCTGAGTCCACTTCAGAACTCCCCGTCGATCCAGTGATCATCCTTGGGTACTTCATGTGGGCAGGCTGAGGAAAGGGCAGTGTACCAGGGAGTTTGCTGGTTGTTTTGAAATACTTGTCAACCTGATGGACCCTGTACTGCTCTGTGAAACGCTCGATGCAGCTCAAGAATTGATTGGCGACGGTCCAATAGCATGACAGAATGTCATCTCGCTGGAGACACTAGAAGCTACAGATGCTTGTCGCGTACCTCGACTGACAGGGGACTATGCCTTGTATCGTTTTCTGGTGTGCAGGAATTGGTCACTGCTGAGAAGGGACGAGGAACAGTTTATCAGGACTTGCAGTGGCCATTTCTTAGTAATGACCTCCATCCTGCCTACCAAGCCCTGGGAAAGCTGCACTCCAAGCCCTCCTCACAAGCGACTGCTCAGTAAGAGGCCAGATCAGACCCTGTAGGGGTGCGGGAGCGTTGGGCTGAGTATTCTGAGCTGTTGCACCAGGCTGATCTACCAACAGCTGACTTGGATGCGGATAGTGTCGAGATCCTTGTGCCAGACTCACTCATCTGGACGACCCTGCCCACCAGTTGTCTGTGGGACGACTTAACAAGTCGTGACTTGGGCAGACTGATTAGAGCTTTCGCGAGGAATTCGAGATGAGCCTTGGCTCTTCCTGGAGGCTTGTCATGAGGGACCCTCGATGATAGTTCTGTAAATGCTGAGAATAACACTTCAGGCAATTCTCTCACCTTGCACAATGCAACACTGCAATAGAGGAATATCTACACAATAATGGAGGACTAAATATCTCACCTGTCCGTATATATAAACAGTTACTTTTTTCACAATCACAACTCTTTAGTATTATTATGAGTCATATGCAGTTAAATTTCTCCTTATCAAGAAATGTCCAATGTACGTGATCGCGATAGTGTTTATGAGCATGTGTACATGCCTGCATATATGTGAGAATGTTTGAGTGTGTTTGTTTACGCGTTTGAATGTATATGAATATATATATATATATATATATATATATATATATATATATATATATATATATATATATATATATATATATATATATATATGTATGTATGCATGTGTGTGTGTGTGTGTGTAGATAAATGAATATATAAATAGAAGTTAAATAGAATATATATAAATAGATAAATAGATAGATAGATAGATAGAAAGAAAGATAGATATAGAGATAAATAGAGAGATAGATAGTCAGAGAGAGAGCGAAACAAAATGTAGCAAAGATCCAAGTAAGAGCGGCGCCTCTTTTCACACCTTGTCATTATCACACGCGAGTCAAACGCGACGAAAGGTGGGAGAGAGAGAGAGGAGGAGAGAGAGAGAGAGGAGAGAGAGAGAGAGAGAGAGAGAGAGAGAGAGAGAGAGAGAGGAGAGAGAGAGAGAGAGAGAGAATAGAGGAGAGAGTGATGAGGAAGATGAAGAGGAATGTAGGAGGAAGAGGAGACGCTAACGAGGCTTAATAATGAAGCTGCGTTCGTAAACATGAAAGAAAAGTCTTAGTGAAGATGACGTCGTGTTTGGCAACTTCTAAAGATACTTGCGATGGCTTATGGCGGTAGAAGTATCTGTTCTGAAAAAAAAACGAGCGTTCGAGTCTCTCTCTTTGTCTCTCTCTCTGTCTCCTCTCCTCTCTCCTGTCTCTCTCTCTCTCCTTCCTCTCTCTCGCTCTCGTCTCTCCTCTTCTGTCTCTCTCTCTCCTCTCTCTGTCTCATCTCTGGACTCGCTCTTGTCTCTCTCAATCTCGACCTCTCTGTGGTCTCTCTCCCGCACCCATATCGTCTATCACTCTCAATCTCTCCTCATCCCGCTCTCATCTCTCCACTCTTCTTCGCCTCAGTGCCTCTCTCTCTCTCGTCCCTCACCCTCTCCCTCTCATCTCCTCTCTCGTCTCCTCCTCCTCATTCTCTCTCTTTCGCAGTCTTCTGTCGCTCCCCGTCCTCTTCTGCATCCTTCTCCCTTCTCTCCCATTTCTCTCTTCCCCTCAGCTCGTCGCTCCTCCGGATCTCTCATCATCACTCTCGGCCCTCTCCTCGTCGCACCTCCTTCTCTTCTTGTCTTCCTCTCTCACTCCCCGTTCATAACGTCTCCGTCGCTTTCCCTGCCTCCAGACGTCTCCTCTTCTCTCGCTCCTCAATCCTCTCCTCTCTCCCTCCCACCGAATATTCCTCCCTTCTTCTCTCGGTCTCTCTCGCCTCTCTCTCACTCTGCCTCCTCCCCATTCACCTTCCCTCTCTCCTCTTCCATTGACTACTCCTTCCCTACTCGACTTGCCTCTCGTTCAGACTTTCCGTCCCTCACCTCCTCAACTCTCTGGTCACTCCTGAAAATCCAGGCATCTATCTCTCTCGCTCTCCTACTCTCTATCGTCTTCCTCCCTCTCTCACTACTCTCGTCCCTCTCTCCTCGCGACCGCCTCTCTATCCAATCCATCACACTCTCACCTCCTTCTCCGGCTATCACCTCCGTCCCCTCTCCTTTTCTTCCCGACCGTACGTCGCTTCTCGCCTCTCCTTCCCTCGCCCACTCCTACTTTCTCACCTAAATCCTACATCTACATCTCATCCCTCCTATGCTCTCATCTCCTCCAACCCCCACGTATCCCTCCTTCGTCCTCTTTAGTGTCCTCCTACTCTTCGTCTCCCTCCTCTCGCATCTTGCTCCTTCACCTCTTCTCGGCTCTCTCACTCTCGATTTCATCAACTCCCTCTCTCGCCGGGATCGCTCACTGTCTATCTCCTCATCGCCTGTCCCTCTCTCCTTAGCGTCTCGCCCCTTCTCCTCAACTACTCTCTCTGTCGTCACCCACCAATCTCACTCGTCTCTTTTTCCATCTCTCCTAGTCGGTCTCTCCTCTCATTCCTTACTACTCTCTTCCCTTCTCTCTTGCCTCTCCCTCTCCCTCTCCCTCTCAGCTCTCGTCGTCTCCGCTCTCTCCTTCCATCGTCGATCTCCTCCTCTCCGTCCTCTC
>NC_051411.1:1887894-1892894 GCF_015228065.2 Penaeus monodon
AAGAATGAATATTGTACGCCTAGCCTAAAGGCAGAAACCCAGAGGGTCATTGCAACCATCACCCCTCCGGGGAGCAGAACATATTACACGGATGGATCGGTCGATCCCTTGACCCACACTGCAGGCGCCGGCTTCGCAGCAAGGGATGCCACAATATCCATGAGGGTAACAGACAACGCCTCCTCGCTACAGGCAGAGGCAGTTGCTATCATGGGAGCACTGAGCCACGCGTCCGTGAGGGAAGGACACGTGGTCATACACACAGACTCCAAAGGAGCCGTCGACTGTCTTCAGCAGCGCTCACCCACTGACAACATCTACCTCCTGACAACCATCCGCACACTAGCACAGAGGATCTTGCTCAGGGTAGAAGAATTATCATAAACTGGGTTCCCAGCCATATAGGGATCAGAGGCAATGAGCTTGCTCACAGATTAGCCGAAATCGGCCGGGGTATGCCCCCTAATCCCATGATAATACATCGGAGCCGAAATTTACTTAGGAGGAAGTGTACGGTGGCGGCCAACTCCTTCCTCCTGCAGCTTCACAGAGAGGAAACGAGATATTCCCCCTCGGCCAGCTGGTACTCAGACGCCACAGGCTATGAACCACTGGCACTCTCTGAAATAAACAACAGAGGTACCGAAGTCATTCTGCACAGAATGCGCCTAGGTTACCACTGTGCATGGCAGATTATACAAACCATAGAACGTGAAGAGAGGTGTTGCATGCATTGCGGCGAGCCGAACGCCACACTGGTACACTACTTGGAGAATGCGTGCACACGCAATTCCTAAGACAAAGCCCACAGAACACAGCCGTCGTGCTGGTAAAGAGATTATGCGAGATGCTTACACCACGGCTACAGGAGCGCCTGCTGGCAATCCCACCGCCACGGTAAGCACCGAGTGTCAGACCAACAAATGAGACAGCCATAAAAAGCTGACACAGGCCGGGCCATAAGTGAAAGGCCCGGGCGAAGCCAGAACTTCGCAAATTTCAAGCAAGCAAGGAACTAGATCTATTGAAAATGAGACTACAGTTTCGAAATTCACCTGGATTCCTTCTTCAGGTCTGTAGAGAAAAGGGAGAGGAGGGGGTATAAAAGAGAGAAAAAGGAGAGGCAACGCGGTAACACGGGGCAGGTGAGGACAGACGAACGGAAGCGAAGGGAGGTCAGGTCAGGTCGGAGGATGGGGTGGAACTATGCGCAGGGTGGCCGGCATAAGAGAGAAGGCGGAGAATGTGTAAGCAAGGAGACTATCGCAAGAGAAAAGCCGCTGTTCAAGTAGAAATTAGGCAGCAGCTTAATTAAGGAGGATTCCACCAGTCTGCGGGCGTGGATACCAGTGGAAGGAGACAATTCCCGCCGCTGACCAGTCCATCTGATGGCCTGTGTCCCACTGATGACAAAAGAGGGCGTTGTTGTTGTGTCCACTGAATACAGCGTATTTATGTTGAGACAAACGCTTAGCTCCCGTCTCGCCAAAGTATTGCTTATCACAGGAGGCACAAGGATCAGCATAGATACCCACCTTCGAGGTAGAGGAATGGTGTGGACCAAGTTGCGACGGAGAGTGTTCACCTGCAGAAAGATCAGCCTGCAGTTGAGAGGGTGAAGAGGGCGACGGAGAGAGTAGATCTCCTCAGTGTGGGGCAGGCTGAGGACGGGCAGGTGAGGAGTCTCCTTAGGAGAGGAGTCGTGATAAGCTATATGTACCCCTTCCTCTCCCTTTCCTCTTCCGACCTGAAGATGGAATCCAGGTGGATTTCGAAACTGTAGTCTTATTTTCAATAAATCTAGTTTTTGCATTGTGGGTTTTTCTACCATAGTATCTACACGGAAGAGTGTTTTAGCATTCATATATATATATATATATATATATATATATATATATATATATATATATATATATATATATATATATATATATATATATAGATATAGAGATAGATAGAAGATATATATAGTATATATATACTATATAGATATATGAATATATGATATAGATAATATATGTGATAGATATAATATATAGAGAGTAGGAGATATAATGATATACATATATAGATATATACTTATATATATATAATATATATATATATATAATATATATATATATAATATATATATATATATATATAATATTTATATATATATAATATATTATATATATAATATATATATATAAATTTTAATAATACTATATATATAATATATATATAATATATATATAATTATATAAATAAATATGAATCAAAACACTCTCCGTGTGATACTATGGTAGAAAAACCCACAATGCAAAAACTAGATTTATTGAAAATAAGACTACAGTTTCGAAATCCACCTGGATTCCATCTTCAGGTCGGAAGAGGAAAGGGAGAGGAAGGGGTACATATAGCTTATCACGACTCCTCTCCTAAGGAGACTCCTCACCTGCCCGTCCTCAGCCTGCCCCACACTGAGGAGATCTACTCTCTCCGTCGCCCTCTTCACCCTCTCAACTGCAGGCTGATCTTTCTGCAGGTGAACACTCTCCGTCGCAACTTGGTCCACACCATTCCTCTACCTCGAAGGTGGGTATCTATGCTGATCCTTGTGCCTCCTGTGATAAGCAATACTTTGGCGAGACGGGAGCTAAGCGTTTGTCTCAACATAAATACGCTGTATTCAGTGGACACAACAACAACGCCCTCTTTTGTCATCAGTGGGACACAGGCCATCAGATGGACTGGTCAGCGGCGGGAATTGTCTCCTTCCACTGGTATCCACGCCCGCAGACTGGTGGAATCCTCCTTAATTAAGCTGCTGCCTAATTTCTACTTGAACAGCGGCTTTTCTCTTGCGATAGTCTCCTTGCTTACCACATTCTCCGCCTTCTCTCTTATGCCGGCCACCCTGCGCATAGTCCACCCAATCCTCCGACCTGACCTGACCTCCCTTCGCTTCCGTTCGTCTGTCCTCACCTGCCCCGTGTTACCGCGTTGCCTCTCCTCTCTCTCTTTTATACCCCCTCCTCTCCCTTTTCTCTACAGACCTGAAGAAGGAATCCAGGTGAATTTCGAAACTGTAGTCTCATTTTCAATAGATCTAGTTCCTTGCTTGCTTGAAATTTGCGAAGTTCTGGCTTCGCCCGGGCCTTTCACTTATGGCCCGGCCTGTGTCAGCTTTTTATGGCTGTCTCATTTGTTGGTCTGACACTCGGTGCTTACCGTGGCGGTGGGATTGCCAGCAGGCGCTCCTGTAGCCGTGGTGTAAGCATCTCGCATAATCTCTTTACCAGCACGACGGCTGTGTTCTGTGGGCTTTGTCTTAGGAATTGCGTGTGCACGCAGTTCTCCAAGTAGTGTACCAGTGTGGCGTTCGGCTCGCCGCAATGCATGCAACACCTCTCTTCACGTTCTATGGTTTGTATAATCTGCCATGCACAGTGGTAACCTAGGCGCATTCTGTGCAGAATGACTTCGGTACCTCTGTTGTTTATTTCAGAGAGTGCCAGTGGTTCATAGCCTGTGGCGTCTGAGTACCAGCTGGCGAGGGGGAATATCTCGTTTCCTCTCTGTGAAGCTGCAGGAGGAAGGAGTTGGCCGCCACCGTACACTTCCTCCTAAGTAAATTTCGGCTCCGATGTATTATCATGGGATTAGGGGCATACCCCGGCCGATTTCGGCTAATCTGTGAGCAAGCTCATTGCCTCTGATCCCTATATGGCTGGGAACCCAGTTTATGATAATTCTTCTACCCTGAGCAAGAATCCTCTGTGCTAGTGTGCGGATGGTTGTCAGGAGGTAGATGTTGTCAGTGGGTGAGCGCTGCTGAAGACAGTCGACGGCTCCTTTGGAGTCTGTGTGTATGACCACGTGTCCTTCCCTCACGGACGCGTGGCTCAGTGCTCCCATGATAGCAACTGCCTCTGCCTGTAGCGAGGAGGCGTTGTCTGTTACCCTCATGGATATTGTGGCATCCCTTGCTGCGAAGCCGGCGCCTGCAGTGTGGGTCAAGGGATCGACCGATCCATCCGTGTAATATGTTCTGCTCCCCGGAGGGGTGATGGTTGCAATGACCCTCTGGGTTTCTGCCTTTAGGCTAGGCGTACAATATTCATTCTTTTTGCTTGCCAGTCTCATGACCGAGAACTCTGTCAAGGTTTGTGCCCACGGCGGAGCTTCGACAAAGTCAGGGTGTGGGGAGTCCATGCCCTTGGCCAGTAGCGGTTCTTTGAGCTGATGGCGTATTAGCACCCTGGCTGTGTGAGACAGCCAGAGTTGTTTGCAAACAGCTCGTTATCTTGTTCTAGGCGTCTGACTATTTTGTGTCTTAGGCTTGTGTTCCTGGGAGCCTGGATGACCTTTGATAAGAATTGTGCTGCCGTTAGATCAATTCGTGAGGCCAAGGGGAGAAGGTTTGTCTCCACTAGGAGGTTGAGGACCTTCGCCCACCTTGGGGCAACCAGAATAACCCTGGCGGCTTCGTTTTGGACTGTCTCCAATCGGTCTTATATTTTCTCTTAATGCCAATCAGAGCGAGGGAGGCATAGTCTACAATGGGCCTGACAGCATGTACATAGAATGATCTTAGTACTCTGTGTCTGGCCCCTATGCGTCTTCCACTCATTGCTCTCATGACAGACAGTCTTGCCTTTGTTCGGTCAAGCAGGTACTGGACCTCCTGGCGGAAGGAGAGGGTCCGGTCTATCCTTACCCCAAGGTAGAGGTAGTCATGAACCCACTCCAAGTCCATTCCCTGGATTTTCAGACTTGTGCCTTGAACTCTCTGTCTCAGAGCCATGGCTTTGGATTTGGCTGCAGAGATCTTTAGTCCTGTCCTGCAACACTCCTCGGATACCAAGTCCAGACAACGCTGGGCTTTGTTTAGGCAGTGTGGTCCAGTGGAGATGATAGCGAGATCGTCTGCATAGGAGATGATCTTGCACCCCACTGGGAGGTTTATGTTGAGGATACAGGACATTAATGTGTTAAAAAAGGCTGGACTGAGAACC
>NC_051411.1:1897894-1910394 GCF_015228065.2 Penaeus monodon
TAGAAAATTTTCATGGGAAGAGTTGAAATTAAGGAAATAAGTATTTCCAGTATCAATTCAGTTTTAAACGCACCATGCTGTAAATGATTGTTTGGCAGTGCGAGTCAACCGCGAATGAATGATATCTATGCCATTATTATTACCGCTGCTATCATCCTCATCTATATACAATTTACTTATATACGGTATGCATTAACTTTCCATCTGTTATATCCATTTATATCCAGGATTGAGGCCACGTGACCGACGTACCCTAGGGTAAACAAGTCACTCTGAATATACACAAACAAGCAAATACCAGGAGTGTATCTCACGCCACATACTATGATTCCCATGAAACTAAACATACAACATGGTTTTCGTTCATCATTCTGCATTTCCGTCAGACTTTTCAGCCTTTTAATATTTGCATTTCTCTTCTGACGACGACGCCGAGTGGGCATATTGTCAGCAAATCGGACAATAGTAGAAGAATAGATTTCACACTTGTAACAATTGGATGATTTTCCTTGTTATCAAAATATCAACCGATTTCGTATGTGTGTTTGGCTTCATCCGTGAAGTGCATTTGTGGACATATTTGTTCATTTTGATATGAACACATGAATGCAAATATACGTGACACTGGATTCATATACGGTGTGTGTGTGTTTAGCAAACAAGCGGCCGTGGATGCTTCATTCTATTTTTTTTTTTTGCAAAGATTGTGGAAGGATCGTCTAGGGTCCCTAGAATTGTCTGGAGTGATTCTGGTAGATGTTGAGTGCAGTCGTATGTAATTAACCAAGAGAAATCTATTTTACACATACACACAAGGAGACGCACAAAAACAACAAGACATAAAAAAAACAAAGAAATTACACACACACACGTGCGCGCGCACACACACACACACAAGAGCAATTACTTTTAGTTAAATCTTTCAACGAAACGGCACTTAATCTTAATGTAATATTTTATTTAACTTCCATGCATTTCAAAGGGCCCTCCTTTTGAAATCTTCATGTATAAATTTTCGGAAAGAAACTGGAATATAAGAGAAAGATTGCATTCAATGTTTTGCCCATTATGGATCACCTGTTCTGCATTTCAACACTTGTCAGTTATTGCAAAACCCGCTTGAATATGTGCAAAAACTTTATGAATAAACCACTGCAGAGCCAAAAAAAAACCCTGCACGCGCAACAGAATACTGCGAACTGCTAATATTGCTCTATAAACACGTATTTCATTTTGTATATGGATATTTATGATTTTTTTCATAGGCATTGGCCATTAATCTTTCACAGGGTTGCTTCTGTTCTCTTGATTTCAATTAATTCAGGCCACCGTGCTTGTGTTTGTCTATCTCTTTTGAGAAACAAAATGGTCTATTTTAGCTTTCTCTCTCTCCCCCCCCCTCTCTCTTTCTCTTTCTCTCCTCTCTCCCTCTATGTCTTTCTTCCCCCCCTCTCTTTATTTCTCTGTCTCTCTCTCTCTTCCCCCCTCTCTCTCTTTCCCTCTCTTTCTCTCTCTCTCCCTCCCTTTCTCTTTCTCTCTCTTTCCCCCCCTCTCTCTCTCTCTCTTTCTGTGTCTGTCTGTCTGTCTCTATCTCTTTCACTCTCTCTCTCTCTTTCCCTTTTCGTTATCTATCCATCTATATTTCTCTCTTGTCCCGTGCTGCCTCTCTACCTACTCCTGTGCCTCTTCAATCAAGGAGATTTCGAAACCGTTGTCACATCTTTAAGACACTTTTATTTTGTGGGTTTTCTACCACATCCAATTTTTTCTCGTTTCTTTCCACCCTCTCTTATTCCTCATTCTCTCCCTCCTTCGTCCCCCCCTCTTCTCTTGCCTGTCTTTCTCGTAATCATTATCCTGTTCTGATTCTTCCTTCCTCCCTATACAACAGCTGATTTCTCTCCCTTTCCCCCTTTTTCACATCACTTTACTTATCATCTTTGTATCTATTCCTTTTATCAACCTCGTCCCAGTCCTTTACACAACACTATATCATCCCTTGTCTCTTGCATAGGATATTCAGATTAATCAAATATCTTGCAATTGCACTCAGACTTGTTGCACAGTGGTACTTAGTCTTTGATCATAATTAATTAAAGGTTTTCCAATTGCAAGCGAAGAGATAACGAAAGCAAGTTCCCTCGCCTGAGGACTTTCCGTTGCATGACGCGTTACTTGGTCATGCATACTCGCTTAACATAAAACTTGTTTATAATTATATCTGCTTTTTTCCCCTTAACATGTAATCGATTTCGCTGTATGATTATAAAATACAACACCCGATTATCTGGCTCACGTGTGATCTTGGTGAGAGCCATATCAGATAACTAAAGGAGAAAGGGGTTTATTACAGAAGAAGAGGCGAGAGTTTTGTAATCCAATTAGATTTCAATCTAAGTTATATAAAACTTTCCAGACTATATTTCGTCCCCAGCTAATTAAAATGTAATACTAGATTGATCACAGCATTACCTATCAGTGGTATAACGAAAAGCTTTCATAGAAAATTTTCATGGGAAGAGTTGAAATTAAGGAGAATAAGTATTTCCAGTATCAATTCAGTTTTAAACGCACCATGCTGTAAATGATTGTTTGGCAGTGCGAGTCAACCGCGAATGAATGATATCTATGCCATTATTATTACCACTGCTATCATTATCATCTTCATCTATATACAATTTACTTATATACGGTATGCATTGACTTTCTATCTGTTATATCCAGGATTGAGGCCACGTGACCGACGTACCCTGGGGTAAACAAGTCACTCTGAATATACACAAACAAGCAAACACCAGGAGTGTATCTCACGCCACATACTATGATTCCCATGAAACTAAACATACATGGTTTTCGTTCATCATTCTGCATTTCCGTCAGACTTTTCAGCCTTTTAATATTTGCATTTCTCTTCTGACGACGACGCCGAGTGGGCATATTGTCAGCAAATCGGACAAAGTAAAAAAAGAATAAATTTTACACTTGTAACAATTGGATGATTTTCCTTGTTATCAAAATATCAACCGATTTCGTATGTGTGTTTGGCTTCATTCCGTGAAGTGCATTTGTGGACATATTTGTTCATTTTCGATATGCACACATGTATGCAAATATACGTGACACTGGATTCATATACGGTCTGTGTTTATTTAGCAAACAAGCGGCCGTGGATGCTGCATTCATTTTTTTGAAAGATTGTGGAAGGATCGTCTAGGGTCCCTAGAACTGTCTGGAGTGATTTTGGTAGATGTTGAGTGCACTCATATGTAATTTTCCAAGAGAAATCTATTTTACACATACACACAAGGAGACGCACAAAAACAAGACATAAAAAACAAAGAAATTACACACACACGTGCGCGCACACATAAGCAAAAGCAATTACTTTTGGCTAAATCTTTCATCAACGAAACGACACTTAAACTTAACGTAGCACTTTATTTAATTTCCATGTATTTCAAAGGCCCTCCTTTGCTGTCAGCATTCGAAATCTTCATGTATAGATATGAAAAGAGTCCATACATTTTTCATTTTCGGAAACAAACTGGAATATATGAGAATGATTGCATTCGATATTTTGCTTATTATGGATCACCTGTTCTGCATTTCAATACTTGTCAGTTATTGCAAAACCCGCTTGAATATATGCAAAAACTTTATGAATAAACTACTGCAGAACCAAAAAAACCCTGCACGCGCAACAGAATACTGCGAACTGCCATTATTGCTCTATAAGCACGTATTTCATTTTGTATATGGATATGTTTTCTGTTCTCTTGATTTCAATTAATTCTGGCCACCGTGCTTGTGTTTATGTTTGTCTATCTCTTTTGATAAACAAAATGGTCTATTTTAGGTTTGATAGTTTATCTCTATTTCTCTGTCTCTCTCTCCCCCCCCTCTCTCTCTTCCCCTCTCTTTCTCTCTCTCCCTCCCTTTCTCTTTCTCTCTCTTCCCCCCCTCTCTCTCTCTCTTTCTGTGTCTGTCTGTCTGTCTCTATCTCTTTCTCTTTCACTCTCTCTCTCTCTTTCCCTTTTCGTTATCTATCCATCTATATTCCTCTCTTGTCCCGTGCTGCCTCTCTACCTACTCCTGTGCCTCTTCAATCAAGGAGATTTCGAAACCGTTGTCACATCTTTAAGACACTCTTTTATTTTGTGGGTTTTCTACCACATCCTACCAAAATCACTCCAGACAGTTCTTGGGACCCTAGACGATCCTTCCACAAAAAATGAATGCAGCATCCACGGCCGCTTGTTTGCTTAACACACACAGGCCGTATATGAATCCAGTGTCACGCATATTTGCATACATGTGTGCGTATTGAAAATGAACAAATATGTCCACAAATGCACTTCACGAATCATGCCAAATACGAAATCGGTTGATATTTTGATAACAAGGAAAATCATCCGAATATTGCTTCAAGTGTAAAATTTATTCTCTCCACCCTCTCTTATTCCTCATTCTCTCCCTCCTTCGTCCCCCTCCCTCTTCTCTTGTTGTCTTTCTCGTAATATTATCTGTTCTGATTCTTCCTTCTCCCTAAACAACAGCTGATTTCTCTCCCTTTCCCCCTTTTTCACATCACTTTTCTTTATCATAATCTTTGTATCTATTCCTTTTATCAACCTCTTCCTAGTCCTTTAACAACACTATATTGTCCCTTGTCTCTTGCATAGGATATTCAGATTAATCAAATATCTTGCAATTGCACTCAGACTTGTTGCACAGTGGTACTTAGTCTTTGATCATAATTAATTAAAGGTTTTCCAATTGCAAGCGAAGAGATACCGAAAGCAAGTTCCCTCGCCTGGTCCCTTTCCGTTGCATGACGCGTTGCATAGTCGCTTAACATGAAGCAACTTGTTTATGTTTGTACTTATTTTTCTTCTTCTTTTCCTTAACATGTAATCTGTTTCGGTGCATGATTATCTGGTTGACCTGTGGTCTTGGTGAGAGTATAGTCAGGTAATTTGCGGTGGCAGGGGTTTATTGCAGAAGGTGAGACGAGAATTTCGAAATGCAATTACCTTTCAATCTAAGTTATATTCGATTTTGCAATCTATATTTCGTCTTCAGCTAATCAGAAATGTAATACTGGATTGGGCAACAGCATTACCTATCAGATGATATAACGAAAAGCTTTGATGGTAAAAAGGTTGATGGTTAGCATTGGAGTTAATGAAAATGCGTATTTACACAATCGATTCAACTTGAAACGCACGATGTTGCATTTGATTATTTGGCACTGGGAGCCAACTATGCATGAGTGACATCTATCCATTATCCATCGCCTCCGACATCCATCCAATCATCGAAATACACTTCAAATTCTACAATGCGAAGAATGGATGAAATGTGGCCATTAAAGACACTTGGTCTTGTATTCATAAACAGAGCCGAGATTTAGGCCCCAAGTACTCTGTTTGAAAGACATCAGAGAAAAGAAAGAAAAAAAGAAACATTTAATACAATATAAAAAACAATAATAATAATTACCTTACGTTTTAATCTTTTAAAAAAGTAATGCTAATCTGCAGTTACCTAGCGTTTGCCTCTTATAATCCAAACCCCTCTAGCCTTTTAACGTATAATCCCTTTGACAATGTAATGGAGTAATACTGCGAAACCTTTACATATTTCTTCCCAGCTAGCCTCGGACTTATAAATATATCCGAAAATGTGTAAAGTCACGCAAGTTTCGCAGTAGCTGTGACGAGTGACAAGAATGCATCTGCTGGTGGTTAGTGGGCGTGATAGAGACGCTGTATTGCAGTGTAAAGGTTTGGAATAATGTACTTAGTTATGAAATAGCAGTTTAGATGGACTGCTCGTGAGTGGCAATAACTTATCCTAACCCACTTCTTTAAACCGTAAAAAATAAATATGGTTGGGATAAAAGTGATTCAATACACTACAGGTTTCCTGACATTGTATTCACTATTATTATCCTTATTTTCTTATATATGTTGCTGCTAAAACCCCCAGCTTGCAAGATACTCAGAGGCATTGAGGTCCTCTAACCCATTTTGAATTTGCGAAATGCCACCGGCAATGAAATGCAATTACAAGTGTTCAGCTTCCCTTCGTCCATATTTCTGCATTTCAGCAACGCGCACTATCTATTTGCTTGGTCAGTTGAACAGCTAACTTCATCTTAGGCAGAGCATACTGAGAACAAAGAGACTATTTGTGTGACAAAGTTAGCATTGTGATCATTTTGAATTTTCCTATTTATTATTTACAAATTCTTATTGCTATTTTATCCATCATCATCATCATCACCATAACCATCATTATTATCACCATCATCGTCACCACCATCATTATCAACACCATTATTATTATCTTCACCATCATCATTATCATCATGTATATACAATTTACTGATTATATACGGTATGCCTTTATCATTTTTTTCATCTGTTATATACGCAACTGAGGTCACGTGCCCGACGTACCCCGAGGTAAACAAGTCACTCTGAATATACACAAACAAGCAAACACCAGGAGTGTATCTCACGCCACATAATGTTCCCATGAAACTAAACATACATGGTTTTCGTTCATCATTCTGCATTTCCGTCAGACTTTTCAGCCTTTTAATATTTGCATTTCTCTTCTGACGACGACGCCGAGTGGGCATATTGTCAGCAAATCGAACAATAGTAAAAGAATAAATTTCACACTTGAAGTAACAATCGGATGATTTTCCTTGTTATCAAAATATCAACCGATTTCGTATGTGTGTTTGGCTTCATCCGTGAAGTGCATTTGTGGACATATTTGTTCATTTTCGATATGCACACATGTATGCAAATATACGTGACATTGGATTCACATACGGTGTGTGTGTGTTAAGCAAACAAGCGGCCGTGGATGCTGCATTCATTTTTTGTGGAAGGATCGTCTAGGGTCCCTAGAATTGTCTGGAATGATTTTGGTAGATGTTGAGTGCACTCGTATGTAATTATCCAAGACAAGTCCGTTGATTTGACATACATATGCATGCCCAAATACAGCAACAAAACACACAAAGGCAGGAAAGAGAGAGCGAGACAGACATTGAGAGAGAGAGAGAGAGAGAGAGAGAGAGAGAGAGAGATACATATAGATAGATAGATAGATAGATAATAGATAGATAGACAATAGATAGAGAGAGCTAGATAGATAGATAGAGAAGATAGATAGAGAGAGAGAGAGACTGCATATAGACCTACGATTATGCTTATCCTTCCCACGGGTTGCCAATCATTAATTTCCTTGATCGTGGTAATCTCTCGCCTCATCTGCCTCATAATTACATAATGACTGGCGGGTTCTGTAATTAATTTTGTAAGCGATGTTTGTCCGAAAATATACACAATGTCTAGTTTTGGGAGTTACAGCGTATCTGTTTTACCAGCATTCACTAATTGATTTTGTATTCGAGGTATTGGAGCTATCCAGCAGATTTATATATATATATATATATATATATATATATATATATATATATATATATATATATATATATATATATATATGTATATTATACAACACACACACATACCACACACACACACCACACAACACACACCACACACACACACACACCATGCACACACCATGCACACGGACGCTCTCTCTCTCTCTCTCTCTCTCTCTCTCCCCACCCTCTCTTCTGCTAAGCATTTTGTCCGAATCTCTACGATATCTACTCCCAGTTCTGGATTCGCTCCTCCTCTCTCGTCTCTGTTCTTTACCATCTCTTCTCTCTCTCTCTTTCTCCCATTCCTCATCTCTCTCTCTCTTCCAGTCTGACTATCCCTCTCTCTATACTATCTCTCATCTTCATCTATCTCTCTATCTACTCTCTTTCTTTCTCTCTCCCTCTCTCTCTCTCTCTCCTCTCTCTCTCTCTCTCTCTCTCTCTCTCTCTCTCTCTCTCCCTCTCTCTCTCTCTCTCTCTCTCTCTCTCTCTCTCTCTCTCTTATTATCAAACCTTCCCTACCAATTTCATAAAACGAATCGAATGTTTCTAATTTTTTTTTTGCAACGAATCAACAAAACTGAGGTATTTACAGGCTGCTTTGAAAAACATCAACAACACTGCATTATTTTCCGTCGTGCAAACAAAAGGTCAAATACTTCTGCCATCTTTTGATTTCTATTAATGGACATTTTTAAATTATATAAATGGCGGATTTTCAATGATCTAGGTATCCGTCGACAAAGCTAATTACGTGAAATTAAAAAGAATGATCCTGTAGCGAAAAAATAACTGCATATTTCATGAATCCCTTGACATGAAAAAATAAAGGAAAAAAAGAAAAGAAAAGAAAAGAAAAGAAAAAGAAAAAAACGTTAGACAGTCTTAATAGGATAGAGAGCTTACGTTATACGATAAGGGGGTTGGAGCGAAAGGAGGAAAAAGGAAGGAAGGAAGGAAGGAAGGAAGGATGCCAAAGGAAAGTTAAGGATGGATGGATAAGAAGGATAATATATAGCCATTCATCGATATATTGAATATGTGTAGCTACATTCTAGCACACCCACACACACAAACACACACACACACACACACACACACACACACACACACATACACACACACACACACACACACAAACACACATACACATACACACATATATACACATATATTTATACACACACACATATACATATATGTATACACACACGAACACACACACACATATATTTACACACACACACACACACACACACATATATATATATATAATATATATATATATATATATATATATATATATATATATATATATACATATATATATATATTTATATTCATATAAGGAATATATGCATATATAAAGGAGGAGACTGATCAAGAAACGGCAACTCACGCGAAGAAAGGCCTGATTGTAGTCAGTGTAAAGAAATGATTTTACTTCATGCCCCGTGGCAAAACAATAAATTGGAGAGATATAATTAACAGAAAGTGATTTACATAATCCGTTAATGAAAAATGAGGAATTTACATTTAGTACTGAAACCCCCCCCCCCCCCCACCACCAATCCCTTATTCGCTGTTATCATGGGGGGGGGGGCAGGAGACAGTGACTGAGGCCCAGTGTGAGGAAGCAACCTTGATTCGATCTCAGAGCTCGCTTCAACTAAATTTGCATGGCATTTTCTTCTCCTTTCTTTTTCCTTCGCTTCGTTATCCCCTTCTTCTGTCCACTTATCCTAATTATTTTTTTATTTTTACTCTTTTCGCCACAATAAGTTATCATAGTGCTATAAGTCCCAACCCTATCGCTTTATTTTGAATGCGGCGCTAATGACCTTTTAAATCAAATAAGCAAATGAAGAAAGAATTTATTAGTATTACAATAATGGAGAATTGTTGTTGTTTTTCAAAGCAATTGCATTGGCTTCCAGTTTTGTTGAGTCATTGCAAGAAAATTGAGAAAACAAAATATTCTTTTGATATTGGTAAGAAAGGTTTGATAATAAGAGAGAGAGAGAGAGAGAGAGAGAGAGAGAGAGAGAGAGAGAGAGAGAGAGAGAGAGAGAGAGAGAGAGAGAGAGAGAGAGAGAGAGAGTGTATCTCTAGAAATAACATTAACCGGTAACCAAAGATAAAATGAAAGAATCAGAAATAGACGTGGATTAAAAAGTGTATGTTTTAAATTGTAATATATATTTTTCTCCTTTAATACTCCTTCATCTATCTATTCTTTCTATATATCTATTTTTCTATCTATCTGTCTATGCATCCATCCATATATCAATCTGTCTATCTATCTATTTATCTATCTATTTTTCGGTCTCTCTGTCAATCTATCTACATACCTCTCTCTCAATCTATCCGTTTATATATCCAAGTATGTATATGCCTCCATCTCTCTCTCTCTCTTTCTCTCAGTCTCTATATCTATCTATATCTATATATTATACGCCTATATACAGACACACACACACACACACACACCATATAAACACAACACAAACACACAGAACAAAAACAGAAGCAGATCTAACATATGTTCTCTATTATGAATCGCCTAGTTTGCAATGCATCGCGCAACCAACCATTTCGAAACCATGAGATTTAAACCATGTACGAGCGGCTAGAATTCCCTATTGCAAACTGCACACTTAATCGCCTGCATAAAACGGCATGAAAAATGGAGTTCTTCGTTGTCATAATTTATATAAGCCAACAGAGTTTTTTTTTGTGTGTTTGTTTGTTTTTTCGTATGTATGTTTTGCTCTTTGACTTTTATCATGTAATATGATTATCACAATTTATTTTCGTTTTTGTTGTATCATTTTATTATTATTATTTTATTTTTATTTTATTTATCTATTATTATTTTTTTTAGCTGTTCTCTGTACTCTTTTCTCGGGATTTTTTATTGTTTTATTGTCTTCCGCTTTTCTTCATATTGTCTAAAGTCTTTGATTGCCTTTATGTCCATGTCTCTTTAATCCTTTAATTTCCTTTGTTCTCTGTTCCCCTTCCTTTTTTTCTTAATTTACTTTATTTTTTTTTTTTTGCTACTTAAGTCTTCTTTGATATCAAACGTCACTTTTTGTATTCGGTGCTGGACATGCGTGATAATATTCCGCTTAATCTAACACACACATACACACGCACACACACACACACACGCACACACACACACACACACACACACACACACACACACACACACACACACACACACACACACGCACACAACAAAGGCAAAATTGACAGTGCTGGAAAAGACAGCTTGGCATTCGTATTTTTTTTTTCTTTTTTTTTTATGCAGGCAGATTTAAAATGGATAGGACTGCGTAGTGAAACGATAATATTCTCGACAAAACAGCTTACTGTGTCTTTATTTATTTGTGACCCTTACGCACAATGCACATGGGAGTCACGCTATACTGAGTGGGTTAAGAATCTGTTGCAATATCTATGTAAATATCAACTGAATATCAAGGTTTTCAGTGTTTTTTTCCCCATATTCACAAACAAATTTCTATTTACGAGGGCCCATCACATTAAACTTTCTCAAATAAAAGAAAATATAATATATACAGAATAATCATATTTATTCTCTTTTCCACTATGGAAAAGATTGAATTCTGACAGAGGAACTTAGGCAAATTAACCCTAATAAGTTTATCTAATTCCTTCTTTACTCTTAAATTTTATCCACGTTCTTGCGTTCTATTTCCTATATTATTACTATTGATATTGTTGTTGTTTGATGTTTTCTTGCTGTTGCAACTGTTGAAGTTATTATTGTTCTAATAATTTCTATTACTATTACCATTATTGTTTTACTCTCATCAGTATATTTTTTTATATCTAGTATTATTTCCTGTCATGTAACTATTAGATCTGACGTGTGTTTCTTGCACGTAAAACGTTTTCTAGAAAGTTGTTCCATTCATAAAAAAAATCCTTTACACCCCTATCAGTATGCTTTATTACAATTTATCCTTTTAAAACTTTCTACGATGACCTCTTCTTCCAGAAAATCACAAAATCCTCCTTGTCTAACCGTTCTCGAAGCAGTATAACATGTCATTCCCGTTTTCCGCTTTCTCTGCAATGTTGCAATGTTTCAATTTCTTCAACCGTTCACTGTAACTCAAAACCCTTAACGTTGACGCCTATCTAGAGACCACTCGTTGATCTTATTGTAATTAATTATGACTCTTATTAATTTCCTAAAGGAAATTAATATTTTTAACGAGACTTAGTTATGCACAATATTTATGCAATGATTATATACTATTAGATCATATTAATGCTTCAATTGTTAATGGAATATCAATTGCTTTTTTGTTCTTATTTATAGTACCTTATTTACTGATAGATTTTTAAACGTTTTGAATATTTTAACATTTCAATCCCACAATGTATTCGCCGTTAATGACCTTAGTTGTTGAAGAGGAAGATAATTTTCAATAATCAATCATTCAACCCTAAAACGAGGATTCCATATCACTGACGCGTGTTATAGATTGGGTCTATCGATATCCGTATCTTCATTAATATTCAATCACCCACTTCATATTTGTGATCATTTCTAGAGAGAATGTTGTGGGTTTTATAATGTATATAATCTTTTCTGTTTATATTCCCATTGATATTAATTCCGATGTTTGTTTGTTTTTTCTTTCCTTGATATATTTACTATTGCTTCCCTTGGCTTGCACAGCTGTTACAATCGCCAAATCTGATTACTTGGTATTTGATGGGGTTAAATTCCATATTGCAAGTAAACATCCAGCTGAACAAACTTTCAAAGTCATTTTGGAGACTAATCCTCGTTTTGTTGACACACACACACACACACACACACACACACACACACACACACACACATGTATCTATCTACATCTATGTATATCTATACCTACATCTCTCTCTCTCTCTCTTTCTCTCTCTTTTTTTCTCTCTCTCTACACACACACACACACACACACACACACACCTATAAAGACAACTGAGAAATCTCAGATTG
>NC_051411.1:1932894-1934080 GCF_015228065.2 Penaeus monodon
TATATATTTTTTTTTTTTTTTTTTTTTTTTTTTTTTTTTTTTTTTTTTCTCTCTCCTCTCTCTCTCTCTCTCTCTCTCTCTCTCTCTCTCTCTATAGGCTTTATTTCGAGCCAAATAAAATAACCACCAGGAATGAAAACAAAACTCGAATAAACCAACAGAAAAAAAACGCCCAAATGAAATAACCACTTTATCCACCAAAGAAAACGAACGACCAGGAAGACTTAAGATAAATCTCATAAATCGCAAATAAATATCAATAACAAACTACAAAGAAAATTCACGATCGGGAATTAAATTAAATTAAAATAATGACTATAAACTAAAATCACTACTTTAATAATTCACAAAGAAAATGATCGCTTTCATAGATAAAATTGAATCATCAATTTCATAAATTAACATAAAATTATCTTGATTAATGATAATAAAAAAAAAATGTCCAGAAATAAAATATCGATTTTAATAAATCAACGAAATTAACGACCATAAGAGTGAAATTACCACTTTGATAATTAATCACAGTTGAGAAATAGAGATAAATAAAATAAATAAAGCTAGCAATAAAAAATAAAATAACCAATTTCATCAAAAAAAGAAAAGAAAATTTCCGACCAATGACAAAAAAAAAAAAACAAAAAAAAAACACGAATGATAACTTAAAAAAGAGACCAATCATGATTAAAAATCCCAATTAAAAACTTTCCGACCCTCCCCCCCCAAAAAAAAAAAAAAAAAAACCCGACGAATGACAAAAAAGACCAATCACAATTTCGAATCCCCCCCCCCCAAAAAAAAAAAAAAAAAAAAAATCTTTCGTTTTCCTCTGAAGCAAACTCCTCCCACGGAACCCGCAAGCACGTCGGCGAAAAAGCTGCGTTTTTTGTCCTAAATTATGAAAGTTTCGGGGCCAATTATGTTTGTGATCCATCTCCTCAAATCCCCACGGGGCCCTAGGGGAATGTTAACTGCTTGATGGGGAGAGAAGGAGGGGGGGGAGAGGGATGGGGAGGGATGGTTATGGTTGGTGAGGGGTGGGGAGGGGTGGGGAGGGATGGGGAGGGGATGGGGAGGGGTGGGGAGGGATGGGGAGGGGTGGGGAGGGATGGGAGGGGAGGGGTGGGGAGGGGTGGGAGGGTGGGGAGGGGGGGGGGGGAGGGATGGGGAGGGTGGGGAGGTGGGGAGG
>NC_051411.1:1939180-1946680 GCF_015228065.2 Penaeus monodon
TATCATATTGTTTATTTAAGGTGGTGGTGCTCAGGTATCTCAATGTCTGTCTTTCACTCTGTCTATGTCTCTGTCTCTGTCTCTGTCCTGTTTTGTTCTTTTTTTTCTTTCTCTTCTCTTTCTCTTTCTTTTCTGTTTTTTCTTCTCTTTCTCTCTCTCACTAAACTTTTCCCCTCTCTTCTCTCCTCTCTTTCTCCTCTTTTCTCTCTCCTCTCCCACTCCCTCTCTTCTCTCTCTCTCACTCCCTCTCCCTTCACCCTCTCTCTCTCTCTCTCTTCTCTCTCCTCCCCCTCTCTTTTCTTTTTTCCTCTCTCTCTCTCTCTCTCCTCTACTCGAACATTATTATTTCATGTTTCATTTATCCCAGTTACCTGTTCCTCATTTTTTTTTTTTGGGGGGGAGGCAAACTGTAATTGTGTCTATGACAATGGGTTTAAATTTGGTCGTATTTCAAATTCCATTTACAAGTTTTAGTACCATTTCCTTCCATGTAAAACACACACACACACCAACCACACACACACGCACACACACACCACCACGCACAACAACACCCACACACACACACACACCCACACCACACACACACACACAAAAAACAACACACACACAGAGAAACCACACACACACACAAACACACACACCACACCACACTCACAAAAACCACAAACACCACACACACACACACACACACACACCCCACACACACACACATACACAGACACACACTCACACACAAGCACAATTAAACGAAAAGCGAAAGCATCGTTTTGCCATCGGAAAAAAATAACCTGTTCAGAAAACGAAATTCATAACATATGCTAATATCGCTATGAAATTTAATAGACTGTCACTATAAATAATAACCGACAGCTTCATCATCTTAAAGGACCAGTAATTCTTGAGCGTTAACCAAATTTTTAAAATAAGTGATTTACAGTTTATTTTCGCATTTCGGACGTGATTAAGTAAAGATAATCTCTTTCCGTTTTCTTCCCCCTCTCTCTATTTCTCTCTTTCTCTATGTCTCTCTTTTTCTTTCTTTCTTTCTGTCTGTCTGTCTGTCTCTCTCCCCTATACCGATTTACCTAATTTTAACAGACGACAAACGGTCTGATCACAAGAGAAGTGATTATTGGCATACGTTTCGCATTTCGACGTGTTCAGTAAACCCAACTAACCTCACTCTCACTCTCTCTCTCTCTCTATCTCTCTCTTTCTCTCTGTTCTCCCTCCTTTTCCTACTCTCCCTTTCCCCCTCTCTTCTCTCTCTCCCTTCTCTTCTCTCTCCTCTTCTCTCTCTCTCCTCTTCCCCCTCCCCTTTTTTTCCCTCTTCTTTTTCTCTCCCCCCCCTTTTTCCTCTCTCTTCTCTCTTCTCCCTCTCTTTTCCCTTTTTTCTCCTTCTCTCTCTCTCCTCTCTTCCCCTCTCTCCTCTCTTTTTTTCCCCTTCCCCTCCCCTTTTCTCCTCTCATCTCTTCCCCTTTCCTCCTCTCCTCTCTCTCTTCCTCTTCTCTCTCTTTCCCCTTTTTTCCCCCTCTTCCTTTTCTTTCCTCTCTCTTTCCTCTCTCCTCTCTCTCTCTCCCTTTTCTCTCTTCTTCTCTCTCCCCTTTTCTCTCTCTCTCTCTCCCTTTCTTTCTTCCCCCTCTCTCTCTCTCCCTCTCTCCTTCCCTTTCTCTCTCTTCCCCCTCTCTTCTCCTCTCCTTCCTCTCCCCCTTTCTATCTCCTCTCTTTTCTTCCCCTCCCCCTCTCCCCCCTCTCTCTACCCCTTCCTCTCCCTTTTTCTCCCCTCTCTCCCCTTTTCTTCTTTTCTTCTCTCTTTCTCTCTCTCCCCCTTTCTCTCCCCTCTCTCTCCTCCTCTCCTCTCTCTCTCTTTCTCTTCGCTCTCTCCCCCTCTTCCCCTCTCTCCTCTCCCTCTCCCCTCCTCGTCTCTCTCTTTCTCCTCCCCCTCTCTCTCTCTCCTTTCCCCTTTTCTCTCTATCTCCCCCTCTTCTTTCTCTCTCTCCCCCTCCCCTCTCCTCTTCTCTCTCTCTCCCCCCTCTCCTCTTCTCCTTCCTCTCTCTCTCTCCCTCTCTCTTTTTCCCCTCTCTCTCTCTCTCTCTCTCTCTCTCCTTTCTCTCCCCTTCTCCCCCCTCTTTTCCTCTTCTCTTCTCCCCTCTCTCTTTTTTCCCCCTCTCTCCCTTTTCCCCCTCTCTCTCCTCTCCCCTCTTCCTCTCTCTCTCTCTTTCTTTTCTCTCCCCCCTTTTCCTCTCTCTCCCCTCTTTCTCTTTTTTTCTTCTTCCCCCTTTTTTTTTCTTTCCCTTTCTCTCTCTCCCCTTTTTCCTTTTTTCCTTTTCCCCCCCCCTTTTTCCCCTTTTTTTTTTTTCCCCCCCCCCCCCCCCCCCCCTTTTTTTTTTTTTTTTTTTTTTTTTTCCCCCCCCCCTTTTCCCCCTTTTTTTTCCTTTTCTCCTCCCCTTTTTTTTTTCCTCCTCCCTTTTCTTTTTTCTCCCTTCTCCCCCTTTTTTTTCTTCCCTTCCCCCCCTTCTTTTTTTCCCCCCCCATTTCCCTTTAATTTTTCCCCTTTTTTTTCTTTCCCAAACCCTTTCCCATTTTTTTAATTTTAATTAAGAATGAGGGGTTTTTTTTTAAAATTTAAAATTTAAATAAAAAAAAAAAATCTTAAAAAAAAAAAAAAAAAAAAAAGGGAAGAAAAAAAGGGGGGGGGGGGGGGGGGGTGGGGGAAAAAAAAAAAAAAAAAAAAAATTTAAAAAAGGGGGGGGGGGGGGGGGGGGTTTTGTGTTGGGTGTGGGGTGGGGTTTTTGTTTTTGTTGTTTAAATTTTCCCCTTTTTAGGGATAATAATTTAAAAAAAAGAAAAGGTAAACGGGTATTATAAATAAATTAAATAATTTTTAAAATTTAAAAGGGGGGGTTGTTGCGTTGTGTTCCCTAATTACCAAAAATTATTATGGTTTAATTAATAAAAATGGAAAAGGATGAAGAGAAGAGAAAGAGAAGAAGAAGAAGGAGAGGATGAAGGAAATGGTAGAAAGAAGGAAAAGAAAAAGACGAAGAGAGAGTGAAAAAAAAGAAGAAGAGAATTTCAATCACGTGCCTCGGACCAATGATAAAAAGAAAGAAAGAAAAAAAAAGTGAGGTCGATCAATACAGAATTTACGATTTGTAAAGTCTCCCGATTCTGCAGCGGATCAAGTAACTTCGCTACAGAAGGGAACAGAGAGGAGAGGCATAATGCGGATATTCGAGTAACTCACAAGTGTCAACACGTGGGAGATTTAAGACCTTCTAAAAGCGGACGGCAATTGATAAATCGAACAGCTTGTAGCTCTCGTGCCAGACTCTACCAGAAGCGGGATTGAGTTATGCTGCTCTACATTACAGGGGTAATGAATACGTATAGCCGAAAAAGTGGTGGAAATTTATATATATATGTATATATATATATATATATATATATTATATATATATATATTATATATATATATATATATATATATATATATATATATGTTGCGTGTGTGCGTGTGTGTGTGTGTATGTCGTGTATATAAGTGTGTGTGTGTGTGTGTGTGTGTTGTGTGTGTGTGTGTGTGTGTGTGTTTATATTTTATATATATATATATATATATATATATATATATATATTATATATATATATATATATATATATATATATATACATATATATATATATATATAAAATATATATATATATACTGTGTATATAGGCAATATATATACATACGTACATACATATATATATATATATATATATATATATGTATATTTATATATATATGTATGTGTGTGTGGGGGGGGGGGGGGTGCGTGCGTATATATATATATATATGTATATATATATATATATATATATATTATATATATATACATATGTATATAAAATATATATATATATATATATATATATTATATATATATATATATGTACACACACACACACACACACACACACACACACACACACACACACACACACACACATCCCACACACATACATACACATACACACACGCACATATATATATATATATATATATATATATATATATATATATATATATATATATATATGTATATATATATGTATGTATGTATATGTATGTATATATATATGTATATATATATATATATATATATATATATATATATATATATATATATATATATATATATATATATATATATATATATATATTTTATTTATTTATTCATTTATTCACACACACACACACACAGATTATATAAATGAGTGTAGAATTAATCCCATATTTTTTTTTAGCAGCAATGGTTGTTGTCGAAGTCAAAACTGCCTTCAGTATCTCACTATCTATCGCAACTTTGGAAGGCCTTTTGTCCGTTCTCTCAGACTCCTTCCGCTTGTAAAGTGCCTCTGAGATGCTCCGAGAGTCTTCTTGTACCTGTGTCTGCGTTCCTGCAATGTATACCTTGCATTACATTGCTTTTATCCATGGTAGTTTGATCATTGTCCGCATATAAACTGTTTTGTCCAGCCCCTGCTTTTGTTTTGCTTTGTTTACCTGTTTGTCTTTGATTTTCTTTTCTTCTTCTTCTTCTTCTTCTTCTTCTTCTTCTTCTTCTTCTTCTTCTTCTTCTTCTTCTTCTTCTTCTTCTTCTTCCCCTCTCTCTCTCTCTCTCTCTCTCGTTATCTATGCCTGCCTGTCTCTCTGCCTGCCCCCCCCCCCTCCCTCTCTCTCCTCCCTCCCTCCTAATCTTCCTCACATAGGTTTCTTGATCACTCATATTGTCAGCGAGTATGTCATAACATTAATAAGAAAGGTGCAGATGCTGCAGGCTGCTGAGATGAAGATGAATAATACAAATGAAAAATAACTGATAATCGATAGTAAGTTAAGTTAAAAAAAGTAAAATCACATTAACAACTTATTTATGGATATTATTCTTTTTCGTTTATGGTTCGTTTCTGTTTCCAATATAAGTTTGCTGTCATTTCATACTGTGTTTTATTTCGTTTATTGCGCATATTTATCACCAAAAGCACTTTAGACAATTTATGGTTATGTATGTAATAACGGCACACAAGCATACGAACATATGTGCGTCTATATTGTATGTATGTGCGGGTATATGCCTTTGTGTGGATATGTGTGCGCGTGTGTGTGTACGTTTGTATGTGTGTTTGGAAGGGGGTATTAAGTAAAACCACATTTTGATGCCTGAAAGCAAATTCAAAGCAACTATATTTTATGTAAGCTTATAATTATCACTTTCCTTATAAGGACATTGCAAAAATCACCAATGGCAACATCATACATGGCAAACCCTTAATGATAAAATTTGATCAATGATTCATCACAGCACATGATCTATGTCGATTGGTTTTCTCTCTCCGGCTTCCTCTTTTCTCTCTCTCTCTCTCTCTTTTCTCTTTCTCTCCATATGTTTTTCCTTGCTTCCCTCTATCCACTCTCTATCTCTGGCTCTTTCTCTGTCTTTATCTCTGCCTCTGTCTTTTTGTCTGTCTTTCTGTCTATCTGTTTGTTTGTTTGTCTGTCTGTCTGTGTGTCTGTCTGTTTGTCGCTCTCTCTCTCCCTAATGTAATAAAATTATTTCCTGCAATTCAGTACAAAAATAAATAAAGAAAAAAAATCTGGCAGAATGACTGAACTAATCGCAATATATGATGATAACGATGATAATGATGTTAATGAGGATTAAGATGATGATGATGTTGTTGATGACGGAGGGAGGAGGAAAATTATGATGATGATTATGATGATAAAATGAATCAGTAATAGTAGTAGTGATAGCTATAGTAGCAATGATGATCCCATCAACAATAATAACTAACAACGATAAAGATTATAGCAACAGTAATGATAATACCAATAATAAACCTAATGATGACATTTATGACAGTACTAACAATGATATAAATAAAACCATGAGAGTACCAATAAAATGAAACCCAGCTTCTTCACCACAAGGGAATTAATCTCTTCAGTGAAAAGAAATGATATCAAACATAAATATTAAGATATAACCTTCAATGTCCATTTAAAGTAGAAAAGTGGCTCTCAGTCTTTCAGCTCACGATGACCCCTTTTCAAATCGAATTTCCCACGGATCCAAAGGCTTACGAATGCAGGTTTTGATTAATTGGCAATTAATCTCGTTATCTCATTTTCAGGTCTCATTAAGGACACGTGTCACGCTTTTTCGTTGTTGAATAAATGTCAGTATTTGAAAAAAAAATAAAATAAAATAAAAGGGTAGATCTAGAAATCTTAGTGTTATTAATCAAGCATTAAAACTTTTAAACTTGGCTTTTTTTTATTAGAGTTCGGAGTAAGCGTTGATAAGTAGAGGGGGGGAGGTATGTAAAAATAATTTGTAGAAAGACACCGAGTTGGATTTTCTTACATCGTATGAGCGATTATTTTTTTACGTTTGGTAATGGAAGAAAAAATATTCATAGATATATACATTTACACACACACTCACACACACACACAGATGCACGCATACACACGCACACACACACACACACACACACACACACACACACACACGCACACACGCACACACGCACACACACACGCACACACACACACACACACACACACACACACACACACACACACACACACACACACACACACACACACATATATATATATATATATATATATATATATATATATATATATATATATATATATATATGTATATATATATATATATACATACACACACATATAAATATCTATATCTATCTATCTATATGCACATTTACATTTACATATATCTATAATCTAACATATCAGCATATCCTTACTTGATATGTTGCGAATTACCCCCCCCCATCTACAATACACAGAAGAGGAAAAAAACGAAAAAAATATACAATTAGAAATAATAAAAAAATAAGCTTAGAAATAAGCAATACAGACCTCACCACGACCTCGCCCCCCCTCACCCCCCACCCCCCTCGTGCATTTTACGCAGGCACGACCGAAAGGAATTCTTCACCACTAATAATATTTCGAAGCCAGAGACCCTGAAGTAAGAAAGGAAGGAAGGACGGAAGGAAAGAAGGAAGGAAGGAAGGAGGGAAGGAAGGAAGGAAGGAAGGAAGGAAGGAAGGAAGGAAGGAAGGAAGGAAGGAAGGAAGGAAGGAAGGAAGGAAGGAAGGAAGGAAGGAAGGAAGGAAGGAAGGAAGGAAGGAGGGAGTTTTGTGAATTTCGTCGAGTGGAAGAGGAGGAGGAGGAGGAGGAGGAGGAGGAGGAGGAGGAGGAGGAGGAGGAGGAGGAGGAGGAGTAGGAAGCTCTGTTGAAATATCTGGCGATTTCGTAATGCTTGCCAAGTGGTTTTCCTGGTTACGTGCGAAGGTTTTTTTAAGTGGTTTTTAAGGAGATTTGGATGAAAATGACTTTTCGTGTGGGCATTTTATTATTATTTTTTTTTTTGCGATGGGGGTACGAGAGCTTGTACGTTGTATATT
>NC_051411.1:1954180-1956680 GCF_015228065.2 Penaeus monodon
GGGTCCGCGGGTTTTACGAGTCCGAACCATGTCAATGATACTGTCTCGAACTCGTTGTCTTCATAAATCAGTCGCTATTAGACAAGGATTGGGATTTACGCAAATTTTTTTTTCTTTTTTTTAACGACCACGGGAGGACAGCGGGTTCTAATGCTTACGCTGAATAAGAGTCATTGTCGTGTTTTGCGTTTTAACTACTGATACAAGTATGATGCATTCGCTATCATGGCTAGATGCGTAATGATAATGATAGTATGAACTGGTGATAAATATTGATAAACAGGCAATAACTAAACGGTAATTTACGTGGAACACAAATTCTGATGTTCCAGCTTAAATCGAACTACAACAACGACCTGAAAATACGAGGCAACGGATATGAAAAAAGTTTAATAAATGCCATATTCGCTTCATTGTTTTTCATCATTTGGATCTTTATTTCACCTCTTTTTTCCCGTTTACTCTTTACGTCGGACTTTGATTAACGAGAGAAAACCTCTACATGAGTATGCATACACATGTATGTATATATATATACATATACACACACATATATACGTGCACACACACACACACACACACACACACACACACACACACACACACACACACACACAACACACACACACACACACACACACACACACACACACACACACACACACACACACACACACACACACACACACACACACACACACATATGCATATATATTTAAACATTAAATAAAGGAACTGAATATGAAGTTGATTTAGAGAGTTCCATCCTCTCACGTCGACGATTTTGGGAGATTTTAAGTCCTTCACAACGAGCCTCATTAGAGCTGATTAATTAGTAAAATTTTGCCAGCCCTGATTGCTCGCATTTACTCACACAATTTGCCAAGAAAAACAATTATTCATAGAAAGCTATTATGGATTGAAATGCTGAAATTTGAAAGGAGTATTAATATATGTTTATCCATCTATAACTCTATTGATATCGATATATATAATTTGAATATATATATATATATAAATATATGAATATATATATATATATATATATATAATATATATATACTATATATATATATATAAACACACACACACACAAAACACACACACACACACAAAACACACACTCAACACACACAACCACCACCGCGCGCGCGGACAACTATGCAAGCTTATAATATTATATATATATAATAATATATATTATAATATTATATATATAATATTATAAATATAGATTATATATATTATGTATGTATGTATGTATTATATATATATATATATATATATATATATATATATATATATATATATATATATATACATATACACACACACATATATATATCTATACACACATATATACACATATTTGTGTGTGTGTGTGGGGGGGGGTGTATACACACATACAAACATACTCAGATAAACATGCGCACGTACACACACACACACACATACAAATATATCTGTGAATGTTTGTGCACACACACACACACACACACACACACACACACACACACACACACACACACACACACAAACACACACACACACACACACACACACACACACGATGTGCGTGACAAACGTACTTCAAAAACTATATTCCAAAGAGATATGGTAATGAATCCAAAACCATTAAAACTGTTTTTCCGGTATTGACGACCGTACCAGTAACATCATCAAAGTCAGGGAAGCTGTGTTATCAGTGGCAACAAATGCATAAACGGGGCTTTTCCAACTCAAATACCGTGTATTTTCATAAGCAGAAAAACATCTTGACTTCTTGAGACGCTGGCTATTTCTTATTCAAATTTATATTCAACATTTCACAGAGGCGTTCTTATTTATCCATCGCCAATCTGTCTGTCTCTATCTCTCTGTCTACTTGTTTATCCGTCTGTCTATCTATCTCTCATGTTTATGTACTTTTATGTTAATCTATCCTTCATCTCTCATCTATCACTTTTTAGAACAGCACACACACACACACACACACTCCCTCCCTCCCCTCTCCCCCGACTTGCGAAGGACGTCCTGCCATGCATATCCTCAGCTGCCGAAGGAATCCAGAGCAACGACACAACCGCTTCCTTGGGACTCGGCAGCGAATATCCATTCCTTGAGATTTCTCTTGGGTCACGCTCAGCCACGCCCTTCCAGTGGTGTTATTTGATTTAGCGATTCCCTTATTCTCTGTCTTTCTTGTTCTTTGTCCTTTTGTCTTTGTAAGAGGTGTTGGAATCAGTACACGGAGGGAAGTGGGGGGGAAGTGTGTGTTTTTTTTTTCGTGGTGGTAGAGGAATGTTCTTTACGGGGGGGGGGGGGGGTAGGAATCGGGTGGGTGGGTAAGGTGGGGTGGTAATTCTGAATGTATTGCGTTGTAATCTGTTTATTTCCCTGTGCTTCTGTACGCGCTGTAATACGTATATCGTAAACAAAGACTGATTCATATACACACACAGGCATACACACACACATGCACACAGACAAATGCGCTTCA
>NC_051411.1:1966680-1970083 GCF_015228065.2 Penaeus monodon
TCTCTCTCTCTCTCTCTTCTCCCCCCTCCCCCTCCTCTCTCTCTTCCTAAATATGAATCTAAAAAAGAAAAAACAGTTGATCAAAATGCATAAGCGAATTTACGATGAAAACAACCCTCAAGCTGAGAGACTCAATACATCAATTTTTTTCAGGTAAAAAAAAAGAAAAAAAAGAAAAGAAAAGAAAATAGAAAGCAAAAATAATTTTCGATTTCAATAATTACTTTTGCAGTAGATCGACAGGAAAATATATCAACACGCAATTGAGATGATGAGTCTGCAATTAGCGAGGCCGGATCGACACTTTTAGTCCTTTGGGATTCTTTTAATGTATGAGGTTAAAGGTTATGTTCTAAGACGAGGTTGTGGCGAGGCGAGGCGGAGTGGAGTTCGGGATTTATTTGTTATTAAAAGAAAAAAATGTTTATCAATTTATCATCATTATTCTGGAAAATGGGGGGGGGGTGGGGTTGAGTTGGGTATGGAGATCGTGTGGGTTTGTGTGTGTATGTGTGTGTGTGTGTGTGGTGTGTTGTGTGTGTGTGTGGGGTGTGTTGTGTGTGTGTGTGTGTGTGTGTGTGTGTGTGTGTGTGTGTGTGTTGTGTGTGTGTGTGTGTGTGTGTGTGTGTGTGTGTGTGTTTGTTTGTGTGTGTGTGTTTGTTTGTGTGTGTATGTGTGTGTTTGTTCGTTTATTTGTTTGTATTCATGTTTATCTGTGTATCTGTGAATATCTATTTTTATGTTTGCGAGCGAGCGACAAAAATACAAAGAATATGACACAGAGAGAAACAAAAACGCTATTACAATTGAAATATGAGACCGTGTTTCTTTTACACCGATATCCTTGTTTCAGCGTCAGTCAGTGTAGTGTATATGATTTTTTTTGTTTTTGTCAAATATATCTCTTTTGTCTGTCTGTCGTTCCTTGTTTCTCTCTTTCTCCCGCTTTCTCTTACTTTCTGTCTGTCTATTTGTCTATCTGTTGGTCTTTCTTTCTCTCTCTCCCTCCCTCCCTCTCTCTCTCTCTCTCTCTCTCTCTCTATCTATCTATCTGTCTCTCTATCCATCAATATAATCATATACGTATATATGTACATAAACACCCACAAACACCCACACACACACACACACACACACACACACACACACACACACAAGCACACACACACAAACACAATACATATAATGACACAGAAAAAAAGCATCAACCAATCTCAGTGAACAAACAAACAAACATGCAAATGAGCAAGTCCAGCGGCGACGTCTGCTCTGATCTCGGAGGGAAATCTCTGAACACCAAACATCGCTGACAAGATTCTGATAGAGAGGAACGGAGGCAACACTGCAACTCTGATCGCATTTTGTGGTGAGTGTTTGGCGTTCTCTAACCCCATTTCTCCTGCTCCTCCTCCTCCTGGTCTCATTCTCGGTCTGTCTGTTTGTCTGTGTGTGTTTGTCTCTCTCTCTGTCTCCCTCCCTCTGTTTCTTTGTCTCCATTCTTTTTTCCCTCCCACCCTCCTCTTCCTCTCTCCCTCTTCCTCTTTCGTTCTCTCTCTCCCCATCCTCTTTTCCCTCCCACTCCTCCTCTTCCTCCTCTCTCTCTCTCTCTCTCTCTCTCTCTCTCTCTCTCTCTCTCTTTCGTTCTATCTTTCTCCGCCCTTCCTTCCCTCTCTCCCTACTCTCTCACCTCTTCCACCTCCTCATCCCTCTCCTCTCCCCCTCCTCCTCTTCCCCATCCAACGAACCCTCCTCCCTCTCTTCTCCCCCTATCCCTTTGTCCCTTCCCTACCCCCCTTCCCCAACCCCCCTTCCCCTCCCCCTCCCCCAATCCCCCTTTGGCCATCACGTGGAGTGGAGACAGAGAGAACTGGAAGACCGAGGCCACTAAGGTTGAGTGAATATACGAATCCCTTTCAGTTCTTGTGTTGTTGGGTCTTCGTCTTAGCTGTAGGGAGATTGGAGGGAGGTGAGAGAGGGAGGGAGGGAGAGACAGATGAGAGAGAGAGAGAGAGAGAGAGAGAGAGAGAGGGGAGAGAGGGGAGAGGGAGAGAGAAAAGAGGAGGAGAGAGAAAGAAAAAAAAAAAAGGAGAGAGGGAAGGAGAGGGAGAAGGGGAGAGAGGAGAGAGGAGAGAGAAGGGAGAGAGAGAGAGAAGAAGAAGAGAAGAAGAAAGGAGGGAAGAGAAAGGGTGGGGACGGGAGAGAGAGGGAAGGGAGAGGGAGAGAGAAAAGACACACAAAGAGGAAGAAGAGAGAGAAGAGGAAGAGAGAAGAGAGAGAGGAGGAGAGGAAGAGAGAGAGGAGGAGAGAGAGGAGAGAGAGAGGGGAGAGAGAGAGAGAGAGAGGAGAGGAAAAAGCAAAGAAAAAAATTTTTAGTAAAAAAAATTTTGCATTTAAATTTGAATGAAGTGTGAAAGTTCGATTGCTTTTCAAAATTTCCCAAGGAAAAAGGAAAATCCAGGGCTTTAAAACGTAGCAGGGCCAACCGAAACAGGGCATAGATAGTTTAGTAAAAATGCATGCATAAAAACATCTACATACATAAATTACATACTTTGCATACATAATAATTAAATAATACATAAAATACTTTACAAAACATATTTTAAACATAAAATAAAAAACGTGTGTTTTTCAACTTTTTTTATGAAATGTATGTGTATGTGCCCTCTGTCCCTGCGTGGTCTGCAGGATATTGCAAAGTAAAATGGGAAGTTTTTAAATACTTAGTCAAGGGATAACCACCCCAAAACACACCCAAAAACCCCACACACCCCACCCACAAAAACAAAACCCCACACAAACATACATAACACACACATACCGAGCATTGCAGCCATGCATTGCAACCCCACAACCGGGAAATTCACATCCAGCTTTTTTTGCATGTGGCGGCAGGGGAAGCTTTTTTGAGCGTGACTCCCTCCCCCAAAAGTTTGGTCGTCAATGGCGGGGAAATCTTTTTTATGGAGAGAAAAATGACTCACGGGCCCCAAATGTGACAGATATATAGTCGGCAAGGAGGGTCCAGAAAAGGGGGCCCTTTTGCTTTGAAGCGGAGGGTCTGGTTTTCCCCTGGGAAAAAAACGGTTTAAAGGGGGGGGGGTTTGGGGGCCCTTTTTTTTGGGTTTTTTTTTTTTTTTTTTGGGGGGGGGTTTTGGGTTTTTTTTTTTTTTTTTTTTCTCTTTCTTTCTTTCTTTTTTCTTTCTCTCTTTTTCCCCCCCCCCTCATTTTTTTTTTCTCCTTTTTTTCCCCCCCCCTTTTTTTTCTCTCTCTCTAATTTTTTCTTTCTTTCCCCTTTTTTTTTTTTTTCTCTCCCTTTTTTTTTCTCTCTCCCCCTTTTTTCTTTCCCCTTTTTTTCCTCCTCTCTCTTTTTTTTCCCCCCTTTTTTTTTTTTTCTCTCTTC
>NC_051411.1:1977683-1980183 GCF_015228065.2 Penaeus monodon
TGTTCCTTGCAACCTCGCAGACTTGGGCGTACATTCATATGTATTCACACACACACACACACACACGTACACACACACACACACACACACACACACACACACACACACACACACACACACACACATACACACACACACACACACACAGACACACACATACACACACACAACCACAGCCACATGGACGTCGATACATCAATGCAGACATGAGGACGAACATCAATCAGTGCACATTCTCCCTCGGCCACAGCGCACCCGCTTTCGCCGACGAGGAAAAAGTTAAAAAAATATTCCCGAGATGCGCAGTTGCAGTAATTGCAAAGCGCCGAGAATATACTTCTCTTTCTTCTTCTTCTTTTTTCCCTTCTGAGATAAGATGATGTAGATAATCTCAAGGGAAAAAAGGAGACAATGCCTCCTCTTGATGAGACGGATACTTCGAGGAAAACTTTTGTGCGAGGTGCAAAAATCTAATGCGGGGGAGAAGATGGAAGAGGTGGAGGAGGAGAGGTGTTAATAAGAATGGAAGAGCGTGAGAAAAGATCCACATTCACACACACACACACACACACACACACACACACACGTAACAAACGAATACATCAATACATGGATACGTATAGATTCACAAAAAAATGCTCCGATACACACACGTGTATAAGCATATTTGCACATCAAGGAATAAACATTCTCACGTCAATAGAAATCTGTGTTCACGCACATAGACACACACACTCTCTCTCTCTAACACACACACACACAGACACACACACACACACAAACGCACACTATAACCTCCCCCTTTCAAATAGCGTAATACTTAAGATATCATAAATAGAAAATATTCAGTAATTCCCAATGCTTATTTTTACTAACTGATCAAATTGACCACGAGGGTTGTAATGAAATAACAATATAATGATTTATTACAGTTTATTGAAATATGTACATTATAGATATCTGTATATTTTGACTCGATATACACCATAATGATAGAAATAGCAGTAGCACGAATAATGATAAGGATGATAATAATCACAGTGATAATGATGAAAATGGTAATGATAACGATGATGACGACATTAAAGATGACTGTGATAATGACACTACTAATGATAATAATAATAATACCAACGACAAAAGAGGAATGGTGATAACAACAATGATAATAATCTCATTACAAAAATAACAGCAACAATAAAAGATATGTAAGCTAACCGATAATGATATCGATAAGAGTGATGACAGCAATAATTATAATGAGAATCGTAATGATAATAAATTGCTATTGACAGTCCAGTAATTGTGATGACAGAAAACATAACAATTGCAACAACCAATAAAAATATACAGTGACATTTATGATAATGAAGAATATATAGACCAGAAAAAAGGAATTACAGAGCAGTCTAATCTATAGAAAAATTTAATATCAAAGCGTCTCGAAAGTAAAAAACAACAACAACAACAACAAAAACGCATACCTATATATCCATGCATATTATGCAACCCAAACACACTCCTATAATCACCTACCAAGATATATTTACACATAAAAAGAAATACAAAGAAGGTAATGCGTGGTACAAAGAGGGAATGAGACGGAGCCACTGTTAGGAAGGAACTTTTCGAGTCCAGATAGCACTCCTCATCAGACGACGAAACCGAAATGGATCCTCTGTGTCCATCTTATTACCTGATGACTTGTCTAATATATTTCGAAACGTCATTATTTATTGTTCCTACCTTACTGTGACTGTTCCATTCCACATCTATATATCTATATCTATATCTATGTCTATATCTATATCTATATCTATATCTATATCTATATCTATAACTATCTATCTGTCTATCTGTATATCTTTCAACATAGCCATCTGTATATCTGTCTGTCCTTCTATCTGCATATCTATCTATCTATATATCTATCTATCTATCTGTCCATTTATCTGTCTCTTAATCTATCTAACCACACACACACACACACACACACACACACACACACACACACACACACACACACACACACACACACATACACACACACACACACACACAGACACACACATACACACACACAACCACAGCCACATGGACGTCGATACATCAATGCAGACATGAGGACGAACATCAATCAGTGCACATTCTCCCTCGGCCACAGCGCACCCGCTTTCGCCGACGAGGAAAAAGTTAAAAAAATATTCCCGAGATGCGCAGTTGCAGTAATTGCAAAGCGCCGAGAATATACTTCTCTTTCTTCTTCTTCTTTTTTCCCTTCTGAGATAAGATGATGTAGATAATCTCAAGGGAAAAAAGGAGACAATGCCTCCTCTTGATGAGACGGATACTTCGAGGAAAACTTTTGTGCGAGGTGCAAAAATCTAATGCGGGGGAGAAGATGGAAGAGGTGGAGGAGGAGAGGTGTTAATAAGAATGGAAGAGCGTGAGAAAAGATCCACATTCACACACACACACACACACACACACACACACACGT
>NC_051411.1:1992683-1995183 GCF_015228065.2 Penaeus monodon
ACACACACACACACACACACAAACACACACACACACACACACACACACACACACAAACACACACACACACACACACACACACAACACACACACACAAACACACACACACAGAAACATTGTTTTTGTACGCAGGCTGATTCACAAATCAACCTGCCTTTCTGTTCGAGAGCAAAAAACTCTTGGCGTAAACCTCCCAGCGCGGACTGTACATCTGTCGCATTTGGTTGCGAGTCAATCTCTCTCCATAAAAGAGATTTCTCAGCCATTGACAACCGAGCACTGGGGCGAGGCAGTCATGGGCACCAAAGCACTCTGCAACCATCATGCAAAACGCTGGAGTGTGAACCTGCTACATGGGGGCTGCAGTGTATCGTTGCAATGCTATGCATGTGAGAGTTTTGAATTTGATCAGTGCGTTCTTTTGTTTATTATTTTATTTTTTTTATCACCTTCATTATCACATTCATAATTACCCAATGATAAGAGAGATGATAAACTTAATTAGAATAGACAATAACAATATGATGATAATAATGATACTTTTGAAGGGGATTATTGTTAATATTAATAAAAAAAGACTAGATTTTTAAAAAGTAATTAGTCATATGGCTTAAAGATAAAATATTTCATGCTAATTTAGTAAAACATATCAACATTCTGCATCAGAAAGAAAAGGTTACTGTGTACTTGTGTGTGTTTATGTGAGTTTGTGTGAGCAAGTGAGATAGACAGATAATGAGAAAAGGAGAGGAAGATATAAAAGGAGGAAGAAGAAGAAGAAGAAGCAGAAGAGAGAGAGAGAGAGAGAGAGAGAGAGAGAGAGAGAGAGAGAGAGAGAGAGAGAGAGAGAGAGACAGAGAGAGAGAGAGAGAGAGAGAGAGAGAGAGAGAGAGAGAAAGCTATAGAGATAGAGATAGAAAGTTGGATAGATAGAGATAGATAGTAAGATAGACAGAGATAGATAGATAGATAGATAGAGAGATCTAATACTATACTCCATCCAATTTAAAGGAAATGAAAAACTGGCAACTCACCCTAGACCCAAAAGCAATCCGTTTCGCTAAATATTTTTTAACAGAAATGAAATAAAGTAAAAAAGTTCATGCAGAAAAAGAAAAAGAAAAAGAAAATAAGAAAAGAAACGAAAAGAAAGAAAGAAAGAAAGAAAAAAAAGAATATATATATATATATATATATATATATATATATATATATATATATATATATATATATATATATATATATATATTACTCTTACGTAACAGCTGATTAGAAAATAAAGGGAAAAACAATTTAATAAGGCTTAAGTTGCCAATTACTCTTTTACCTGAGATTAAACGCAATTTCAGCATAATTTTTACATATTTAAATTTTTTTCTTGCTCTCGCCCCGAATTGCTGTGTGATTTTACGTGGTTAGAAGTATGAATATGTAACTGACATCCTATTAACCAGCGCATATGTTGCCTGTCCCTTGAGTTAATATTCATATCAGAGAGATAAAGAGAAAGAAAGAGAGAAAAAAATAATGTAGTGCATTTACTTTCATAGATTTCAAGGTTTTTACTATGGCAAATAGCCTGAGGGAAAGAGAGGAGAGAGAGAGAGAGAGAGAGAGAGAGAGAGAGAGAGAGAGAGAGAGAGAGAGATAGATAGATAGATAGATAGATAGATAGATAGACAGACAGATAGATAGATAGATAGGTAGACAGACAGACAGACAGAGCAAAAGAGTGACAGATAAAGACATACACAGATAGATATATAGACAGATAGATAAATAGATAGATAGAGAAATACATTGTCCACCATTTTTGCAGCGCGAAATAATTTTGTTTGCGTCAGGTTTACATTTAACATTCTGAAGACATTTTTTCTCCCTCTCTTTTGAAGTGTTTTATAAGTATTGGCTCTGGAAACTTTTACATTTATGCAAATTTTCCGCGGCCAAGTCGAAAACTTAGAACATAATGCTCGGGACATTTTTATACAGAAACAACAGCGAAAAGAAATTGATGCTATAGATTGTAAGACCATTTCAGTCTCCAAAGTTCAGCTGAAGTTGTGCCCCAGATGTAGAGAGAAAGAGAAAAAGAGGGAGGGAGAGAGAGAGAGAGAGAGAGAGAGAGAGAGAGAGAGAGACAGAGAGAGAGAGAGAGAGAGAGAGAGAGAGAGAGAGAGAGAGAGGAGAGATGGGGGCGAGGGAGGGAGGGAGGGAAGAGAGAGAGAGGAGAGAGAGAGAGAAGAGAAGAGAGAGAGAGAGAGAGAGAGCAGAGGGGGCAAAAGAAAAAGAAGAAAGAGAAGAGAGTAGAGGGAGGAGAGAGAGAGAGGGGGGAGGGAGGGAGGGAGAGAGGAAGAGAGAGAGAGAGAGAGAGAGGGGAGGAGAGAGAGGGAGGGAAGAGAGAGAGAGAGAGAGAGAGAGAGAGAGAGAGAGAGAGAGAGAGACGAGGGAGGAGAGAGAGAGAGAGAGAGAGAGAGAGAGAGAGAGAGAGAGATACACA
>NC_051411.1:2000183-2007683 GCF_015228065.2 Penaeus monodon
CCTTCTTACTTTCTCTATCTCTGCCTGTCTGCTTGTTTCTCTCTCTTCCTCCCTCTCCCCTCTTTCTTCTTCCTCTCTCTCTCACCCTCTCTTTCACTAATCCCTTCCCCCCTCTCACCCTTCCCGCCTCCTCTCTCTCTCTTTTTCATATCCCTCTTGCACAAACACTCTCTCTTTGGAATAAAAGGTGAGTCAGATGTAAAAAAAAACAAAAAAAAAAAAAAAACCTTGTTCCATCAGACATTTGTTCGTCTGCATTTTCTCAAAGGAAGTCAAATTAATTAAAAATTATTTCCGACAGAAATGGGAATAACTGACAGGAATATGAATTTACATTTCCCGGCGGCCAAATTACCGTGAAAAATGAAGAAAACTGTCAGCGTGCCAAAGAAAATGTGGGATGAAATGAGGAGTTTTGTAAACGAGAATAAATAAAAAAAAAAAAAAAAAAAAAAAAAAAAAAGGAGGATTATAATAAAAACAACAATGGAGAAAAAACATATACAGACACATACACAAACACACACACCCACACCCACACACTCACACACAAACACACACACACAACTCACACACTCACACACAAACACACACCCACACACACAAACACACACCCACACACCCACACACAAACACACAAACACACCCACACACCCACACACTCACACACAAACACAAACACACACATTTTTCTTCCTTTCTTTTCTCTTTCTCTATTTTTAGGGGGGGGGGGCATACATATACAATATATACCCTTATTGCATCTTCACCCATTGTGTTCTACTGTGACGCCCAAAGCTCTTAAAAGTCGTTTTAGTCTATTTGTCTCGTTTTCTTTGTTTCGTCATCACTAATTCACGTTGATGTCTTTCTTGGAAGCGATTACAACACTATGTTGATATTGCATGCTGGGAATGATCAATATAGCTACAATGAAGATGTAAGAAGAAGAAAAAAAGAATGTAAGAGGGAGAGGAAGCAGTTGAATTGAAAAATATTTATATCTATATCTATATCTATCTATCTATCTATCTATCTATCTATCTATCTATCTATCTATCTATCTATATATATATAGATATATATATATATATATATATATATATATATATATATATATATATATATATATATGCGTGTGTGGTATATATACACACACATATATACACTCATAGACAAATATATATATATATATATAATTATATATATATATATATATATATATATATATATATATATATTATATATATATATATATTATATATATATATATATATTCATATAACAAGGCATTATAAAGACACACACCTGCACTGGATGTGAAATCTTTTGGTAAAACTTTTCCTGTGAATTTGCCTTGTGACGGACGTTTGCAATGCTAAGTAGCCTGTGACTGCTCTAGGTAGCCTTGAGCCTCTTAGAACTGGTAAGAGGCATAATCGGTATCCTGCGCGTTGTGTTTCGGACAAGTGAAGGGAATACCTGAATATTGTGGAGAGCTTTTGTCTGGCCTTGAAGAAGATTATTTATGTAAGGCTGAGATGTGTGTATGTTTTGTGTTGACATGGGCGCGGGGCATGGCGGAGGATTTTGATCTCTCTGTCTCTGGTCTCTCCTATCTCTTTGCTTTCCCTCACTTCCTATCCCTCTCTTATACGAGTCTTTTCCTTCAACTTCTCCTTCTTCTCCCTTTCTCCCTCTTACTCCCTTTCACCTTCTCTCTATCTGCCCCTTCTTTCACCATCTATCGCTATCTCTCCCCCTTTTCCCATCATCTCTCCTTTTTTCTCCTTCCCTCCTTTTCTCCCCATTCCTCTCTCGTCCCTCCCACTATCTCTCTCTTTATTTCTCTCTCTCATTCCCTCACTCAATCTCTCTGTCTTCTTTCTCGCTTCCCCTCGTCTCTCTCTCTTTCTCTCTCTCTCCTCTTTCTCTCCCTCTCCCTCTCAAACCTTCCTCTTTCATCTCCCCCTCTCCTTCCTCTCTCACCCCCCTCCCACCCCCGTCTCCCCTACTCCCTTTCTTTCTCCCCCCTTTCCCCTCCTTCCTCTCCCCTTCCCCCATCCCCCTCTCCCACCCCCTCTCTCACCCCCTTACCCCCACCACCCCTCCCCCTCCCTCCCTTTCATTCACTCCCCTCAAGCGACGTCTATCTTCCCGACGTCGAACCAGTGCACGCTGCCCAGAGCCTCGGAAGTTGCCGGGAGAGATCTGGAAAGGGGGGCGGGGGGCGGGGAGATCTGGAGGGGGACCGGGGGGGCGGGGGAGGTATGGGGGACGAGGGGAAGAGAGAGAGAGTCGTCCTCCTGGCTACGGTTGCCTGGTCGTTCTATTTCTTCATGAATATTTCGGTCGTCATTGAGGACAAGGTTCTGCTGCGACGGAATTGGCTGGATGCGGAGATGACGGCGGGGAAGGTGGGTGGTCGCGGGGAGAGGCTGAGATAGGATGGGGAAGGTGGGGAGGAAGAAGAAGAAGAAGAGAAAGAGGGAGGGGGAGAGAAAGAAAAGGATGGGTGGAGAAGAAGAGGAGACAGAGGGAGGGGGAGAGAAAGAAAAGGAAGGGCGGAGGAGAAGAAGAAGAGGAAGAGGGAGAGGTAGAAAAAGATGGCTGGAGGTGAAAAAAATGATGAGAAGGAAGAGGAAGAGGGAGAGGAGGAAAAGGATGGGTGGAGGAGAAGAAGATGAGGAGGAGGTTTGGGGAAGAAGAAAGAGGGGAGGAGGAAAAAGGGAAGGGAAAAGGGTTTGGGGGAGGGTGAAAATTAGGGGGAATAGGAAGCGGAAAAGGGAAAAAGAAAAAGGGAAAAAAAAAAATGGGTGGAGGGAAGAAGTGACGAAGAAGATGAAATAAAAAGAAGAGAAAAAAAGGAAGAGAAGGTGGGGCAACCGAAAGAAGAAAGGGGGCGGGGGAAATGGGGAAAAAAAAAGAGAGAGCTGGAAAAGAAGAAAAAGAAGAAGAAGAAGAAGAAGAAGAAGAAGAAATAGGTGGGATGGAGGTCGCAGAAAATATGTAAGGGTGGGAAAAAAAAACAAAAAATTTCCCTTTCAAAAGCACGTAATTTTTGTTGTACCTCCCTCTCTCATCCGTATGTCTCTCTCTCCTCTCTCTCCTTCTCTCTCTTTTCTCTCTCTCTCCTTTTCTCCTCTCTCATCTCTCTCTCTTTCTCTTTTTCTCTTCCCCCTCTCTTCCCTTTTCTCTAAACTATCTGCTACTGTCTATTTTATTATCCTTTTATCTATCTAACTATCTATCTATCTATCTATCTATCTATCTTTTTATTTTCTATTATCTTCTATCTATCTGGCCCATCATCTTCTAAAATTAAAAAAATATCATAAAAATTATGTGGGCTATGTATGGGGGGTGTGTTTGTTTGTATTGGTGTGTGGGGGGGCACATACTTTCATTCACACTACCTAAAACCCTTTTTTATCAGCTGCAGCTTTAGGGGAAAGGAGTTTTTAAGTAAAAGCCCAAAAAAGGAGAGAGAGAGGAGAGAAGATAAAAAAGAAACGAGGGAAAAGATAAGATGGAACGAAAAAGGGAAGAGGGTTTAAGAAACGTTCCGTTGGGGGGGGAAAAATTGTTTGAAAAAGGGAAAAATTTAAAAAAAAACTACGGCGACCCTCTCCGTCCCCCTCCTTTGGGACCCCCCCTCCCCTGGTCCTTTTCTCTCTTTTTCTCTCTTCCTTTTTTCTTCTCTCCCTTTTTTCTCTCTCTCTCCCCTGGGCTCTCTCTCTATTTCCTCTTTCTTTTCCCTTTTCTTCTTCTCTCGCTAAATCCCCCTCTCTCTCTCTCCTCTCTCTCTCTCTCTCCCCTCTCTCTCCCTTCTCTCCCCCCCCTCTCTCTCTCCCTTCTCTCTCTCTCTTTTCTCTCCTCTCTCTTTCCCCCCTCTCTCTCTCTTTCCCTTTTTTCTCTCTCTCTTTTCCCTTTTCCAATTTTTTCCCCCATTTTCTCTCTCTCTCTCTCTTCCCTTCTTTCCCCTTTTTTCTGGGCCCCCCCCTCTTTTTTTTCTTTTCTCTCTACTCTCTCTCTCTCTCTCTTTCTCCTCTCCTCTCCTCTCCTCTCTCCCCTCTCTCTTCTTCTTTCTTTCTCCCCTCTCTCTCCTCCTCTCTCTCTCTCTCCCCCTTTCTTCTCTCTTCTCTCCCTCCTTCTGTCTTCTCTTCTTCTTCTCTTCTTCTTCTTTCCTCTCTCTTCCCCTCTCCTTTCTTCTCTTCCCTGTCTGTCTTCCCGTTTTGTTCTGTTTTGGGGGGGGGGGGCCCGCCTGTCTGTCGTCTGCTGTCTGTCTGTCTGTCTGTCTGCTGTTTTCTCTCTCTCTCTCTTCCCTGTCCCCCCTCTTCTCTCTGTCCCCCTCTGTCTTTTTGTTTTTGTCTGTCCCGTCTGTCCTGTTTTGTTGGCTGTCCCGTCGTCTGTCTTTTTCTTCCTCTTCTTCGTTTTCTCCTCTGTCCTTTTCCCCTCTCTCTCTCTCGCTCCCTGGGCTGCTCTGTTTTTCCCGTCTGCTGTCCCCTTTTGTCTGGTTCCCCTTTTTTCTTTCCCTTCCGGCTTTCTCTCTTTTCTCCTCTCCCCTCTCTCTCTCTCCTCTTCTCCCTCTCTCTCTCTTTTTTCTCTCCCCCCCCTGTCTGTCTCTTTTTCTGTCTTTTTTGTCTTTTTCCTGTCTGTTCCCGTTTTTGTCTCTCTTCCTTTCCCCTTTCCTTTCCCCTCTTTCTTTCTTTTCTTTTTCTCTCTTTTCTCGCTCTCTTTTTTGCTCTCTCCCCCTCTTTCTCTCTCTCTCTCTCTCTCCTCTTTCTCTCCCTCCCCCCTTCTTCTCTTCTCCCCTTTTGTCCTGTTTTTGTCTGTCCCGTCTGTCTTTTCTGTCTGTCCTTGGGTTTCTGTCTCTTTTTCTCTTCTTCCTTTCCTTCTCTCTTCTCTTCCCCTCTCTCTCCTTTCCCCTCTCTCTCTCCCTCTCTCTTTTTTTCTCTTTTTCCTCCCTATCTTTTTCTTTTGTCTTTTGGGCTGTCTTCCTTCCCCTTTTTTTTCTTTTCCCTTTTTCCCTTTTTCTGCTGTCCTTGTCTGTTGTTTGTCTGTCTCTTCTTCTTCTTTTGCTTCTTCTTTTCTCTTTTCTCTCTCTCTCCCCCTCTCTCCCTTTTTCTCTTCTCTTTCTTCTGCTTTCTTCTCTCCTTTTTGTTTTGGTTTTCCCCCTTTTTGGGCGTTGGGGGCCCTTTCCCCCCCCCCCCCTTTTTTTTTTTTTTAAAACCCCTCCAATTTTTGGGTCTTTTTCCGACCCCCTTTACATTTTTTTTTTAGGTTTTGGGAGGCTTTTTTTGGGGTTCTGCTTCCCGTCCCCGTTGGGGGCCCCCCCCCCTTTCGGAGGATATTTAAAAAGGGATAAGGGGGAAAAAAAAGAAAGGGAAGAAAAAAAAGGGGATGAGAAAAGGGAGAGAACGGGGGTCGTTGGGTTTTTTTGGGGGGGGGGGGGGTTTTTTTTTTTTTTTTTTTTTTTTTTTTGGGGGGGTGGGTGGGGGGGGGGGGGGGGGGGGGGGGGGGGGGGGGGAAATAAAATCAGAATAACAAAAAAAAAATATTTTAAAATAAATACAACCCCCCCACACAACACACAAAACCCCACCACACCAACACACACACACACACACCCCAAAAAATTTTTAAAATTAAAATAAATTTAAAAAAATATATAAAATAAAAAAAAAACACCAAAAAATTTTAAAAAAAATAAAAAGGTATAATATAATAATATAATATATCGGAGATATTATTTTAATATAATATATATTATGTTTTAATATTTAAAATACTAAAATTATATTTGTAAAAATATAATTATTTTATAATTTATTTTTTTTAATATAAAATAATATATAGATTTTATATATAAAATATTGTATATATATATTTTATAAAAAAAATATTATAATATAATTAAAATAATATATATATATAATATATCTAAAAAAAATTAAAATTTATATTATATTTTAATATATTTTATATATATATTTTATATATAATTTTATATATGTTATATAATTTTAATTTGATAAATTTATTTATATAATTTTATATAAAATTTTTTATATATATATATAAAAAATTTTTTTTATTATTTTAAAATATATATTACCCAATTTTATTTTTATAAAATATATATATTATATAAAATTATATTTTTATTTTTTATTTTTAATTTATATATATATTATTTATATATATTGTGTGGGGGTGTTGTGTGTGTGTTTTGTAAAACCCCCACATACACAAAACACACAGTGAAAGGGGGGAGGAGAGAAAAAGAGAAAAAAGGGGCCGGGGGAAAAGGGGGAAGAAGGGGAGAAAGAGAGGGAGAGAGAGAGAGAGAGGGGAGAGAGAAGGGCAGGGGAGAGAGAGGAGGAGAGAGAAACACAAACCACAACACACACACATGCACAACCAAAAGCAACACACATGCACAACACACACCCGCACACACCACCCCACACCCGCCACCACACAACAAACCCGCGCGCGCGTGCCCACAGATATACGGGGGTGTATTCTTTTAAGTTGTTTTTTTTCGAAAGTTTTCCCGGGCCTCGGTCCATGAGGGTCCCCGGGGCGAGGTTTTTGCTTCTCACCTGCCTTGACAGTTTCCCGAATAGTAAATGTTTTTAGTCGGGCGGCGGCTCGGGTGGAAATAAACGAAGCCCCCAAAAACCCCCCCACAAAAGTAGGCGTAGAGAGGTCTGGTTGTTTGCTCTCTCTCCCTCAAAACTCCCCGGGGTTTGACCTCCTGTCTCTCTATTCCGCCTTCCCCGTTTTCTCTCTTCTTTTTCCCCTCTTTTATCTCCTTATTCCCCCTTTTCCCCCCCCCCTTTTTCTCTCTCTCTCTTTTCTCCCCTCTAAAATCTCCCCTCTCTCTTTTTCTCTCTTCTCCTTCTTTTTCTCTCTCTTCTCTCTCCCCTTTTTTCTCTCTCTCTCTCTCTCTACCTTGAGCCTCTTCTCTCTCTCTCTCTCTCTCCTTCCTCTTTCTCTCTCTCCCCCCTTCCCACTTTCTCTATTCTCTCTCACGCACGCACCACCCCACACACACACACACACACACACACACACACACACACAAAACACACAAACACAACCCAACCCCACACACACACACACACACACACACACACACAACATATATATATATGTGTGTGTGTGTGTGTGTGTGTGTGTGTGTGTGTGTGTGTGCATGTGTGTATGTGTACGTGTGCGTGTATATATATGTGTGCGTCTGCGTCTGTGTATGGGAGTCGAATGACTAATCCCCAGAAACCCAGAATCTAAGCATTAATATCCCCTCAACGAGACGTGAAACCCTCGCTATAAACCCGCCTTGTAATAAGGCCACATTCAATATAACATAAGCAATGCCGAGCCAAGAAAACTTGCGGGACAATAGCTTAACGCGTCCAATTGCAGCGTAACAAACGGCATACGGATTTCTATAATCGTAAAGGGAACGCTCATCCTCGCTAAGGTATGATA
>NC_051411.1:2047683-2052683 GCF_015228065.2 Penaeus monodon
ACACGACTACTAGGGACCGACGCAAAATAAACACAGTGCCTGCATCAATTCTCGTTTTCTGTAGAATTGCTAGGTCTTTAACAAAAATGATTCTCAGGTCAGTCTCTGAATATTTGTGTGTGTGTGTGTGTGTGTGTGTGTGTGTGTGTGTGTGTGTGTGTGTGTGTGTGTGTGTGTATTGTTTGTACGTGCGTATGTATATATATGTATATGTATATACATATATACAAGTGCTGGTGTCTCTGTGTGCATTTATGTTAATGGATCCTCGCATTCACGTATGTATCTGCACACACACTTTACACACATGTGTCAGTAGGCTCTGCTGGAAACAACTTCCCTGTGCCACTCGCTACGGAAACCCTCGAAAAATTCTCCAGATCAAATTAGCCCAGAAGCCCGCTGAGGGGAAATGTAACATCCGCAGCTTTTCATCTCCGCTCTCTCTGTGCGCCGAGGGAAGATGAAGACGCGTAGGCCAAGACAGCACATCCTGGAATACGAGAGGAGGATTCAAGCACTTGCAGAAATCCTCCAAGACCGGGCGGGAAGGAGGGGGGGGGGAGAGGACCAGGGCGTCGCGAGGAAAGTGGAGACTGAGGGGAAACGTAGGAATTAAAGAGTGCAAAAGGGAGAGGGGAGTTACATTATAGCTGACATATGATAGCAGTTGCGAGGGGATGAGGCGAGCAGCTGCCTGAGGGGGAGGACGGAAGGAGTGTATTTGAGCCGAGCGAAGGAGGAGCATGAAATGTGCCGAGACACACGTCAGGGGCAGAGGACGGAGGCGCGGGGAGGACGGAGGAAAAAGGGGCGGGGATGATGTAATCGGATATGGGAGTGAATTCGCTGTAAGATGAATTAAGATTTTTTTTTGTGTTCTCTCTGTCTCTCTTTTCATGTCTCTATTTCTGTTTCTCTTTTTTCTGCCCCTGTCTCTCTGTCTGGCTATCTGTCTGTCTATCTGTCTGTCATTCTATCTATATATTTATTTTTCTTTCCACTTATCTATCTATCTAACTATTTATGTATGTATGTATGTATGTACGTATGTATGTACGTATGTATGTAGGTATGTATGCTTGTATGTATATTTACATACATACATATATATATATATATATATATATATATATATATATATATATATATATATATATATATATATATATATAGAGAGAGAGAGAGAGAGAGAGAGAGAGAGAGAGAGAGAGAGAGAGAAATAGATACACAGAGAAACAGATTGATTGATTGATTAGATAGATAAATAAATAAATATATAGATATGGATAATAGATAACAGATAGACTTAGATTATAGATAGACATGGGTAATAGACAGACAGATAATAGATAGATAATAGATAGAAAGATAGATAGAAATAGGTATCATACAATCGTCCATACATACATGCACACATACATACATACATACATACATACATACATACAACATACTACAACATACATACATACATACATACATACATAACATACATACATACATACATACATACATACATACATACATACAAAACATACAAACATACATACATACATACATACATACATACATACATACAAAACATACAAACATACATACATACATACATACATACATACATACATACATACATACATACATACATACATACATACATACATACATACATACATACAAAACATACAAACATACATACATACATACATAGAGCTGTCAGGGTTTCCAAATGCAAGCACCTATAAACTTCTTCATATCTTGCGAAATTTGTTCCTTATAGACTTACAATCCAGCGACGAATCAGGAGATTTCCCTTAAAAAAAAAAATAAATTAGGTTCTTTAAACTTTATTTTTTATTTTTTTTTCCAAATTTATTTCGTTCGTTATCCTTTGTGGGTTATTCATTAGCGTGGTCCTGAGAGACAAATAAAAAATTCATGAACCACAGAGAAGATGTTCGGATGGATTTTTACTAACACTAATAGTTTTGTTAAATGCTTTTCTCACTCTCTCTTTCTTATCTCGTAACACTTATGTGAAAAAAATGTATATATTTTTCTACGTTGGAATTTGGCTTGGTAATGATATTTAAGACGTTTATCACTGCGTGCTTCAACCTTCACTGTTTATATATGATGCATGTGATTTGAACTTTTGGTCAGCTACAGGAAAATTACGAGAATCGATATTAAAAGTTGTTTGTTTCTTTTATTTCAAATGATGAATGTAAACAAGAAAGGGGGTCAAGTTGTATGAGTCTTAGAGACGTAAATCGGAGACGTTTGACAAGAATTTCGACCATGACTGTTTAGGAAATAGAAAATTACATATAAAGTACCTCTAGCCTTTAGGCAATAAAGGGATATTTATATAGTTTATCGTAGGCGAAGAAATCGCTTGATGGGCCCACAGCTGTCCTCTTAGGATTTAAATCATGAAAATAACAGCAAGGGTAGACATTCCCCTCAGAGTATTCTCAAGGAAAAGATAAGTTGAAGAAAATGAACACACACACACACACACACAACACATACACACACACACACACACACACACACACACACACACACACACACACACACACACACACACACATATATATATATATATATATATATATATATATATATATATATATATATATATATATATATATATATATATATGTGCATGCGTGTATGTATGAATATATAATTGTAGTCTATGCTATATATACACCATTCATTAAAGTTGTCCAGTTAATCTGAACGAAACAGTAATACTAAACTGCATAAAAATTCAAATAAAGTAACTTAATTAGAGATTTTTTTCCCTTTTCACCGTGCAATGCAATCGCAATACTTCAACCAGGGCATGTACATTTTACTGATGTTATCGAATTAGCGAAGTTACGTGCAATAAATGCGGGGAAAAAAAATTCACAACATGAAAGAGAATATGATATTACAAAAAAAAAAAAAAAAACACACAAAAAAACGTTAAATCTGTTATTTTATCTTGATATATCTAGATTGTTATAGCCTCGCGTTCAGTAACTTTAATCAAATACACGAGGGTAAATAATTAACGTGCATTCCATTATCAACATTGCTAACAGTGCATAGGAGAGTTAATGTATAAATTCTACGTGCGGGGGACAGAGAGAGGGAGGATAGATAGATAGATAGATAGATAGATAGATAGATAGATAGATAGATAGATAGCTAGATAGATAGATAGATAGATAGATAGATAGATAGATAGATAGACAGACAGATAGATAGATAGATAGGGAGGGGGGAGAGATGGGACAGAGAGAGGGAGAAATTGGAGAGAGAGAGAGTGAGAGAGAGAGAAGAGAAGAGAAGAGGAGAAGAGAAGAGAAGAGGAAGAAAAGAGAAGAGAAGAGAAGAGAGAGAAGAGAAGAGAGAGAAGAGAGAAGAGAGGAGAGAGAGTAGAAGAGAAGAGAGAGTAGAGAAAGATAGAGAGAGAGAGAGAGAGAGAGAAGAGAGGGAGAAGAAGAGAGAGAGAGCGAGAGAGAGAGAGAGAGAGAGAGAAGAGCGAGAGAGAGAGAGAGAGAGAGAGAGAAGAGAGAGAGAGAGAGAGAGAGAGAGAGAGAGAGACAAACAAAAACAGAGTGAGGGAGACAGAGAAAGAGAGGAATACTTTGCAGACAGAGAAATGTAGATAAAACGGGATGAAAAGAGGCAGAGAGACATAAAACAAAGAGTTCACACACGCACACACACACACACACACAGACACACAACACACACACACACACACACACACACACACACACATACACACACACAAACACACACACACACACACACACACACACACACAAACACACACACACACACACACACGCGCGCGCGCGCGCACAAATTCCGCTTACATAATTAAACAGCTCTTTGCAAATCCAAAAATGTCATGAACTTTTATATACTCTTATTGCTCTCATTCTTATCCTTGTTATTATTATTATTATTATTATTATTATTATTATTATTATTATTCTTATTATTATTATTATTATTATTATTATTATCATTATTATCATTATTATTATTATTATCATTATTCTTATCCTAATTCTTGTTCTGACTCTTATTCTTATCTTTATTCTTATTCTCATATAACATTACTCGTATTATTTTTATTCTCATTCTTACTCTAATCATATTTATTTTTATCATTATCATTTTTTCTATTATTATCCTTATCACTCTTATCTTTATTCTTAGTTATATATATTATACATATTCTTACTTTATCCCTAATGCTTTTTTTCTCTTTTTCTTTTTTTAAAATTTTCGTTTCTCTTTGACCTTTTCCCTTGATTATTGCTATTCAGTCTGTGCAATAGCCTTGGTCTCTGGTAGATTGCATGGGTCCCTGTCTGTCTTTACGGTGAATAATTCCTTCATGTTGATTTGATCATGAGGATGAGAACCGAAAAGTGTTACATGCTCTAAACCTTTGCTTTGTCCGTTGAAACGTTGAAAGTTTTTATATATATATATATATATATATATATATATATATATATATATATATATATATATATATATATATGTCTGTCTGTCTGTCTGTCTCTGCTCTCTCTCTCTCGTTCTCTCCCTGTCTCTCTCTCTCTCTCTCTCTCCTTGTCTCTCTCTCTCTGTATGTCTGTCTGCCTCTGCTCTCTCTCTCGTTCTCAACCTGTCTCTCTTTCTCTCTCCTTGTCTCTCTCTCTGCCTGTCTGTTTTTTTTCTCTTTCTCTGTCTGTCTGTCTTCTCTCTCTACCCATCCTTTTTTCATTATTTTTTTTATTTTATTATCTTCCTCTCTGTTTATTCATCCTATTTTTTCATCTTCTTCCTCTCTCTCTCTCTCTTCATGTAACACTGTCTCTTTATCTTTGTCTATGTTTGTCTCCCCTTTTCTCTCTCTCTCTCTCTCTTCTTCATTATATCTTTTTCTTTTATCTTAACTGCCTTTTATTTCCTGTTTGAAATGAGTTCGCGTTAATTTG
>NC_051411.1:2065183-2070183 GCF_015228065.2 Penaeus monodon
ATAATAATGATAAGAATAGCATTTTTTTTAACCGAATCGAAGCATGTAATAAAAGACCCACCTCTGTTCTATAGTGCTCCAGAATTCACAATAAAGCCACATACGTTTGATATAGGAATGCTTTTTTTCTATAACAATTAAGGCATTCCGATCCACAACTCAGTATATATCATTATATACGATGGAACCTTCGCATTTATGAGTCATAGAAATCAAAATTGGTAACCCTTGAGCGTACAGCATTGCGAGATATTTTTACAAAGAATTCTTGGTTTGGGAACAACAAGTGAGAAGGAAAGTCACTCTTCAAGTCTGGCAACACTGCGTTATAACGTATCAACAGGGAATTCTAATTACAATTATGATTTTTTTATTTTGTTAGCAACTAATGAACTAATCAAAATTCAAATTCACAAAATAAACTATTGGAAATAGTATCTACACAGAGATTTTAAACAGACTGCTAATACCGAAAGGGGTATAGACAACAGGGAGAGAAAGAAGGAAAAAATAAAGATATGCATGAATGGATAAAAGCGTAGGGAATTAATTGCAGTGACGTCATTTTGCAGGTGGCATGTGATATAACTTTGTAAAAATTAATAAATAATATAAAGTGTACGATTCTGTTTGCGTCATGTAAATATAACACACTATTTGTTGACAAAGATTATGGTACAACACACAAACCCTTGTTGATGTGTCTTTTCACTCAAATATAACGACTGTATCAACAAAACAAACACAGTCCAAGAAAGACAACCATATGAGTGTATAATGGACTTTGTCATATGTACATACATAATACAGATAGAGAAACAGATAGACAGACAGACAAAAACAGACAGACAGAGAGACAGACAGACAGGCAGGCAGTCAGGTAGGCAGGCACACAGACAGACAGACAGAGATACAGAGAGACATACATACATACATACATACATACATACAGACAGACAGACAGACAGACAGACAGACAGACAGACAAGCAGATATATATATATATATAGATATATAGGTAAGAGAGAGAGAGAGAGAGAGATAGATAGAGAGAGAGAGAGAGAGAGAGAGAGAGAGAGAGAGAGAGAGAGAGAGAGAGAGAGAGAGAGAGAGAGAGAGAGAAAGAGAGAGAGAAAGGGAGAGAAAAAAAGTCAGAGAGAAAGGCAGAAAGAAAAAAAGCGAGAAAAAAAAACAGAAACAAAGAAACAAAGACAAACAAATAAACAAATACATATAACGATACATATGGATACACACGTATACTAAAAACCTCGACATACGCTCCATCTGCCACCACCACACGAAGGTAAAGCACAGGTGGCCGCATGAACACCTGCCCACAAACCTGTATACAGGCTGACATCACACAAAGCCATCTCTCAGCATTCACCAGGAAATCGCCACGGGAGAGAACGGGTCTATATGAAGATTTGTCGCCGGGAAACAAGGCTTAAGGAGTGACGCATTGCAAGTTGACGAACAGACAAAGCCTACGTGTGCAATGCGTGCAGTGTGCAATGCAATTTGGAAGCGAAATTTGGTCCCTGGTTTTCAGATATTTATGGTGCCATCTTGAAGGGTGGTGGTCAGGATGGGTTCGTCTGTGGTGGAAACGTGGGATATTGCTGTATGTGGATATGCTTTGTTGCAGAGTAATAATTTGTTGCACTGCGGTTGCATCTCGGAAATGGCACACGCGAGATTTCAAGAGGTCTGAGTTACGAGTGTCGGAACACTGTTTAGAATATTGCGATATTGTTAAGAATATTGCTTCTTGTTTCATTTGTTATTGTTTGTATCAGTTGGATATTGCTTATCAGCCTAATCTGTTTCCTTTTTTTTTGCGTTTAATTCCGTTTATTGCTCCCGATCGCATAATTAGTTCTTCATTATTCTTTCCTTATTTCTTCTATTTTCTCTTTCGCCGTATGTATTTCCCTTCATTGCTACTTTCTTATTCCTTTTATCGTCACAATAACGATGATAATGATTATAATGATAATGATAATAGTAATAGTAATGATAGTGATAAAAATTATTATGATAGTAATAAAAGTAATCATGATAATATTAGTAGTAATAATTAACAGTGATCATTGTAGTGAAGATGATTATGATGATGATGATGATGATGATGATGATGATGATGTGATATGATGATCGAGTATGATGATGATGATATACTAATGATTGATATATATGATGATGTGATGATGATGATGTATATATAATGCGTAAATAATGATAATATAATAATGATAATAAATAATGATAATAATAATATGATATAATATATGATAATAATAATATGATAAAATATAATGATATAATAATAATAATGATAATAATAATAATAATAATGATAATAATAATAATAATAATAATAATAATAATAATAATAATAATATAATGATAATAATAATAATAAAATAATAATAATAAGAAAAATAATAACGATATTTATAACAATAACAATAATAATGATAATAATAATGATAATAATAATAATAATAACAACAATAAAAATGATAATAGTAATAATATCAACAATACTACTAATACTAATACCTATAACAATAATGACCTGTACGCCACAACACCAGCAACGTCATCACGAGGGAACATTAGCCATCTCATAAAGCCATTTATCCCACACGGAAGCATCACCCGAGAGCAGCATCCTGAGAGCTTGAGATGAGACGCCACACTCAGTGTCTCAGGCATTCTCACGCCCTCTGGCTATATTCCCCTCTCAGCCTCCACGCCCAGCCTGTCTCTAATTATATTTGAAACGGAAACCAACAAGGCATATTAAACGTGAATTTAATTAGGTGGAGAACGGGGGGAGACTCCTCTTTGGGAAGGAGATTTAATTACGAGATTGGAGGACGATGTCGAAGGCGCTAAATGTTTGATGGGGAAGTTGCAAATAAGAAATGGTCTCGGAGGGACCTTGGTCTTGTGGGGAAGGGGAGGGGGAGGGGGGGAAGGGGTAGGGGTAGTGGGTAGGAAAGGGTAAGCTAAGAGGAAGGTGAAGGGGGAGGCTAAGGTGAAAGGAGGGGGAAGGGGGAGGGGCAGGGTAGGGTAAGGTAAGGGGAGAGGGAGGGGGGAGGGGAAGGAGGTGGTCAGGGTTTCAAGGGATAGGGTAGAGAGCATTTAAGCGAGGGGGAGGGAGGGATGGGGGGGAGGGGAGTGGTGTGGCTCTGAGGAATTAGAGGAGGGAGGGGGTGGGGAGTTAAGGTTCGTCCTAGGGGGGAGGGGGGAGGGTGGTGTCGAAGCTAAAGGGATAGGAGAGGGATATTGAACACGGAGGGGGAGGGGTGAAGGCCCCGAGGGACAGAGAAGATCTTAGGCGCAGCAAATGGGGGTTAGGGGGGGGGGGTAGTGGTGTGGTCCCTAGGGATAGGAGGGGTAGTGGGGCTCAGGGGAGGGGGGAGGGAAGGGTAGAGGTAGAGGGTGGTTATCCGAGAAGCGGTGGGAAGGGGAGTAGTCAGGAGGGGAAGGGGGGGGGGAGGCGGCCAGGGGAAGAGGGTTTAAGACATTAAAGATTTTCGACACTAATTTTGATAAACGGAACCTTTCGAAACGCGATCTAATTGCTGGAAATGCTTCTTGTGATTTATACCGGACGGGGCAGAGAGAGCTGGCGATATATTTTCTGTCTGTGTACATATATACACACTCACTCACATAAACACACACACACACACCACACACGCACACACACACACACACACACACACACACACACACACACACACACAACAAACCCATATACACGAACACACACGCAATCACGCACATACACAGCACACAAATATATACAGATAAGGTAGATAGATAGATAGATAATAGATAATTGCATGTGTATGTTGCTTCTTTTTCTTCTCTTTTTCCTCCTTCCTCTTTCCCGTTTTATTGCTACTCATTTCTAATTTCTTTTTTTCTTCTGTCTCCCACTATTTTTCTATCTCTCTCTCTCTCCCACTCACTCTCTTTCTCTCTCTCTCTCTCTCTCTCTCGTTCTTCCATTTCTGTATTAAAACTGCTTAGGCTTCATATCAGATAACAAAATTTAATTAAATCTTCAGGTTTAATTAAAACACTTACGTAAAAAAAGTTAAATCCTGATCCATTTTCAACCTTCATAATTATTTTCCTCCAGCAACCTCTACGACATAACAATGAACATCTAGAGTACATATCCACGATAAATTCCAGGCATTCCCTTAAAAAATGGCAGTCATTTACTATGAACTAAGCCATTTGATGAACTAGCATTTTATTCAGTGCCAAACTCCTATCACAAACTCCTATTATAAGCTCATATTATAGGCTCCTATTCATGTTATAGGCTCCTATTGCAAACTCCTATTCATATTATAAGTCAGATAGCTCCTATTCAGTTATAGGCTCTATTACAAATCATCCTATTTGAGGCTCTTTCATAACTTATTCATAATGAATGCCTATAACTTTCAAAGTACAAAGACAAAGTACAATAGAATCCGTTTCAGATTTCTTATAATTACCGTTGTTAAGTTATTATTGAATGAAATCCTTAGTAACTTAATTCAGACCATTTGCTTCATTAAACTTGCTGTGATTAGGAATATTATTCCTGGAATAACCAGTGGACCTTTTCTATTGCAAGGTAATAAGTGTTATTAGTGATTCCTGGAATAACCAATAAACTATCCCAACTGCAAGGAAATTAATATTTGAAGCAGAGATGAATCTTTGACGTAAAAAAGGCAGACAAGAAAATCTCAAACGTCAAGAGTGTATACCATTAAAAAACAAAATATTCTTACCTAAAGTCTAGAGTTTACCACAAGTCACTTTAGAACTTGCTCTTGTTTGCCATAACATCACCTCTGTCGTAGTGAATTTGATTCACAACTTCCATGAACTTTAAAGAAATGATGAAAATTTAATCCCAAACTAGATTTAAATTTATTTGCCTAAAATTTCCATGATGTAAAAAGAATACATATTAC
>NC_051411.1:2077683-2080183 GCF_015228065.2 Penaeus monodon
TATGTAAAGCATTAAACAATGTATCGTACCTACCTGTTTTTTATATATAAACTATTAATTAACTACAACGAGGGTCATTCAATGACAGACTTCCATTCATTTAGTACTCTCTACCCCATCGGTAATTTGAAATGATAATAGGACCTGGTTTACGGAATATTCACAATTGATTTCAGTTTAAGGGCTTCATGGACTCGAGTGTGCACGGAGGTTCATTAGCTGTTCTGATTATGAAGTGCAATAAAAGGCTGCAGCATGAAAGAACCTTTGCATGGGCAATGGCTATATTTCCGATCACTTTGCAAATGCAAGAGGTTCAGGTGTGCGCGCGTGTGTGAGACTGTATGTGAAAATGTGTGTGCGTATTGAAGAACACACACACACACACACACACACACACACACACACACACACACACACACACACACACACACACACACACACACACACACACACACACACACACACACACATATACTGAAGGCCACCATCAGTCGAAGTTAACTATGGCATTATTGTCTTTACTCACTCCCGTATAGGTAGAGTCAGTGCCTAGGCGAAAGAATGTGACGAGTAAGTTGCTGCCCAAGAAGCAGGCACCCTCTCTCCACGCAGCTGATGGATCCAAAGGAACGGCATAGACCGATACGGTTTGGCACCAGCGGCGTCGCAGGAGTTGCCAGAACGAGGTGGCAAGCGACAACGAACTGCCTCAGGAACTCCGGGTCTAGATTTTTCCTCAGGGTTAATTCCCGAAGCCTTTTCCTCTTATAGATGCCACAAGGCAGTTGGTTGTTTCGTATAGGGTGAACTCCCATACATAGTTCACACACGGACTGAACTACAAGGCAGCAGTCGGGCTCCAGTATCGGATTTAAGTAAGACTAACGCAATTTTTAAGTAAATCCGCAACACATTACGCGCATGTAGGTGTGTGTGCGTGCGTGTGTGTGTGTATACATATACGTATATGTATATATATATATATGTATATATATATATACATATATGTAATATGTATATATATATGTATATATATATATATACATATATGTATATGTATATATATATGTATATATGTATATTTGTATGTATGTGTATATGTATATATACACATATGTATGTGTATGTGTGTGTCCGTATGTACTGATGCATATATATATGTGTGTTTGTATGTGTGTGTCCTAATTATGATAATTATTCATAGATAATCATTATAACCATGGACGTGTTTTATTATTATTATTATTATTTTAAATTTTCCTTTTATTTTTTTCTCACTTTTTCCATTCTATGCGGTATTCTTGATTTTTTTTTGTTTCCTTTCTTCTTCCTACTTTTGTTCCTTTTATCGTCTTTTCTTCACTGTTTTTTGTTATTTATTCGTTGTTGTTTGTGTACCATCTCCTTTCTTTTTTATTCTATATTTTTCATTTTCTCTCATTCTTTGTCCAATATTGCTTGTTCTTTTTTATTTACTTTCTTCTATTTCTTATAATTTTCATGGTTTTTCTTTTATTCTTCTTCTCTAACTCTTTAGCGTACATTTCTTGTCCTTTATTTTTCATTACTATTTTTTATTTTTATTTTTATTTACTTGTGTTAACTATTGTTTCGATATTCCTTTCTTTCTTAAAACTATTTTCTAATTTCTTAATCTTTCATTATTTAACTTCATCTATTTGTGTTCTTTTCTATTGGTTTCTTTTTTTTTCCTTAATTCTTCTTCTCTTTTCTCTCTTCCTTGACGTACGTTGTTTTTTTTCGTTTCGGGTTTTTTTTCAGTATTTTTTTCCATTCAATTATTTGTCATTATATTTTTATTTGTGTTTTTACAGCTTTCCTATTTTTCTTTTCTTTCATTCATATAATTTCTTTACGTGGATTTATTCTCTCTTTTTATCTTTTCTTCTTCTTCTTCTTCTGCTTCTTATTCCCTTATTTATTTTTTTTTCATTGTCTTCTTTCCTTTCATCTTCCGACATTTCCGTTTTCTTTCTTTATTTTTTTCTCTAGTTTTTGTTTATCTTCGCTTTTCTTAATCGTATTTCGTTCGCCATCTTTATCCATTTTTCATTTATCTTTCATTTCGTATTTTTCTCTGTTTCTCCTCTTACTTCTGTTTCTTTTTTTGACGTTTACTGTTTTTTTTTTTTCGTTTCTTTCCATTCATTGGCGTTTAAGTATAATTTATTTATTGTCCTTGTATTTTTTTTCTCTCTCTCTGTTATTAATTTCTCTTCCAATTATTAGCATGTATTTTCCTATGTTTTTCTATATTATTATTATTATTATTATTATTATCATTATTATTATTATTATTATTATCATCATCATCATCATTATTATTGTTGTTACTATTATTATCATTATTATTATTATTATTACTATTATTATTATTATCATTATCATTATTATTATTATTATTATTATTATAATTATTATAATAATAATAATAATATTAATAATAATAATAATAATAATAATAATAATTATTATT
>NC_051411.1:2085183-2095183 GCF_015228065.2 Penaeus monodon
GTCCTGCCGGTCCTTTCGTAAGTAACTGTGATCTTATTTATAAAAAGAGACGAAGAACCACATCCTGATACAGGTGCGTTACAAGATAATGGAGGTGAGTTTGTCATGGAGCAGCCAGATGAATGGAATTTAACCGGGATCCGTCCTGTTCTCTTCCACTTCGAAGAAGACGCAAGGATGCTTTCTCCGTGACTGAAGTCTCCAAGGAGCTCGATTTTCTTCTCGATTTTTTTCTTCTTTAAAATGCCCTCATCGACGAAATTGTGCAACAGACGGATGAATATCATGGATAGCTGATGAACAAGGAAATCTACTCACCAAGTTATAGAATGCATCAATGGAAACCAACAGATATAAATGAAATGCGAAAATTCTTCTGCTTGTGCATGGCCATGGCTCACGTTAAAAAAAGGAAGGATAAATGACAACTGGTCTACAGACTTTCTCATATCATCATCTGTGTTTAGAACTATTGTGATGTTTACTCATTTTACGACATCTTCATTTCAGTGACAATCAAAATAGTACACATCGCAGATTATCGAAGATAAGAAGGGTAATGAATGACATCAGGCACAAGTTTTCAACAAAATTTATGCCCTTCCAGGAGAGGAAAGTCTGGTGCCGTCAGTATATGCCTAAAAGCGTCACAAATTCGGTCTAAAATGATTTTTAATTTGTGATGTTGTGACAGGTTTCATCTTGGATTTTATATTGTACGCTGGGGCACAGACTGAGGGTCAGATTGACTCAAGATTTGGTTTTGTTGGTTCGGTAGTCAGCACTTTGATAGGGCCATACTTGGGGAAAGGACATAGTCGTTTTACAGATATTTATTACGCCAGTCCAATTCTGTTTGATCACCTTCAGCAAAATGGTACAGGAGCTTATGATAGAGTTCGACCCAAGAAAAGTGGTGCCTTGGTTACCTGGAGGCAACTGCGGGAAAGTCAGTGCTTGCCACAAGAACATGGTGTGTTTCAAGTGGTCTGCAAAACGAATGGTCCATATGTTAACATCAATTCACGAGACCAAGATCGTCCAAATTGAAAAAAGAGATTACACTACAGGAGAGCCAATAAGGAAGCCAGAAGCAGTTGTTGACTACACCCTAAAATGCTTATCATTCACAAAGCTGATATACTAGTGGACTGTGTAGAGAGCCTCAGAAAATCAATTAAATGGTACAAAAACACTTTTTTTTTCTTATCGTGGACATGGCAAGACTAAACCTATATTGCATATACCTAGTCGATAGAAGTATTAAGACCCTCCTTTCTTGGATTTCGCCACAGCGTCAGATGATTACCAGATATCGAGAGCAACAAGTATCAAGACCTCATGTATTTCGTCCAGGAGCAAATCCCTTTGACTGACTGAACGCCACTTCCTAAGTTTTGCTGAGGCCATTCCCACAAACCCAAGACCACAGAGGAAATGTCACGTATGTGCAAACACACAACTGCGACACAGGAAGCGCCAGTTGACACACTGCGCTGACTGTGGGACTTTGCACTTTGTCTGCCTAAGTGTTCCCGTGTATGCACGTGTGAAGTACTGATGCAAGGTTGGACGTGTGCATCTCTGTGATATCATCAATATTTTTTTTTTGCTAAGCCCATGTTCCTTCATCTCTCTTGATAATATTTTTGTATATTTTTGAAAGATTTGTGTTTTAGCTGTACTTCCTAATTCGATCTTATGTTCCAGTCTCATTTTCTTTGTACAGATTTGATGTAATTATCAGTTTGTAATAAAACTGTACAGTGTTCATGATAGCTGGGGCTGTTATTGTAGAACAAACCTTGAAAGTAAGCTACTTTTGGTCATAGGTGGGTCTTCCATAATAATATCATTGCACATTATAGCTTTCGTCGCAAGAAAACATGAGAATTTTTCTGATCATTAGTGTAAATTGATGAATGTTTACATGTGTGTATGGCTGTGTTTGCATTAGTGATTTTTTTTGTGTTTATATATATATATATATATATATATATATATATATATATATATATATATATATATATATATATATATATATATATATTATATATATATATATATATATATATATAATTTATTTATTTATTTATTGCTTCTAATAAGGAAGGTTGACTGCACGTGACCCACGGTAACAGAAAACGGGATTATCTTACAGTTAGCAACATACGTTCGCCATCATTAATATTTTTCTCCGATCAAGTACCGTTGCAATTGCGCCTTTTTTTCTTCCGCATTAAATTTTTGTTGCTAAATATTTAAGGAAAAATGATGTTATCCGCAGTTAGTGTCGCTACAAAAAATATATATTTCAATATTGATGCCGCACCGACACACCGGCGGAACGTTTAGGTTAATGCAACGAAAGAGTTCATATATTTTCTCTTAATGGCCACTAATCCATCGTGTGTTTACACTGATCCTATAAGGAGTAATTTCAAGCACTTTAAAAGTTATGAATGATGATCTATAACTCCCAATCGCAATTTATTTCCTTGCCTAGAATATATTATCTCGACCTTTACATTTACCTTTTTAATCATAGTGTTGAAGTCCTTCTGAGTAAGATTTGTAAGTGGCTCTTTAACAAGTGGGGACTTCACGTGCACACGCATTCACACACGTACGTATGAACACACTCACTCGCACACATACGCTCTCTGTCTCTGTCTCTGTCTCGGTCACTCTCTCTCTCTCTCTCTCTCTCTCTCTCTCTCTCTCTCTCTCTTCTTCTCTCTATCTATCTATCTATCTCTATCTCTCTCTCCCTCCCTCCCTCCCTCTCTCTCTCTCTCTCTCTCTCTCTCTCTCTCTCTCTCTCTCTCTCTCTCTCTCTCTCTCTCTCTCTCTCTCTCTCCCTCCCTCCCTCTCTCTCTCTTTCCCTCCCTCCCTCCCTCTCTCTCTCTCTCTCTCTCTCTCTCTCTCTCTCTCTCTCTCTCTCTCTGCTCTCTCTCTCTCCTCTCTCATTCTTTTTCTCTCTCATCTCCCTCCCTCCTCCCTCTCTCTCTCTCTCTCTCTCTCTATAATGGTCTCTATTTTGAATGATACTAGAACACCACTATATTATCTGGCAGGTCCAGAGGAAAACTCAGTATCTGTTTCTCAGCTTTATTGAGGGAACAGACACGTAGTTTAAAAGGGATCTTGTCGCGGTAGACGTGGCGGAGGCGGCGTCAGCTCCTACGGGTTGGAGGGAAGGTGTTCGCGGTTCAAGGAACGGACTCGGACTGATTCCTTTTGGTATTTCTGGGTCACTTCCAGCCTAGGGCGTGGGGGCACAGCTGTTGCCCTCGGCTACCCCCTCCAGGCGTTTCTCGTTATCGCCGAAGGTGAGGTCATGACCCAGGAGGTCAGCAGCTGCCTAGCCAAACTCCTTGATTAATGGATGTCACCCCGGCTCAGGTAGATTTCACTATTTATAGATGTCACGCTGCTCTGCCACCTACCCTCGCCTCGCCCTCGAGGCGCTGATAGACTGCTTCACCTCAAGGCTGTCCTACTCGCACGCCCGGAGAAATGCTTGACGGCCCAACGTAGACGTCATCTTCCACGGCGCGCGTCCTCATCCACCTCCCGTCCTGTGCGGCGTCCTCCTTCCTGTCCCTCATCCGGTGTCCCGTCCACGGCGCCGTATACGCGAAGTCCTCGTCGTAGCGCCATATTCTGTAGACGGTCCCCGACATGGTGATTCCTAAGTCCCTGGCTATCCACGGTTCCTCGCCATCGACCGCGGGCCTGGGGTGTGGGTATCGATGACCAGGCTAATAGCAACCAGACCATGCACACAAGGGCCAAGATAGGTGGAGAGAAAGATATGACAGGTGGGGGGGGGGGGTACTACAGCACTACGAGCCGTTAAACAATAAGCCGATGATTTTTTTTTTTTTTTTTTTTTTTTTTTTTTTTCTCTGATAGACCGGAATGATCAAGGCGATCCGCAAAGATCTACTTGAACCTCGAGCGTTCCGATAAAAGGATAGAGTAAGAAGTGCAAACTACATATACAAGTACTCAGTGCCTATGGACATTGCTGTTGTACAAGGATAGGTCCGTGATATGGGGGACACGAGGAAGCACACTCGATGGCCTTACTGCCGATGCGATCCTCCTCCTTGTGCATCCGATACGCTTTCGCATAGCACGCGCCAAACACTAATAAGAGGAGCAACATGCCTAACAAGGTAACATAAACAGGATAGATGAAGTTTGTGTGAAAGTCTGACATCAACCCGACGTCCGCGTCCTGAACCTTACTAACGTGCCGTAGATGCAGCTCCGGGATTGTGACGTTGATTGTCGGCAAGGTTAGGAGCGCCGGCCTAATCGCTATAGGATCTGCAGTGACATCCGTGACGAAGGATTTGACTGCCGGAACTTTTAATGACAGAGAACGCAACCCACAGTGATGAGGTAGGACAAAGGTTCCTGCAAATAACCTATCTGGCTGAAGGTCCTCGCAAGCAATTGTGGCGGCCGTTGATTGATAGAAATAGATCAGTGTCGCCTGCGAAAGACTGAGCATGAAAGGCGAGAGTTGATCTCTCACCTCCTCGAAGGAACAGAGTGAGGTGATCAGGCCACCTGAAACAAGAGCACGAGCACAAGATGGAGTCTGAAGAGATGAAGGTAAAGGTGAAGAAAAGCACACGAAAGTGTCCTTGGTAGGCTTCAAACAAGAGTCTAAGAGGAAGGGATGGATAGAGCATGACCTCCTAACTCTCTAAGAATAAATGTGTGAGGCACGTGAACCATGTAATATGAACTGTTTGTTTTTGTGTGGGGAGGGGGTGTACGCGGTACGCCCTAAAGATAGTAGAAGGACGCACTGGAATAATAACAGACAGCCCAGAGGCAGTGAGGAAAGACCTGAGGCTAGCGTAAAACCGAGTGCGTTGTCTTAAGGGAAAAGAGTCTTGACGGAAAATGAAGATACCCTCTTAAGTACCGCGCCCATGTCAACAGGCGAAATCACGTCAGGCGACACCTCACCGTGCGCCGCACGAATGAGGGCTGTTGCCAAACTATTCAATCGCTGTGTAATTTTGTTGACTGTGCTCTGATATGAAAAAACAGTTAAAGTTAATGAGGTAAGATGAGAAACCTTGTTTACTGTGCCTACAATCTGACCGACCTTACCTCGCACAGCCTTAAAATCAGTAGCTAATTCCTGAACATTGTGCGCGAGCGTGTTGACAGCATGAGCAGATGAGTCGAAACTGTGAACTACAGACGATAAGCTTTCCTTATACTTCCTGAATTCGGATGTAAGAGTGTCGTCATCCACAACTCCGAAAAGTACGTGCGCAAAATTGCCAACAAAATTGAATAATCCTCGCCGGGCCCTACCTGTAGGAGTGAGAGGCCCTACGAAAGAAGTCAACTCTGCAATCGTCGATGATAAGATACGATTGAATAGGCGAATGTCATGTGCATCAAGAGAAGGATCTATGGTAAGGTTGTCACGAAGAGAAATTAACTGGTCCCTGTGGTATAGCATGAGCTTGGACGCGTTGCGGAGTGGCAATAGCGAGAACCGACCTCCACATGGCTTGTTATAGGGAAAACCTTCCCAAGGTCCTCAACCACAGCCCCAGGTGCGTCCTTCACGTTACGTGGCAGGCGATGCGAGTCTCCTCCCATGAGGAGTGCCACAAAGAATATGGACAACAGCATCCTGGAAGGGAGAGCCAGATATCACTCACCACTCACACGACCAGCATAAAGAATATATCACACAAACCAGTTACAAGAGAAAATGAATAGGATGATAATGGTCTGTCCTAGAATGAGCGGTGCAGGTAATAGCATGCAATCGCAGCTAAGTATAGAGATAGAAACAAAACCCTACGGGAGTAACACATATACCTGATGAACTCACTAACTCTCGAGGACTAGTGCAAGTAAATGAGAAAAGAATGATGTATCAAAGCAAGGATGACTAATGAGAGGACAATCATGATTCCTGACACTCATAATACTGATCAGCCAGCTTCAGGACGTCAAAATGGAACCACTGCACAGAGCCATCAGCGACAGACTTGCACTCTGCCTTGTTGTTCTTTACTGCCACAACTCTGTAGGGACCCGAGCAATATAAGATGTGGATAATTCTATTTCTGTTACAGGATGTGGATAATTCTATTTCTGTTACCAGTGGACCACGTGGCTGTTTTCCACGTGGATCCAAATGTCCCAAATAAGAACCACCCGCTCAGCGAGGGCGGAGGTCACATTTTATATCTGACCTCGTTTGACCGGGAGTTCGTAGCCAGCTACCAGCGCACTAAGGACAGCTCCGCCCTCTCTCCGGGCAGCTGACCGTGACCTCCGCGCGGCCTTATAACCCGTATAACTAAACATGTCGTGTTCTTATACTTCGTGGTGTCAACTCTCAGAAATAAAGAGTCAAGCCGTTAACAAGTATAACTACCCTCTGCTCACCATTGTACTAAGGATGATAGCCTTTTACACTCTCTCTCTCTCTCTCTCTCTCCCTCCCTCCCTCTCTCTCTCTCTCTCTCTCTCTCTCTCTCTCTCTCTCTCTCTCTCTCTCTCTCTCTCTCTCTCTCTCTTCTCTCTCTCTCTCTCTCTTTCTCTTTCGCGCTCTCTCTCTCTCTCTCAAAAAAAAAAAAAAAAAAGAAAAAAAAAAAAAAACACGGTTCCACCCCCACAATCCTCTTAAACACCGGGAGTCGCCCGAGTGATTTGTTCATCGTTTATTCTCTCCGTGCAAAAGCGGCTGCAGTTGCCCCTTGGCACCGCATTGCAAGGGTTTTGGAATACGTTTCACTCGTGCGTTCCCCGATATATTATTATGGAAAAGATGAGAGGATGGATGGATGGACGGACGGAGGGACGGACGAATGGATGGATGGATGGATGGATGGATGGATGGATGGATAAATAGATGCATGGATGGGTAGACAGATAGAAAGAGAATCTATAGATGGATAGATATGTAGATACATGGATAAACAGACAGATGTATAGATAAACAATTGGATAGTCTGCTAGCTAGATAGGCATACCCACACTTTTTGCCGTTATTATTAAAGTATTATTAATATCTTTATGATTTTGCAATTATTTTGTCTCCTTGATTATGCTTTTTTTTCATTTATGTAAAATTTACTATTGTCGTTATCTGAAAATACATATCAACCCCCCCCCCCCCCCTTCACAAGCTTCACAAACACGCAATTATATCAGTGTGTCAGAAAGAAAGAATTATGTATAAACAAAAGGAATTAAAAAAAAATATATATTTTTTTTTTCATAAAGATATTTCATGTTTTACTTTTTTGTTTATTTTTTCATTTGTGTTGAGGCTCTTGTATCTCTCAGAGGACTATGCTTATAACACATTAACTTCATAATTTTAAAGAAGGAGATTTGCTCTGTGTGGGTTTGTCCAGCGACGTCACAAGAACAATCTGGACTTTCTATGCACGGAATTCTACGAAGGATGAAATCAAAGTATTTCGAAAGTCACAGAATTGTTCTTAAATTACATCTTTGATTTAGTTGAGAATGTTAGCAGGAAAAAAATAACGCGTTCACATTAATTTTTTTCCTGTTAATTGGCCACTTTGATTATCTGTTTTCTCAAAACAAGGCATTAAGTAACCAGTATTAGGTACCTAGTTTTTGAAATCACGTTTAATATAAGGATAAGCAATACAAGAGAAGCTATCCTGAAGAAGATAAATCCTCATGGATAATACCGATTAATTATCTGCAAGTTTTAGAGCAAGGTTTTCTTAATACTGAGAGAGATAACAATACGCTATCGTTCCTCCCTTCACTGTCGAGCTGTAAAACCCAATTAATCGACACCTTCGCCCCAGTATCTCACATATAAAAATAGAAAGAAAGGAAGAGAGAGAGAGAGATAAAGAGAGAGCGAGAGAGAGAGAGAGAGAGAGAGAGAGAGAGAGAGAGAGAGAGAGAGAGAGAGAGAGAGAGAGAGAAGAGAGAAGAAAGGATTAGCAAAACACACAGACTTACTCTGCTCTGCAAATGACACCTACAGCGAGTGCCCCCCTCCCCTAATCCCCCCCTCCTATTAGTGGCCTCAAATCCTAACACTCCCACGTGGCACCTTGGGGGATTACTGTGATTAATCCGGGGACCAGCTATATTAATAATTAAAGGAGAAAGGGACCAGCTGCGTCACATCATTTAGCAAGACCCATTTGTGACTTTGTCCATGTCAGCTTGTAGGATGGTGTAAGTTTCATTGCAAAGGGATACTCTGCAATTATATGAAGGAGGGGGGAGGGACACTTTACCATTAATTGCAATGGTAGAGAATGTTCTCGAAATATGGGGATTATGTAATAAATATTATTATGTTGTCGAGATTCTTGTTATTAATTAATTTACTTTGGTTATTTACAGATGAGAGCTTAGGAGATTAAAGCAAGGGGAAGGAATATATAATATGATGATGTGATGGTGATGATGATATGATAATGTGATGATATTAATGTGATGGTGATAATGATGATGATAATGGTGATGGTGATAATGATGATGATGGTGGTGATGATGGTGATGATGATAATAATAATAATGATGATGGTGATGATCATAAAACAACAATAATAATTATGATGATGATGATGATAATGATGATGATGCTGATAAAAAAAAAAAATAATAATGATAATGATAATAATAATAATAATGATGTTAATAATAATGATAATGATAATAATGATACTACTACTATTACTACTGCTGCTACTAACACACACAAACACAAACACAAACACACACACACATACGCATACACAAACACAAAGAAAAACAAGCACATAAAAACCTTTGGACATCTTAGCAGAGATGCAACTGCAAACACCATTCGTTTGCAACTACATTTCGTCCACACACTCGTGCTTATATTCTCAAACGTATTTGCAAAGATACGCTACATTCCCTCTCTCTGCTCTCGCTTGCAGTCGAAGCTCTCTCGTCTTAGAAAACAGAACTTATGCATCCCGTGATCAAAAGGCTCAATATTCAAAGACCCTGAGACGCCACGGCAGCAGCTTGGGATGTTTTAAGTTCGTGTTGGGGAGAAAAGGTCGATTTTTGTTTGGTTTTCTCATCCTTTGGAGAGAGAGCGATTGTAGTTGGGTTGATTTTCCTTTCGTGTGAGGAAATTTGGATTACATATCTCACGAGCTGCAAATATATATATATATTTATTTATACACACACACACACACACACACACACACACACACACACACACACACACACATATATATATATATATATATATATATATATATATATTATATATATATATATATATATATATATATATTATATATATATATGTATATATATAATGATAATAATAATAATAAAAATGATAGTGATAATGATAATAATAATAATATCAAAAATGATAATAATAACAATAATAATAATGATGAATAATAATAATAATGATAATAATAATAATAATAATGATAATAATAATGCGTACTCAATACTAACTTTTTCCTTTGCACGATGCAATCCATTTCAAGCAACATTAGAGTAAGTAATCTCCGTTACAAGAGCTTGTTTAGATGTTAGCAACATCAACATCAACAATTAAATGATTTTCTAATGAGCATAAAAAGGAAGAAAATCAAATACGAAATATGCAGATTATATATCTTCTTAAAATCGTGTCACCTAACTAATATTAAAATACTGAAGCAAAGTTATCTGTGCTAAATGTAAATGTATTACAACAATTCTCCCACAAATATACGAGAATTACTCAAATTGCTCGAATGATTAAGCATAATCTCGTGTAGCTTTGACGCTGCCGAAATTAATTATTGCAGGCTATAGCAGATATAGATATAATTAAAAGAACTTTTGGCAACCTATAGAGCTTCGAACAGATAGGCTAGCTATATGCTTAGTCATGGCAATGTTAGTAGATTGCTACTTTGTTATATGTCACCTAATCTGTAGATGTATAGAGAGGTAC
>NC_051411.1:2102683-2105183 GCF_015228065.2 Penaeus monodon
TCGGTTCCCGGATGTGGTGCGTCTTGAATGCATCAGCTGGTTCATATCGGCGCCTCTCTGGCTGTGATCCCTGGCGGGGTTAGAGAGGCAGATCGAGCTCAAACACGGCTGATAGATTTTGCAGAGGGAGATCGGAGATAGAATGATAGACAAATACTTTGTGGATGTTTGTGTGTGCTCGTAGGAACAAACATATGCATGAATACAGACACACACACGTACACACACACACACACACACACACACACACACACACACACACACACACACACACACACACACACACACACACACACAACACACACACACACACACACACACTCAACATATGCACTTGCATCCGTAGCGCCACAACCAGTACGGGCGTGCTTGCATGATATATGAAGGGCGTAACAGACCGTGGTCCCGGCGAGGAGAGATGGCGGGATTAGTCGCGAGCAACAAGCAGAGGGAGGGCGTGTTGCAGGCGACGAGCAAACGGTTTGTCGTGGCGGGCGGCGAGGTGGGCGGCGAGGCGGGCGGCGAGGCGGGCGGAACAGCGGGCGGCGAGGCGGGCGGAACAGGTGTGAAATTGGATCGATTCCTTCCTTTTGCTGAGCACGGAGAACAGCACGGAAAAGAGCAGGGAGAAGAACACGAGGAAGAACACGGAGACGAACACGGAAAAAAACACAGAGAAGAACACGGAGAACAACACGGAAAAACAGGGAGAAGAACACAGAAGAACACGGAGAAAAACACGGAGAAGAACACGGAAAAGAACACAGAGAAGAACAGGAAGAAGAACACGAGGAAGAACACGCGCTTTAGGACGAGTGAAGTTCAGCTCGATAAATATCCGGAAGGGGAATCATTCATCCGAGAGAACACAACTCCCAGCAGGAAAGAAAGAGGCTCGGAATGTGAGTTAAACAACGGAGGAAAGAAAACGAAAGAAGGAAGAGAAGAAAAAGAAGAAGAAGAAGAAGAAGAATAGTTATAAAGAAAGGAAGAAGAACAAATAAACAAACAAGTGAGGTAGTAAAGGCTAAGAAAAGGATAACAGACTTAGAAAAAAAAATGCGACAGAAAACAAACAAAACAACAACAAAACAGACACAAAAGAAAAAAGAAAAAAAGAGAAAATAATACGATAGAGGAATATAAACTTAAAGAAGACAATGACGGAGTTTTGTGTCGAGAAGGAAAAGGAAAGACAGATGACACATTTGAAAAAGACAGATGGCACAGGAGCAAAGAAAGAGAAATAACGAAAAGACCAGAATACCGAACGAAGTGGAAATAGTGACGAAGCTGAGGAAGAAGGGAAGGATGAGAGGCGAAGCGAGACAGCGCAAGGAGACCTGACGAAGGCGCAGCAGAAGCTATAGTTTCTTGAGTGCCTGAGTTGGAATCGCAGCAGAAGCTATAGTTTCTTGAGTGCCTGAGTTGGAATCGCAGCAGAAGCTATAGTTTCTTGAGTGCCTGAGTTGGAATCGCAGCAGAAGCTATAGTCTCTTGAGTGCCTGAGTTGGAATCGCAGCAGAAGCTATAGTCTCTTGAGTTCCTGAGTTGGAATCGCAGCAGAAGCTATAGTCTCTTGAGTTCCTGAGTTGGAATCGCAGCAGAAGCTATAGTCTCTTGAGTGCCTGAGTTGGAATCGCAGCAGAAGCTATAGTTCCTTGCGTGCCTGAGTTGTTTTACGAGATACTGAGGGAGGACGAAAACGCGTGATCGGCGGAGGAGAAGAGGGAAGAACGAGAGGAAGAGAGGGAACAGGAGAAGATGTGAGAATAAGGAAAGAAAGAGAAATAGAGCAATAACAGTAAGAAAGAACGGAAACAGGAGAAGAAAATAATATGAAATACAGCAGAACAACAAAATTCGGAGACCAGAATGGGAAGGAGAAAGAGACAAAAGGAGAGATAAAGAAAGAACAGAAACACTAAACAAAAGAAGTTACGAAACGAGATACTGCCAGAAAACAAACTAACCAATCATGCAAGGGAAGAGAAGAGAGAACAGAAAGGAAAAGAGACCGCAGAGTAAAGAAGGAGATATTACAAAATACAAAATACAGACTGCCTGATGTCTGAGAGAGAAATGGAGAAAGATGAAGAAAGAGAAAGAAGAAATATGTTAGCCATAACAAACAACGAATGACTAGATATCTTACAAAACGAGATACATCGAGGAGACAAAATACGAAGTTACTGAAGTCAGGATAGAAAAAAATATATATTCGTCGGAAAATGAAAAAAGAAGAAGGAAAAAAAAAAAAAAAAAAAAAAAAAAAAAAAAAAAAAAAAAAAATATATATATATATATATATATATATATATATATATATATATATATATATATATATATATATATCAGAAAGACTGAAAAGAAAAAAGAAATGTAAATAAAGACAAACTGACGTCGGGTTATAACTCATGATACAGGAGGAAGTGAGAGAGAGAGAGAGAGAGAGAGAGAGAGAGAGAGAGAGAGAGAGAGAGAGAGAGAGAGAGAGAGG
>NC_051411.1:2125183-2126316 GCF_015228065.2 Penaeus monodon
TCTTTTATTCTTTTTGCCTTTACTTTAAAAAAAGGAGAAAAAAAAAAGAGAAAAAGGATTCTATATGTGTGATATCTATTTTTTTTTAGATCGGTAAAGAAATCGGTAAGAAAGTGTTTTCTTTTTAACGATGCCAAGTATTCAGAGATGCTGGGGTAAAAGATCATGTTTTTTTCCATGAACAGTTATGTGTTAAATTATCTGCTTTAGTTGTATATGTGTGTATATGTTTCCCCCCCCCTCTCTCTATTCTCTCTCTCTCTCATTCTCTCTGTCTCCCTCTCTCTCTCTCTCTCGCTCTCTCTCCCCCCCCCCCTCTCCTCTTTCTCTCCCTAAAGTAATACATAAATAAATAGGTAAATAAGCAAAAAAGTAGATACATAAGTAAGTTAGTAAATGAATGAATAGACAAATGGATCAACAAGTAAACAAATAACAAAATACAATAGTGAACAAACAAATTTAACTTAAATTCACAGTGGAGAAACGTATTTTTTTTTTTCAATTTTTTAAAATCAAATGATAGATGAATATGTATTCAGTTCTGCATGGAAAGAAGACAGTAACAGCAGCAAAAATACCGACAAGGTATTTCGGAAATAATTCTACATTTTATAATATACAGGCTTTGTTCGGTGAAGGTTCATTACAGTAATGCACAGATTCTGCTTTGGATTAACCAGCCTTTTGCGGTAATACATAATTCCATTTAGATTGTAAATTATTTTTATTTTGCAATAACAAATAATTCCTTTTTGTACACAATTTCCCTTTTGTAATGGGCAATTTTTTTTTTCACTTATACACTTATACACACTTCTACTTATACACTTATATACTTATACACTTATACACTTATATACTTATACACATTCTTACTTATACACTTATACACAATTCTACTTATACACTTATACACAATTCCGTCACAGTAATATGTAGTTTCTCTAGAGTAATGTGCAGTCTTTTTTAGAGTAACATCAAATTTCTTTTCATTTGATAAAGAATTCCATTTTCATTTGAATACAAATCGGTTTTCAGTAATAACTTCATTTCAGTAATACACATCTAACCCCGTTTCAGCAATTCACAATCAGCTTTATTTCAGTAACACAACCTTTTCAGTAATACGT